>NC_133773.1:120151172-120358796 GCF_003597395.2 Chelonoidis abingdonii | reverse complement strand
TTGACAGGAATTTGCAGTGTCTGCAAACTTTCGCATGCGTAAGGGGGCACTTTCATGGAACTTTGTGGACTGCTTTCCCCCGGCTGAAACAACCAGAATCCAAGATGAGAGCAGCGCTCAACAGTTGAGAGGCGAGTGGCAATAGCCCGTCTGGAAGCTTGCAAGACGCCCAGACAGCTACCGGTCAGTGGGGAATCCATTTGGAGTGGGAAAAATCTACTGTGGCGCTGGCTGGATGCAAGTAGCCAAAAGCAATCGTGTAAGCTGCTGCTACGAAGGTTGTGACTCTGGGAAACGTGCAGGTCTATGGATTGGCGTTGCTGAAATGGGATTCCCTAACTGTGGTGGGGCGATAGGTGGAACGCCCATTCCCTGATCTTGGCACCAGAGCACCAGAGAGCCCAAAAAGCGCGCAGGAGGGGTATTTTCAATGGTGCCTGGCAAGCATGAATGGGATTCACAAGGGACGTTTCACAAACACCCACGTGGGATGGCCAGTGAAGGATTCATGACGCTCAGTCTTCACGGAATCACTACTCTGTTTAACGGCTGCACAAGGGAATTACACTCTCAGACCAGAAAATAAACAGTTTGGGGATGTGAATGCTGTAAGTTACGCTGGGGACCAGCCTACCCCTTGATGCCATGGCTCATGAAGCCTACAATAGGCAGCCTGACAGTAGTCACGGATTTGTTTGCAATCTACATGGCTGAGGCAAGGTGCAGAATGGTGGTAGATATGTGCATTTGGCCATTAAAGGCCGCGCTGGCGACATGTACTGGCTTGCTCAGCCTCAGCCAAACCAATGTCCCGACTTGTTATTGCTGCTTGCTGTGTGCTACCACAATCTCTGAGAGTAAGGGGGACTTAATGGCGGGTGGGAGCGTGCTGGAGGCAAATCACCTGGCAGCTGACTTTGCGTAGCAGACACCAAGGGCGATTAGAAGAGCACACTAGGAAGCGGTGCGCATCAGAGAAGCGTTGAAAACGAGTTCATCACTGGCCAGAGGTACGGTGTGACTGCTGTGTTTGTTTCCACTTGATGACCCCCCCCCCCGATTGACTCATTCCCTGTAAGTAATCCCCTCCGCCTTCGATGTACAGCTTGCGTAGTAAGAAATAAATTCACTACCTTGTAAAAATCAATGTATTTTATTAGTTCATTAAAAAAGAGGGAGAGAAATTGACAAGGTAGCCCGGGTGTGGTTGGGAGGAGGATAGGAGGGAAGGAAAGACCATAAAAAAATTTCAAAGCTAATGACAGCCTTTTTGGTTGGGCTGTCCCAACGGGGGTGGAGTGAAGGGTGCACGGAGCCTGCCCTCCAGGCATTCTTAGCACATGTCTGAGTTGAGCGAGGGTAGGAACATAGTGAGGGGTGAGGGTGGTACACGGGGCTGCAGGCAGCACTCTGTGACCCCTGCTGCTTGTTCCCTGAAGCTCCACCAGATATGTTCAGAGGATGTCAGTTTGATCACTGCCAGCCCCAGCGATTGCATCCTGCCCACCGCTGATTTTTCCTGCCTACAACTCTGATCTTCCTGCACCACCCTCATGCTCGAGCGTACTCCTGTCCTACACGTTACTGGCCATCTTCCTGTAAATTTGATACTACGTCCTTCCACTCATTCAGATGAGCTCTTTCACTGGCGGGTCATATCCATGATTTCGAGAACATTTCGTCTCACGTCTTTTTTTCCCCGCCGCCTTATCTGAATACCTTCGGGACGGAGGAGGGAGGCTTGAAAAATTGCAGACTAGATGAGGGAGGGGAAAAAGGGAGAGCCAGTATTTAAAAAGTATTGGTTTACAGAACAATGCTTATACTCTTCACACGTGAAACAATAACTATTCCCACTTCATATGCACAATGTGATTCACTAAAGGTCACATTTTGCATCTTATTCATTGTTGCCTACGATCTGGTATTACAGATCTCCAAGACCAGGTCCGGCCGCAGAATTCAGCTTGCATGCACCAGGTAAGCCATTGTCTTTCGGCTTCTGCACCTTCATATACACAGTGGCCCCTGCCTTTCCCAATATGCAAGCAAATGCTTTTCAGTGCTGCTTCTTTCGTGTTAACATGCAGCAGCAGAAACCAACCCCCTATCCAATTCTCTGGGATGATTGCTTTACCTCCCCCCACCCGCGTGGCAGGTATCATGAAAGATCACTGCTAACACCCCCCTTTCCCCACCACCCGTGGTAGTAGCAGGGAAGATCCTGCTAGCCAAATGCGAAAAAGTTCAGCACCATTCTTCACCCCCCTTCCCAGCTTGGCTATTGCAAGGAAGGATTTCTTTTTAAGCAACAGGCAAACGCCCAGTAGGAATAGCCATTTCTGTCCCCTTATTACAATTCCTGAATTTCAAGCAGGTTACCATGAACGATATCACTCTCCTGAGGATAACACAGCAAATAAAACGGATGTTGCTTGAATGCCAGCCAATCCCCGGGACCATACGGCAGCTGCCTTTGTCATACCAGATTACTTGCTATATGCATGGCCTTGGTCAAGTGCCTACCATGGAGGACGGAATAAGGCTGCCGCCCAGAAACGTTCTGCAAAGGCTTTTGGAGTACCTCCAGGAGATTCTGGAGATGTCCTGGAGGATTTCCGCTCCATCCCCAGACATGTTACAGACTTTTCAGTAACAGTACTGGCCGGAATGCATCCCAAGTCCTTAGGGCAATATAATCATTAAAAAAGCTTGCTTTTAAACATGTTTTATATTTAACAAAAGATCCACTCACCAAAGGTCACTGCCTGGCTTCCATTGTTCTGGGCTAGTGGTTTTAGGAGGGCTGGGACGCTAATTCCGTCTGGGGTGAGAAAAAGCTCCTGCTGTTGGAGAGAACGGAAGTGCTGTGGTGCTCTCTGCAAGCTCTTCCTCTCTTCCTCTCTCCTCATCTTCCCCGTCCGCAGAATCTCAGCCATGGTGAGTATACCACCCCCACCTCGGAATCCATGGACGGGGTGGGGTAGTGGTGGCAGACCTCAGCTAATTGCATGCAGCTCAGCGTAGAAGCGGCATGTTTTTCGGCCCTGCCCCAGACCTTCCATTTGCTTCTTTGTTTTCTGGGTAGGCTTGTCTGAGCTCCTTGACTTTCAACACAGCACTGCACTGAGTCCCTGGTGTGACCTTTCCCATCATGGCCTTGGAAATTTTTTTCAATGTTTTTTCATTTCGTCTTTTGGGAACGGAGTTCTGTTAGCACGGAATCTCTCCCATATAGCAGTCAGATCCAGTACCTCCCGTGCGGTCATGTTGGAGCTCTTTTTCGATTCTCAGGAGACTGCATTGTTACCTGTGCTGATGAGCTCTGAGTGGTCACCTGTGCTGGTGAGCTCTCCACGCTGGGCAAACAGGAAATGAATTCAAAGTTTGCGGGGCTTTTCCTGTCTACTGGCCACTGCATCCGAGTTCAGATTGCTTTCCAGAGCGGTCACAGTGCACTGTGGATACTGCCCGGAGACCAATAGTGCGATTTGCGGCCACATTAACTCTAATCCGAATGGCAACTTGATTTCAGCGCTACTCCTCTCGTGGCGGGAGAATACAGAAACTGGTTTTAAGAAGCCCTTTATATCAATTATAAAGGCCTTGTTGTGTGGACGGGTGCAGGTTAAATGGTTTAACGCTACTAAAATCGGTTTTAAATGTGTAGTGTAGACCAGCCATAGTTAAAACACTTTGATATGGTGGCAGAATGCTGCAACAATGATGTAACACTCATTTTCTGTATTCATCTTTTAGCTGCACAGTTCTTGGGGGAAGTAGTGAGTTACTGATGGTATCTATAGGAAAAAAAGGTTAGTGTTTTTTTGAGGGGGTTAGGTGAATACCAGATGAAAAGACAGAGGTGAAGGAGGTTTGGATACAGATGTCTGGATCTGCAGGGAAATTCATTTGGAGCCATGGAGTGTCTGAAGTTAAGGCCTCAAATGTCTCAAGCTGGCACCCCACACACCAAAAAAATAAAAATAAAATAAAATATATCAGTGGGATACTGAAAAGCTTGGCGTAAGTGACCTTGTCCAGAATCATGCAGCAAGTCAGAGGCACAGCAGGAATAGAACTCTGAAGTCCTAGCAGCCAGTCTGGTGGCCCTATGCACTGGACAGTGCTGCGCCCCTACAATAGAATATATTTATTCCAGAAATAAAAATCAAACTTGAGACAGGCTTTTTTTTTTGATGTATCCCATTTTTAAACAAGCAATGAAAGTTCACACACTTATTTCCCAAATTATAGCTTATAACACCTGATCATTTACGTTTATATTCCAGAAGGTGTCAAAAGGTAAAGACCTAATCGTGAAACTCCTGGCATGTCGTACAAGGAAGGTATAGAGAGATAAAACAAGCTCAGAAGGATGAACAAGGGACCTACTCAGTAAAACTCAGAAAATAGGGAAACTGATAAGTTTTCTGAAGGTGATTGTGTAAAGATTTATATTGACTATATGGTTTGTTTTACGGACCATTGTAACATTCTATGGAAGCGCTCTCAGTCCCCGCCAGAACTCTCAGCTTGTGTCCTCATTTTGATGTGTCTACAGTAGCCCAGGGCAGAGTTGGGGAATGGGTAGGCATGCCCAAAACACTCCTCCTCTTGGCCCCCCTCTGACCATCTAGGGCAGACCGACACCAGTCAGGGGAAGAGCTGCCATTCTCAAGAATCTATTCCCTAAGTAATAGTCCGTGACCACTAGAGTCAGTGAAGATGAGATGCTTTCTGGAAGATATGTTTTAGTGCCTCACATGTTTTTTTGTCTCAGAAGAGTAACTAAGTGAAATTTGTGGCCTGTATATCCAGGAAATCTGAGTAGATAATCTAATGGTGCCTTCTGGCTATAAAATCTATGCTGGAAGTTTGTGGAAGTAGGGGTGAATAATGTCCATGAGGAGATAATTGAGGGGGGAGTCCCCTGTTAATAATTTTTGACAACACAGCACTTGTCAGGGCACGTTGCTTTGAATTAATGTTAGTGGTTGTGCAGGGATACTTTGGTTTAAACATGGCATTTGGATCAATAATTATGTAATCTTACAGCAAAACTGGCATAGTTAACAGTGATGTTATCAGAATGATGAAACCCTAATGCTGAAAGTGACAGGACTTCTGTAATTGCTGAGAACTATAGACTTAACATTATTTAAAATTCAATCCTCAACTATCAGGGAAAGAAATGATTTAGGGCAGCAGGTCTGCTTACTAAGGTACCTCTTCACAATATTAGATAGTTCCATGATTTATAACAGTTTAAAATATAAAAACTCAGCTAGATGGTTAGAGAAAACTTTTTTCCCATTACAAGCTGACAAATTTGCTCATCTAAATGCTACAACCTCTTATTGCAGTCCAAGCTTTGTAACTACATTGTTGTAAGTTCGATAATGCAATTTACTATACTTTGTCTGCATGCTTCCTTGATGAAGTTTGGTAAAAGAACACTCTCCATAATGCATAGAAAAAAAAGATCAGTGTATGGAGCAGGCTTCCCGCATTTAAGACCAAATGTGTACTCTGAAGTGGCATTTTATATCTCTTAGGCGCTTTGTCTGATCAAATATAAACAGTTAATTTTATTATGCAGTTTGCTCTCACTGAACTTTACTATTTGTTTGTAGTCCTGTTTAATGAACCTCTTGTAGACACCCAAAGCATATTAACTGAAATTGCAGAAAAAAGTCTGTGATACAAAATTTCTTAAAGGCAAGAACAATTCAGATAGCAAAGAAAATGCATTCATTTTTACATACATAGTCTTATAAATAACTTGGACATCTAACAATTAGAACATTTTCAATAATGATACATTTATTGCAGGATGGGAGGGAATTATAGCTGTTTGCCATTTTTTTCAGCTTTTGTATTGCAATACAGGATATAAAGTTTGATTTTAGTTGTTTTAAGAAATTCCTCCATGAAATATAACTGAGCCATGAGATGCACTCACCCTTCTGCCCCATAGTAAAATGGGTCTTGTGAGCTGGTAACTCTCTCCTCTGCTCTAAGATAAAGTCAAATGCTCTGTGGAAGAACAAATGAACCCCTTCCATGGGTATGACTTTATCAACAACCAAATAATGGATTATTGTTAATGCTGTGCAGTAGCTTAGTAGATTTTCATGCTTTGTGTTCAATGGTTTCAGGTTCAAACTGCCTAAGCTGTCACACAGAATGGTGTCATGGTACAATTCCCACTCTGAACTTAGCGTCCAGAGATGGGGTACCAGCATAAAATTCTCTACCTTGGTTACCAGCTAAGACCTGTAGCGCTGCACCAACCCCGGAATTCAGTGCCTGGTACACCTGGTCCCCCCAAAACTTGCCCGGGGACCCCCAAGGACCAGACCCTCTGGATCTTACACAAGGAAAGTAAACCCTTTCCCCCACCGTTGCCTCTCCAGGCTTCCCCTCCGGGTTACCCCGGAAGATCACTGTGATTCAACACTCCTTGAAACACAAAACAGAGAGGAAAATTCACCTCTCCTCCTTCTCTTTCCCCCTCCCAGACTCTTCCTGAGAGAGAAAGTAATCCTGACACAGAGAGAATTAGCCTCTCTCTCCCCCTTCCCCCTTTCTCCCCAATCCCTGGTGAAATCCAGACCCCGTCCTCTGGGGTCTCACCAGAATGAAAAAACAATCAGGTTCTTAAATAAACAAGTCACTTTTATTAAAAGAGAGAAAAACAGTAAAAATTATCTTGTAAATTTAAGATGGAATAGTTCCAGGTTTTGTTTTCAGCTATAGAACTGGGAATACCCTCCAGCCTAAGTATTCAAATACAAATTAAAATCCTTTCATCAAAAATACAAATTTGGAACTCCTTCCAGCCAAATGCACATTAAACTCCTTCCAGCCAAATGCACTTTGCAAATAAAGGAACAAACATAAGCTAACTGCTTGTCTACCTAGTACTCACTATTTTGAACTGATAAGAGCCTGTATTGGAGAGATTGGAGAGAAACCTGGTTGCACATCTGGTCCCTCTGAGCCCCCAGAGTGACAACACCCAAATTTTTAACAGCACACACAGAACTTCCCTCCCTCAAGATTTGAAAGTATCTAGGTTCCCTGATTGGTTTTCCGGCCAGGTGACAGCCAGGCCTACTGAACTTGTTAAACCTTTATAGTCAACAAGATATAAAGGACTTCTGTGCGTATTACTTTTCTTATCTGTTTTATGACACGCCCACCAAAATCGCTGACAGTGTGGAAGCACACTGGCAGTGATTTTCTCCTAGAACTTTAAAAAATAACAGACATAAACATATGCATCCTTACATAAGCCACTAATTATGTAAACTACAAGATTTTTTACACTGTAAGGACAGTTTTTTAAACCAGTTGATTTTAAGGAACTTTCACGGGAAGAGTGCATCAACGTCTTGATCTGTTGCTGCTGCAGACGTTTCCGGGTTGTGGAGAGGTCACATCTCCCACGCCACCATCACTTTTCCTTCATTGTAGACACCGTCAGGCCACTCAGCATCATCTCCTCCCTGGGCTGTAAACTGACAAACCTGTAAGTCTCTGGAATAGAAGGGCTTGAGAGAATTAATGTGGTACACTCGGGGCTTTAGGGAGGAATTGGGAAATGGGCATGAGGTAGTTAACAGCTCCCAGGTGCTTTGGACCGTGGATGGCCTTCCCATGATGATTCCATTTTATGGGCTATTGCGCCTTAAGACCATAACCTGGTCTCCTACCTTGAAGGAACGCTCTCTGGTATGTCTATCATACCAGGCCTTTTGCTCTTTTTGAGGCAATTCTTTAGGTTTTTCTTAGCAGAGCTAAAGAGTGTTGTAGGGTGTTTTGTAGGTTGCTACAAAGTCCAGAAGGTTAGTTCCTGAGAGGGTGTAAATCCCTCCATTACTGCTTCACCAACTGTAATGGCCCTTTAACCTCATGGCCATACACAAGCTCAAATGGTGAAAACCCTAAACTGGGATGTGGTAGCAGCCTGTAAGAAAGAGCAACTGCCGCACACACAGGTCCAGTCATTGGAGTGTTCATTCAATGAATTTACAGATCATGGCCCCAAAGTTCCATTAAACCTTTTCCACAGGCATTGGTTTGAGGTGGTATGGGGTGGCAACAAATGATTCCACCCCATGAGTTTTCCACAGTTCTTTCATGGTCCTGCCAGGAAAGTTTGTCCTGAATCCGTAGGATATCGGAGGGCCAACTACCCTGGCAAAAATGTCTATAGAGCCTGGCACACAGTTTTAGCCCTATGTTGCCTAGAGGCTACTGCTTCCGGCCCATCGGGTAGCAAAGTCCCGAAAGTTAATATGTACTGCGTTCTCTGGGGTCTTTTTTTTGGAAAGGACCAGAATATCCACAGCTACTTGCTAAAATGGGACCTCAGTTATGGGAAGTGGCTTGAGAGGGGCCTTGACTGGTCCTGGGGCTTTCCCACTTTTTGCCACTTCACAAGACCAGACATAGTTGGCAACATCCTTGCCCATCCCCTCC
This sequence comes from Chelonoidis abingdonii, assembly GCF_003597395.2. NCBI lineage: Eukaryota > Metazoa > Chordata > Testudines > Testudinidae > Chelonoidis > Chelonoidis abingdonii. The sequence continues at coordinate 120,350,306 of NC_133773.1, read as the reverse complement.
CAGTGGAAGGACTCACCCAACCTGTCTTTGGTTCTGTTCACCCCAGCATGGCCACTGGATGATCATGGCTAAGCTTAAGGCTTCCCCCGTACCTTAGTTGGAACCAACCAACTGTTTTTGTGGATGCCAGTCTTCCCGGTGTCCACCCAGAAGAGTCTCCCTATATAAAAGCCCTTGTTCTATAACAAACGGGATCGGTTAGAAGAGCTGAGAGGCGGTGGTGTGCCTCCGTGCCACCACCACAAGCTTTCTGAAGCTGTCATCTGCTCTGCTCAGTCTGAACTGTTCCGTGGAGACTGGAGACACCAGTTCTTCTTAGACTGTGGAGCTTGGGCTTGGCCTGTCAGGAATGCGACTGTAGGTTGATAGGGCGTTGTTTCGTGGCTGGTGAAACGCTCCCCGTTGTGTGCACCAGGTGGTGTTTCTAGGCTCTGGCTGAGCCTCCTTGGGCTGGTTGTCCTGCTGCTTTTGCCCGTTCAGGTCGCTGGCGCCCTTATGGCATTGGGGTTGAAGATGTGTTTGCCAATGCTGGCGTCAGTGCTGGCAATGGGTTCTGGTGCTGTTGTGTTTTCCAGGTCCGGGGGGTCGGGACTGGATAGTACTGTGGTTGTTGCAGTCGTTGGCCAGGGAATCCGGTCCACTCCTCTGTCTGGGTCTTGTTAACACAGACGGGGCCCTTGTGACGGCTCAGAACAGGATGGTCTGGAAGCTTGCCTGCTTGGCTGCGTGTAACCATTCCACCCCTCTTGGCCCCACTGTTACCTGGTTGGCCAAGTCTTCCCCAGTAGCATGGGGATGTGATAACTGTTATAGACTGCAAAAAGTCCACATTCGCTGATCCGCTTTGTACCTGGACAGGCAGTTTAGTGTGTAGCAAGTTTTACAGCTTGTACCATGAAGGGGTCAAATGTCACTTGGGCTTTGACGTTGATGAATTTGGGGTCCAACTAAGGATTGGTGGATAGCTGACACGATTGTGCCCCATGGTCTTCAACGCGGATAACCTTCTTGTCCTCCATCTTCAAATTCCTTCGCCCGAGGGTATGAGAGGCATCGTGGGTCTGGGAAATCTTTGGAGTGGATGGAGAATAAAATGAACTGGCACTCGGTTGGGGTTTCTTGGGGCAGTTGGCCTTTATAGTTCCAGTTATTACACTTGAAAGCATCGCCCAGCTGACCTGTCGCTGGCCGAGGTGGGTACTGGAGTTGTAGGTGAGAGAATAGGGAGTTGGCAGCTTTTCTTGGATTGTAGGTGGGGTTCTGGGTTGCCCCTGGTATATGGTTAATTGTTGGTGTGCTCTTGTGATAGTACGCTCCCTTGCTAGTAGCTCTTTCTTTTCTGCCACTTGTCCACCATCTGGCTCCAATCTCCCTCCCAAGTTACGTTTTGGGCTTACCATTTAGGATGTACCTTTCTATTTCTTCCGGAACACCCTCTAGAACTGCTTAAATGTATTAGGAGTTGCATGTTGTCCAGAATTTAACATTGGCTCCTGATATCCAGGCTTCATAATTCTTTGCAATGTGGTAGGCGTGTCCGGGGAAATGCATTCTGGTTCCCATTTAGGGCTATGAACTGCTGCCGGGCGTGTTCAGGTGTTATCCCCATTCCTGGTATCTGGCTTGTGTTTGAAAGTCATTCATGTTCTCCTTAGGCATTTCAGCGCCAACCTTCTGCTAAGGGTCACTGAGTGGTGGCCTCAGTCTCTCACACTCGTACTGGTCTTCAGGGAATGTTGTACCGCAAGGCAGCTCTTTCAAAATTCTCTAAAGCAGGCTTCAGTATCATCACGTGCCTTTGTAGTGGAATCTCTTGGGATGTGGAACAATAATGCGAAGGGTTGTTAGGGTTGCTGAGCATGCTGCCTACCTGCGCTAATTCCAGGGCCTGCCAGTGGGCCTCCTCTCTGGAGTTCCAAATCATTTACTCTTTTATCATCGCGCTCTCTCCTGTGGGCAGCCTCTTTTCTCTTTCTTTCTCTCAGCTCCATCTCTTGTAATTTTTTTTCCATGCATCGGCCTGTGATCTGATCTTTGATGTGTTCCTCTGCCTTCTAGTCCTCACTCGTTCCGTTTCAGGGCATCCTTGGTAGTCATGGTTTCCTGCTTTTCTTGTGTTGGGGTGCCTCTGTGTTTACTTGCCTGAAATGCCTGCTTTTCTGTTGCCGTCCCTGAGGGTTTGCTTAGCAACAGAGTCTTTTTTTTAACATCTTCTACTAGTATTTGGAATCTATAAGAACCTGTATTCAGGGAGATTGGAGAGAAACTGGTTGCACGTCTGGTCCTCTGACCCCAGAGTACACAAACCACCAAATAATTATCGCACACAACAGAAACTTCCTCCTCAACGATTGAAAGTATCCTGTCCCCTGATTTGGGTTTCCGGTCAGGTGACGCCGGCCTACTGAAACTTGTTAAACCTTTATAAGTCAAAGAGAATATAAAGGCTTCCTGTGCTATTACTTTTCTTATCTGTTATGACAGATGGTGAATGTTTTATTTCCTCTAAGTTTATGTCCCACTTCAAGAAGGTGTTGAAAAAATTGGAAAGGGATTAGACGGAGAGCCATGGAATTAATTAAAGGATTGGTTAACATGCCTATAGCAGGGTTGGCAACCTATGGCACACATGCAAAAGATGGCAACGCGGAGCCCATTAATTAATGGCACGCTGGGGCCTCCTGGGCTCCAGCGTGCCATTAAAAATCCTGCCAGGCCTTCCCTGCTCATCCGGAGCCTGCTGCCGCCCTCAACGACAGCCCTGCCCTCCCGCCCCTCGCAGCGCGCGCGCATTGCACCGCAGGGCTCTAGAACTGAGTGGGAGCGTCTTTTCCCCCCCATGGGCCAATGCTGCCCGCAGGAAGTGCAGAGCCCCGGCCCCTAGAGCACTGGCGACGCGCGCGGCAGGGCTCCAGGGGAAGGCGGGGGAGGGGCCGGCGGTTTGCTGCCTGGCCACACGGTGCTCTGGCCGGGAACACAGACCCTGTGGCTTGCCGCGTGGGCAGGAATGTTTTTAATGGCAAGCTGGAGCCAGGGAGGTCCCAGCGTGCCATTAATAATTGGCTCGCGTGCCATCTTTGGCAATGTGTTGCATAGGTGCCAACCCCCTGCTATAGGGCATTTTACCAAATCTTAATAATTCCATGGCTCTCCCTATCCCTCTTCCAATTTTTCAACATCCTTACTTGAAGTGTGGACATAACCTTTAGAGGAAATAAAATCACCTCTGTCCATAAACAGATAAGAAAAGTAATAGCACAGAAGTCTTTATATCTCTTGACTAAAAGGGTTAACAAGTTCAGTAGGCCTGGCTCACCTGACCGGAAAACCAATCAGGGGACAGGATACTTTAAATCTTGGAGGAGGGAATTTCGTGCTGAAAATTTGGTGGTGTCACGTCTGGGGGCTCAGAGGGACCAGACGTGCAACCAAGGTTCTCTCCAATCTCCTGATACAGGTTCTTATAGATATTCAAATACTAGGTAGAGGGAGTTAAACAACGACTCTGTTGCTACGCAACCCTCAGGAGCAACAGAGCAGCAGCACTTTCAGGCAGTAAACACCAGGGGCACCCAACACAAGAAAGCAGAAACCATGACTACCAGGATGCCCGAACAGGAACGAGTGAGACTAGAGGCAAGGAAAGAGAACAAATCAAAGATGCAGATCACAGGCGAGACATGGAAAAAAACTACAAGAGATGGAGCTAGAGAAAGAGAAGAGAGGCTGCCACAGGAAGAGCTGGAGATAAAAGAAAGAGTTGGAACTCCAGAGGGAGCCCACTGGCAGGCCCCTGGAATTAGCGAGGCAGGCTAGGCAAGCATGCTCACCAACCTAACAACCTTTCGCCAGTTATTGTTCCACATCCAAGAGATTTCCCACCTACAAAGGCAGTGGATGATACTGACGCCTTCTTAGAGAATTTTGAACCGAGCCTTGCCTTGGGTACAAACATCCCTGCAAGGACCAGTACATGATAGAACTGAAGGCCACAGCTCAAGTGGACCTTAGCAGAGGTGGCGTTTAAATGCCTAAGGAGAACATAATGACTTCAAAACCACGGCCAGATAAGATGGGGATAAACCTGAAACACGCCCGTCAGCGAGTTCAGAGCCCTAAAATGGAAAGCAGATGTGTCATTTCCCCGACACGCCTACACATTGTCAAAGATGTATGAAGCCTGGATAAGGAGCAATGTTAAATCTCTGGACAACAATGCAACTCCTATACAATTTAAGCAGTTCTTAGAGGGTGTTCGGAAAGAATAGAAAAGGTACATTCCTAGATGGGAAGCCCAAAACTGTAAATCTGAGGCAGGGGAAGATTGAGCCAGATGGGTGAAGTGGCAGATCAAGAAAAGAGCTACTCGCAAGGGGAGCGACTATCACAGAAGTCACACCAACAAATAAAACCTCTACCAGTGAGGGAACCCAAATCCCCACCTACAATTCAAGAAAGCTGCCAAACTCTCCATTCTCACTCACCAATTCTCCAGTAAACCACCTCGGCCCAGCGGACCAAGTCAGCTGGGCGATGCTTCCAGTGTAAGAACTGGAACAACTATAAAGGCCAATGCCCCAAGAACCCAACCGAGTCAGTTCCATTGTATCTCCATCATCCAAAAGATTCCCCTAGACAGCACCAGATGCTCTCAAATAACCCTCGGAGCGCAAAGGAGAAATTTTGAGAGTGGGAGGAAAGAAGTATTACGCGTGAGAAGACTATTGGGGGCACACAGTGTCAGCTAATCCACCCATCCTTAGTGGGACCCCAAATTCATCAACCAAAGGCCCACAGTGACAATTACCCCTCATGGTACAGCTGTAAACTTGCACCTACAGCTAAAACGCCTGTCAGTAACAAAGGCTGGTCATGGATGTGGACTTTTGCAGTCTATAAACATTATCAATCCCTGCTACTGGGGGAAGACTTTGGCCAACCAGGTAAAGGGGCCAAGAGGGTGGGAATGGTTACACGGAGCCAAGCCAGGCAAGCTTCCAGCCCATCTCCTGTCCTGAGCCGTCCAACAAGGGCCCCGTCTGTGTTAAACAAAGACCCAGACCAGAGGTAAGTGGACCCGGATTCCCTGCCAACCAGGCTGCAACCACCACGTATTCAGTCCCAGACCCGGACCTGGAAACACAACCAGCACACAGAACCATTGCCAGCACTGGACGGCCAAGCACTTGCAAACACATCTTCACACGCAATGCACAAAGGGCCGGCCAGCGAGCCTGAACTGGCAAAAGCAGCAGAGCAACCAGAACCCAAATGGCTCAGCCAGAGCCTGAAACACCGCCTGGTGCACAACGGGGACGGTTCCCAGCCACGAAAACAACCCATACTACAGTCGCTTCTGACGGACCAGCCCAAGTCCACAGTCTAAGAAGGAACTGGTGTCTCCAGTCTCCAGGAAAAGTTCCAGACTGAGCAGGAAGCAGATGCAGCCTTCAGAAAGCTTGGGTGGTGGCACGGAGCACACCCGCCTCTCAGCTCTTCTAAACCGATCCCGGTTTTGTTTATAGAACAAGGGCTTTTTATATAGGGAGACCTTTCTGGTGGACTACCGGGAAGACTGGCATCCACAAAACAGTTGTGGTTCCACCTAGGTACGGGGAAAGCTCTTAAGCTTAGCCATGATCATCTCCAGTGGCCATGCTGGGGTGAACAGAAAAAGACAGGTTGGGGAAGTCTTTCCACTGGGAGGGGATGGGCAGGATGTTGCCAATATGTCTGGTCTTTGAAGTGTGCCAAAAAGTGGGGAAAGCCCCGGACCAGGTCCAGGCCCCTCTCAAGCCACTTTCCACATAACTGAGGTCCCATTTTAGCAAGTAGCTTGGATATTCTGGTCCTTTCCCAAAAAAAGACCCCCAGAGGAAAGCATACATATTACTTTCGGGACGTTGCTACCCGATGGCCGGAAGCAGTAGCTCTAGACAACAATCAGGGGCTTAAAACTGTGTGCCAGGCTCTCAATAGACCTTTTTGGCCAGGGTAGGTTTGGCCCTCGATATCCCTTACGGATTCAGGGACAAATTTTCCGGCAGGACTGACAAGAATGTGGAAAAACTCATGGGGTGAATCATTTGTTCCACCCCTACACCATCAACCAATGGCCTGGTGGAAAGGGTTTAATGGAACTTTTGGGGGCCATGATCTGTAAATTCATGAATGGAACTCCTCCAATGACTGGGACCTTAGTGTTGCAGCAGTTGCCTTGCTTACGGCTGTACCACATCCCAGTTTAGGGTTTTCCACAATTTAGCTTGTGTATGGCCATGAGGTTAAAGGGCATTACAGTTGGTGAAGAGTAATGGGAGGGATTTACACCCCCCCTCTCCCCAGAACTAACATTCTGGACTTTGTAAGCAACCTAAAACAAACCCTAACAACTCTTTAGCTCTTGCTAAAGAAAACCTAAGGAATGCCTCAAAAAGAGCAAAACGGCCTGGTATGATAGACATACCAGAGAGCGTTCCTTCAAGGTAGGAGACCAGGTTATGCTAAAGGCGCAATAGGCCCATAAAATGGAAGCATCAATGGGAAGGGCCATCCACGGTCCAAGAGCACTGGAGCTTTAACTACCTCATAGCATTTCCCAATTCCTCCCTAAAGCCCGAGTGTACCAAACATAATTCTCCAAGCCCTTCTATTCTAGAGACTTACAGGTTTGTCCAGTTACAGCCCCAGGGAGGAGATGATGCGAGTGGCCTGACGGCTGTTCAATGAAGGGAAAGTGATGGTGGCGTGGGAGATTGACCCTCTCAACAACCCGCGAAACGTCTGCAGACCGCAACAGAATCAAAGACGTTGATGCACCTCGCCGTGACAAGGTTCCTTAAAATCTAAACTGGTTAAAAACTGTCTTACATGTGAAAAAATCTTGTCAGTTTTACATAATTAGTGGCATATGTAAGGATGCATATGTTTATTGATCTGTTTATTTTAAAGTTCTAGGAGAAATCAACTGCCAGTGTGCTTCCACACTGTCAGCGATTTTGGGGGCGTTCATACACAGATAAGAAAAGTTTAATAGCAAAGAAGTCCTTTAATATCTTGTTGACTATAAAGGGTTAACAAGTTAGTAGGCTGGCTGTCACTGGCCGAAAACCAATCAGGGAAATCAGGAATTATTTTCAAATCTTGCGGGAGGAAGGTTTCTGGTGTGTGCTGTTAAAATTTGGTTTGTTGTTCACTCTGGGGGCTCAGAGGGACAGATTGTGGCAACAGGTTTCTCTCCAATTCTCTCCAATACAGTTCTCTTATCAGTTCAAATAGTGAGTATCGGTAGACCAGTGCGAGTTAGGCTTATGTTTGTTTTCTTCTTTGAAATGTGCATTTGGGCTGGAAGGGTTTTAATCTGTGGCATTTGGGCTGGAAGGAGTTCAAATTTGTATTTTGATGACCCAAGGCTTTTAATTTGTATTTGAATACTTAGGCTGGGAGGGTATTCCCAGTGTCTATAGCTGAAAACCCTGGAACATTCCATCTTAAATTTACAAAGAATAATTTTTACTGTTTTCTCTCTTTAATTAAAAGTTACCTTGTTAAGAAACCTGATGTTTTTTCATTCTGGTGAGCACCCCAGAGGAACGGGGTCTGGATTCACCAGGGGAATTGGTGGGGAGAAAAGGTGGGAAGGGGAAGAGAGGCTAATTTTCTCTCTGTGTCAGGATTACTTCTCTCTCAGGAGAGTCTGGGAGGGGAAAGAGCAGGAGGGGAGGAAGGTGAATTTTCCTCTCTGTTTTGTTGTTAAGGGAGTTTGAATCACAGTGTCTTCAGGGTAACCCAGGAGGGGAAGTCCTGGGAAGAGGCACGGTTGGGGGAAAGGGTTTACTTTCCTTGTGTTAAGATCAGAGGGTCGGGTCTTGGGGTACGCCGGCAAGGTTTGGGGGCACCAGAAGTGTACCAGGCACTGGAATTCCTGTTGGTGGCAGCGCTACAGGTAAGCTGGTAACCAAGTTTTTTACCATTTTTAAAATTAGTATTTTTAGGGAGGAATTTATGCTGGTACCGCCATCTCTTGACGCTAAGGTTCAGAGTGGGAATTGTACCATGACACAATCTGTGTGACAGCTTAGGCAGGTTTGAACCTGAACATTTGAACACAAAGCATGAACATTTTCTACTAAGGCTACTGCACAGCTTAAAATACCATATTTGGTGTTGATAAAGTCATACCCATGGAGGGGGTTATTTTGTTCTTCCACAGAGCATTTGGGACTTTATCTTAGAGCAGAGGAGAGAGTTTACCAAGCTCACATAGGACCCATTTTACTAATGGGGGAGAAGGGTGAGTGCAATCTCATGGCTGCAGTTATATTTCATGGAGAATTTCTTAACAACTTACAATCAAAACTTTTATATCCTGTATTGCAATACAAAAGCGAAAAAAATGGCAACAGCGATAATTCCCCTCCCATCCTGCATATAAAAGGTATCATGATTGCAAATGTTACCTAAATTGGTAGAGGTCAAGTTATTTATAAGACTATGGTAGTAAAAATGCATGCATTTTCTTTGCATATCTGAAATTGTCCTTGCCTTTAAGAAATTTTGTATCAGACTTTCTTCTGCAATTTAGTTAATATGCTTGGGTGTCTACCAAGAGGTTCATAAAACAGGACTACAAACAAATCGTAAAGTGTCGCAGTGGATAGCAACTGCATAATAAAATTAACTGTTATATTTGATCAAGACAAAGCGCCTAGAATATAAATGCCACTTCAGAGGTAACATTGTCTTAAATGGCTGGAAGCCTGCTCTCACTGATCTTTTTTTCTATGCATTATGGAGAGTGTTCTTTTACCAAACTTCATCAAGGAAGCATTGCAGACAAGTATAGTAATTGCATTATCTAACTTAAGCACAATGTAGTTACAAAGCTTGGACTGCAATAAGAGGTTTGTAGCATTGAGATGAAGCAAATTTGTCAGCTTGTTAATGGGAAAAAAAGTTTTTCTCTCACCCATCTAGCTGAGTTTTTTATATTTTAAACTGTTTATTAAAATTCATGGAACTATCTAATATTGTGAAGAGGTACCTTAGTAAGCAGACCTGCTGCCCTGAAATCATTTCTTTCCCTGATAGTTGGAGGATGGAATTTTTAAAATAAATGTAAGTCATAGTTCAGCAATAACAGAAGTCCGTCACTTTCAGCATTTAACCGGGTTTCATCATTCTGATAACATCAACTGTTAACTATGCAGTTTTTGCTGTAACGATTACATAAATTATTGAATCACATAATGCCATGTCTTAAACACCAAAGTATCGCCTGACAACCACTACCATTTAATTCAAAGCAACGTGCCCTGACAAGTGCTGTGTTTGTCAAATTCTACAGGGGACTCCCCCTCAATTATCTCCTCATGTACATTATTCACCCCTACTTCACAAACTTCCAGCAAGATTTTATAGCAGCAAATGCAATTAGATTATCTACTCAGAATTTCTGGATCATACAGGCCACAGAATTTCACTTAGTTACTCTTCTGAGGACAAAAAACATGTGAGGCACTACAAACATGATCTTCCAGAAGGCATCTCATCTTCCTGACTTAGTGGTGCACTGCCTATTACTTAGGGAATAGATTATTGAGAATGGCAAGCGTCTTCCTGACTGGTGCGGTCTGCCCTAGATGTTCAGAGGGGGGCCAAGAGAGGAGTGTTTTGGGCGGCCTACCCTACCCAATCTCTGCCCGTGGCTCTGTAGCCCATCAAATGAAGGACACAAGCGAGAGTTTGGTGGACTGCGAGCGCTTCATAGAAATGTTACACATGGTCTAAAAACAACCATATAGTCAATATAAATCTTTACACCAATCACCTCAGAACTTTATCAAGTTTCCCTATTTCTGAGTTTTACTTGAGTAGGTCCTTGTTCATCCTTCCTGAGCTTGGTTTGATCTCTCTTATTTCCTTGTACGACATGCCAGGAGTTTCACGATTTAGGTCTTTACCTGTTGACACATTGCGGAATATAAAAGTAAATGATCAGGTGTTATAAAGCTATAATTTGGAAAGTAAGTGTGTGAACTTTCATTTTCCTGGTTTAAAAATGGATACATCAAAAAAAAAGCCTGTCTTCAAAGTTTTGACTTTTTATTTCTGGAAATAAAATATATTCTAATGTAGGGGCGCAGCACTGTCGCAGTGATAAGGCACCCAGACTGGCTGGCTAGGACTTTCAGAGTTCTATTCCTGGCTGTGTCTGACTTGCTGCACTGATCTTGGACAAGTCATTCGCAAAGTTCAGTATCACTGATATTATTTTATTTATTTTTATTTTTTTGGTGTGTGGGGGTTGCCAGCTTGAGACCATTTGAGGCTAACTTTCAGACACTCCATGGCTCAAGAATTTTCCCGCAGATCCAGACATACTGTTATCCAAACCTCCTGTCCTCTGTCTTTTCCATCTGGTATCACCTAACCCCCCAAAAAAACACTAACCTTTTTCGCTATAGATACCTCAGTAACTCCCTACTTCCCCAAGTAATGTGCAGTAAAATGAATTTACAGAAATGAGGTTAATTGTGGCAGCTATTCTGCCACCATATCAAGAGTGTTTTAACTATGGCCTGGTCTAACACTACACATTAAACGATTTTAGTAGCGTTAAACGATTTAACCTGCACCCGTCACACAATAAGGCCTTTATATTGATATAAAGGGCTCTTAACCAGTTTCTGTATTCCTCCCCCGTAACGAGAGGAGTAGCGCTGAAATCCAGTATTGCCATGTCGATTAGAGTTTAATGTGGCCGCAAAATGACGGTATTGGTCTCGCGGGCAGTATGCCCACAGTGCACTGTGACCGCTCTGGAAAGCAATCTGAACTCGATGCAGTGGCCAGGTAGACAGGAAAAGCCCGCAAACTTTTGATTTCATTTTCCTGTTTGCCCAGCGTGGAGAGTCACCGCACAGGTGACGCTACTCAGAGCTATCAGCACAGGTAAACAATGCAGTCTCCTGAGAATAGTTAGTGATATAAATTGGTGATGGGAGTCAGGTGTTTCTTCGACATAATCTTGTTTATTTACAAAGAATGTACAATGTCTCATTTCCCTGAACACAGCAGGGCTCAAACAAGAAATTGGATCCCTTCTCACAGTTTCAAACCCCTTTCTTCCATTTAGCTCAAAAGCTCTATCACAGCTTTTTTTTCAGGACCACATTCCTGGGGCTTGTCCTGAGTCCTTGGCTTTTCTGCTGATGCTTCTCTCAACATACACACCACTTGAGCAAGCAAGACCCAGCATAAGCTCTCTGCCCACGTATATCAAATTCCTGAGCAGACTTCCATCTGCTTTTGTGTTGGGCAGTAACATAAGGCCCTTTGGGTCTCGACCCAGACCTATGGTGCTCCCAGGTAGCTAGCAGCTCCAGGCTCCACCCAGCAGAAGTTGTAAGCATGGTGCGCTCCACTTCCCATAACCTGCTGCGGACAGAGACTGTGGGGCATTCCACCACAAGAGTTTGACAGACAGCAACCCCATGGCTCTTGATTGGCTCTCAGTCCTATATAAATCCAAGAGGTGGTTCAGGAAGTGTTCAGGCAACAGTGGGGATCTTCTATAGTTGCCATAATCGTGCCTGCTCTTGAATTCCTGGCTTGACCTAGGATTGATTTGGACTTTGCCTCCTGACTTGGATCCTGAAAACTGTTCTGAACTTGGACTCTGGCCTGGACTTGATTATGAATGCCTGTGCTGCTCCCAGCCCCAGGTTTGCACCTCCTCTGACTCTTGGCCCTGACTGCCCTTGTTGGGATCCTGACAGGTGACATGTGCCTGTGGTTTGGTTGGAGAAACCTACTGTTTCAGCTACCTGGCTGAATGGCTTCTTACAACTTAAATGAGGGTAGTGGTTACACCACAGTAGATTTTCCCACTCCAAATTGATTCCCCACTGACCGGTAGCTGTCTGGCGTTGCAAGCTTCCAGAGGGCTATTGCCACTCGCTTCTCAACTGTGAGGGCTGCTCTCATCTTGGTATTCTGGTGTTTCAGGGCCGGGGAAAGCAAGTCACAAAGTTCCATGAAAGTGCCCTTACGCATGCGAAAGTTTTGCAGACACTGCAAATTGTCCCAAACCTGCAAAACTATGCGGTCCCACCAGTCTGTGCTTTTTTTCTGGGCCCAAAATTGGCGTTCAATGGCTAGAACCTGCCCCATTACCAGCAGGATCTCCAAAGCGCAGTGGCCCGTGGTTTGAGAGAATTCTGTGTCCACGTCTTCATCACTCTCGTCGCCGCGCTGCCATAGCCACCTCCTCGCCTGGCTTTGCAGGTCCTGGTTCAGTATAGATTGCACGAGAATGTGCAAGGTGTTTACAACGTCCACGATTGCTGTCTTGATCTGAGCAGGGTCCATGCTTGCTGTGCTATGGCGTTTGCATAGTTCATCCAGGAAAAAAGGCGTGAAACGGTTGTCTGCTGCTTTCACGGAGGGAAAGCAGGGCTGAGGCTGTACCCAGAACCACCCTCGACAATGTTTTTTGCCCCATCAGGCACTGGGATCTCAACCCAGAATTCTAAGAGGCAGGGGAGACTGCGGGAACGGGGATAGCTACCCACAGTGCAACGCTCCGGAAATTGACGCTAGCCTCGGTACATGGACGCACACCGACGAATTAATGTGCTTAGTGTGGCCACGTGCACTCGAGTTAAATCTAGATAGTGCAGTGTTTTTTCCCATTCCTTCCACCTCCAAAGTCTACAAGAACCTTGGATGTTTAAAAAAAACATTTTGAAATACAGCCCTGGTCTACACTACAAACTTATGTTGGCATAACTACGTCGCTCTGGGGTGTGGAAAATCCACAGCTCCGAGCGACACAGTTCCTTCAACTGAACTCCCAGTGCAGACTGTGCTATGTTGATGGGAGGGCTTATACGCAAGATGCTTGAGATAATCTTTTAATACAGGAGGTTGCTTAATATGAGTGTACAGGTTTTGCTCTTATGGACAAAAGGATCTATTTCACATAAAGCTAACGCCTTATCAGCTGCATCTCTGTCTTGCAACTATGCAAATATGACTGAGAGAAAAACAAAAGGAATGAATTCAAACAAAATTTAAGGGCTTACTTTTAGAAACACACAACAGCCTCGAGGTAGGCATATATGTCCTCCTTTTAAAGAACTAGCAAGGCGCATCTATTAAATCCTTTGCTTAAACTGTTATTCATATGACTACTTACCAATTTTTTAGAAAGGACAAAACCTGCGGAATGGGGATTGATAGCCTTTAGATATGGCAAAACTCACCAATTCAAAACAAGCTGAGAATATGAGCAACTCTCCAGTGAGAGTATTTACATTCAGGCTCTTCAGCTCCTAGAGCTTTGGCATGGACAGCATGCCAATAGGGCTGTTAAAGAATCAATTATCCTAAGAAAGCCAGCTTTGCATTTCTAGCAGACAAAGGGTTTTAACCTCAGACTGATCACTTTAGAATCAAAATTATTTAACAAAGACAGCAAATATTTACTTTCAAATATAAATATATAAAACCAGCTTCCCTCCTTGCCCTACTTGGTGCTTGACCCAATGCCCATTGAGTTGAATGGAAAGATTCCCCATGACTTTGATGGATGCTGAATCGAGATGTTATGAAGGGGACTAGAGACATAAATACTCTTGTGGCAAATCACAGAATTAAATCAATACAGAATAATTTAGTGATATATTAAACCTTTGCTCCTGACTGACTAGATACTCTTTATTTAAAGTGGTAAATATTCAGAGCAATGCACAGGTTCACAACTCCCATTAATGACAGTGGAATTCTGATTCCTAAATTCAACTTGCATCACTCCAAGATACATTAAAACTCAGTAGGCTTCAAAGTCAGTTTAAAAAAAATCAAATACACAACTGTAATAAATTCCTCACATGTGATGAGTAGAGCAATAATGATGGACAGATATGTCTGCGAAAGTATTCTGAATTAAGTCAAAGTAGAACAGTTGTTAATCAGAACAGGGCAAATCCCCTACTCCCTCCCATACCCCAACCATGGGGCAAGGAGGCATGGGAAACAATGGAGAGCCTGCAAAGTAAACTACAGAGCTCTTCTCCATGACTCCCCTCACTCTCTCTTGAGTAGGGTGGGAAGACATGTATAGCTCTATGGCCAAGAGTCAGCATTCATCCATATTAAGTAGGATCTATTACATGGGCATCTATTCATATAGGCTTAGCATAGAGAGATTACACAGACCACACAGCAAGTCGATGGCAAAGCCAGGAACAAGGCCTAGGTGGCTTTACTCCCTGTTCCAGAGCATATAACCTCCCTAGGAACAGTAGACCAGACCCTCAAAGGTATTTAGGCTCCTCACTTCCATTCCTTTGAGCATCTGGGCCAACATTCCTTGTTTATCTATTAGTATGCTTCAAAAGAGTGAGATTTAGATGGTCTGTGCATGCTCCATCATCTAGGTAAGAAGTCAGACACTATGTACCCTATCATCTCTAGATGCAGCAAAAGCTTCATGGCTCTAAATAAAATTTTAGAAAAAAAAAATCCTTAGATCTTATCCTTTTGCTCCATCTAGTGAATTTGTCTCACTTTCCCATGAAGAGTAATAACAATGCAATAGCATTGTTATTACTCTTCATGGGAAAGTGAGACAAGTTAATAACAAAATGAAGCCACAAGTCAATGAATTTTAAAGATGAAGGTCAGAAATGTCTGTTTAAAAAGTACTTACCGTTATTGCAATGTGCTACTTGCTCCAAGAAGGCCTTGTGCAGGCCTGTTAAAAGCTCATCCTTCTGCGAAAGAGAGAGGTTGCTCTTTATCGTTAATTGGTCCAATATGCCAGCTACAGCATCTAGTCTACATTTACTTTCTTCTTGTATCTTTGTCTTCAAAAAATCGACCATTTTCACCATTAGCTCCCAATTAAATATTCTTTCCTGAATGTCCTGAAAACAAAACAAAAATACTATGTAAAAAATTAAGTGCAGGCAGAGTGCTGAATCTCTGCAACATGCTGAGCCCTTCATTAACCCATTCAATACTGAATGACGCAAGAGACAAAAACAGTGACACTAGACAAACTGTTTCCTCCAGCGACTCATTCATTTGACTGTGTGCGCTCACTTGCACCATGGGATGGGCTAAGCAAAGCTGTCCACATTTTCCATCCTGTGCTTCTTGGCTCTTTGAGGAATGAAAATAAATCTAAATTGAATGAAGCAACATGAATAAGTTAGCACTGAACATTTCAATATTCAGCACAGGCTGATGCTGAGAGGGAAAAGTTTCACTAGATGGAGCAAAAGGATAAGATCTAAGGATTTTTTTTTCTAAAATACTGCCCAGCTGGTCAGTTTTCATTTCAGAATGAGCACGGTTATAGGACTGCAATACCATTGTAGAGTGAGTTCAAATACACTGAGATTACTGAAGGTATATAAAACAGAGTAGCTCAGTAAATGATTGAAAAATAAAAGTTATTACAGACCACTTCCGTTACATTATGGCACAGGAAACTCAAGTTCAGAGCCCATCTAAGAAATCTTGCTCCTCAGGTTAGTGGTGCTTATATAATAGCTGGAGATGGGGAGGGGTATGTGATGCTGGTAAACCAAGTGCCAGCTCTAGCCAAGGCTGCGGGTGTTAGCTAGGAACTGACAAACTCATAGCTGGAAACCAAACCAGCTCACCTGTATGTTAGTTTTGTTCAAAATAGGTATTAGTCTTAAAAGAATGTAGTTAGTGTTTAGACTCTGTGAAATGCTTGCAAGCTGCTGCACGTATTAATCTCACTTGTAATGGCCATATTCCATGCTATAAGGAAATATGTAAGTTATGCTTTATTACTTTAAAAGTATTTGCTCTGAACTTGTAAACCCAGGTATGGGAATCGTCCATCCCCATTAAGGAGCCTATCAAGATTAAATGGGCCATTGAGAAAGATCACAGTACAAAGGATTGTGGCTAGCCCTATCACACCTTGGAAATGCTATGTGCAAGGGAGTTCATATCATGGACAGGAAGGCCAAATGTAAAAGAAAAAACAGGGTCACAAGAAAATTTGTCATCTCCTTGCTTGTTTGAATTCTCACAGGGCCAGAGACATTAAGCAAAGGCAGAGATTCCCCAAGGGTTATCCCTGGGTCCACCGTGGGGATACCTTGAATTGACAGATTACCACTTTACTGTCACCTTTAGGAATCATGGATGGTTCCTTTGTGTATATGTTTGCTTGCTTTAACCATTTCTTTTTACCTAGTTAATAAGCCTTAGATAGTTTATTACAAGACTGGCTACAAGTGTTGTCTTTGGTGTAAGATCTAAGATACAAATTGATCCAGGGTAAGTGACAGGTCTCTTGAGACTGGAAGCAACCTGAATATTGTGTGATTTTTGGTGTAAGGGACCATTTACTGTATCACTAAGTCCAGCTTGCCTGGGTGGTAAGATAGACTGGAAAGTTGATGGGGACTGTCTGTGACTCTATGGTAAGACTGTTACAGTGATTCAGGACTTCACATCTGTTACAGAGTTGGTGAAGTCTAATTATAGAAAACACCACCACTTTGGGATGTCTGCCCTGTTTCTGACAGTCTGCCCTGAGAAAGGCACTCATGGTCATGAGCCACTCCAGACAGCATGATAGGGTGACCCTTAGCAACTACTGCAACTAAAGGAGAAGATGGTCCTTCTCCAAAGAGCTAGAAGGTCCATGAAGGTAATGTCAGGCAGAAAAACTTATTAAATGTTGGACCCAAACATAAGAAATAATCCATTTAGACTGAACATTCATATTGAACCACGTACAACTGAAGAAAGTCCATGTATGGAAGCTTAGAGGACTATGGTGCAGAGAGACCACCTATAAAGATTATTTGTCAATGTGGGTCATTCATTTTATTTGACTCCCATGTTGCATGATCATAAATCATTAGCTACTAACCACTAAATATTTTATGGGGGAAAAAATGCATCTAGAAGCAATAGTGGACCAGATTCTGATCTCATTTATACTTCTGTAAATCCAGAATAATTTCAATGACTTCAGTGGGGTTACTGAATAGCCTGTATAACTGAGAAGGATCTGGTCCAATGACATGTTAATTATGCGTAACAGTATGCACTTTATGTTGCATTAAAATGAATACACTTGTAAATGTTATGCTTCCTCTCTCAAGGCCAGGTTAGTAGGAGGTGCTGAGGGTCTTCAGTTCCAAAGGAAGTCCGGAGAGCATTCAGAACCCTTCTTAATTTGAAGTATGGCCATCCAGGCATGGTAGAATACATACATTTTAAAAAGATGTCTTAATGTGCAGGTTAATGTTTCCCTTCCCCATCTTTAGATGTAGTGCTTGTGCTGCTTGCTCACTGCTCTCATTAAAATCTTGCAGAGAATTTTTATTCCACCATGACTGGATAGTCGTGTTTTCAGAACCAGAATCAAAGCGATGAGAGGTCACTCACTTAAGAGTTTTTACAAACTACTGAGAAAGCTAGTCTCCTTATAACAGGTTAAAGTAAACAGGCCACAGCTGGTAAGTTGTCTACCTAATTCATAAATTCTGATTGACATAAACATTACATATTCTCATTATGCTCTGAGTTAGGATTGACTGTTTGAGTCTCTCTTCAGCTTTCTCTCCTCTTGTACTTTACCATTGCTTGCAAATCCTGAGACTGGCTTAATAACCCTTCTACTGCAATCATTCTCTCAGTCAGATACATCATCATCTTTCCTCTTTTGGCACTTGAGCAATTTGATTGGTTCAGGAGAAACTGCTCGACTTTGTCTGCCTGCTTCCAGAAAGCTTCCATCTGCAGAGTAGGAATTAAAACACATCAATTAATTCCCCCTTTTCCTAACCCCCCACCAATATTTAAAAACCTGAGAAATTAATTACACTACAACACAGAGATGTGTTCTATTATGGGAGGCAAATCATAATTCAAGATGAAGCCATTAAAAAGTCACCATTTGGCAAAACCACTTTCACAAAAATCTCGTATTTTGAAACATGGGGATGCACGCTTGGTAATGTCAGATACCAATGTTTGGTACCTGTTGGCTAATTTTGACTCTTCATGGAGGTTAGTATATACAATTTTATTTAAGATTCCTATTTAAAAGAACTCCTCACACACAACACACTAAAAAAAAGCTAATTTAGTGGTCCCCAAACTTCTCAGAGTCACGCACCCCTTGTCCCCAGAGCCAGGGCCAGGAGTGGGATGCAGGTCCTGGACAGGGGGGGACATGGACAGGAGTAAGGGGGCCGAGGCTGGGGATGCAGCTGGGGGCGGGACTGGGGCCAGGAGTGGAGCTGTGGCTGGAGGGGTCTGGGTGGTGCTCCGTCCCTGTCTCTCATGGGAGCTGGCCCAGACCCCGCCGCACTCCCCCCAATGTTCCTCTGCACCCCCCTAGATGGGGTGCACCCCACAATTTGGGAACCTCTGGGCTAATTACTACAATTGAGGACAGAAGAAAGGCTAATAGCCAGTCATCTCTTTCTAACAAGTTACTTTATTATCAATGTTGTAACATGGGAGTGCATGTGTAGCAAGATTTTAGTTTAAAACTCAGAAGCTTTTCACCAGCTGAGGTTTTTTGCAGCTATTGAGTTTGTAAACATTATATTGACTTCTTGGAAATTGTAAGCATATTATGTGGTTTAGAAAGTTGTATGCCCCACCCATACCAGCTTCAGGCTCTAATCCTGTAGATACTTGTGCCCAAGCTTAATTCTATACACGTGAGTCATTTCATTGACTTTGGTGGGATTACTGCATGTATATAGCTAAACACATGTACATCTGTAGACTCAGGGCCTTATATTGTAAGCTTTCCAGGATAGGGGCTTGGGTCTGTGCAGTATCCAGACATCTAATGGTTATATATTGCTGCAACACAAGGGTGTCCCAACCCTGACTGGGGCCTTAGGTGCTATCATCATAAATCTTTATTAGTAATAGTGATAATAATAATAAAGGGGGAGATTGTGAATAGTAGCTGGCACTTGACTTTCAATGGGATTTGTGCTACTAAATGTCCCCCAAAACAGCCAAGAATTGTACTTTGAAATTCCAGGTGCTTTTTTTGGAGGTGCCAATCTGCTGTGTATGGTAAGGAAAGGAAAAACCTTATAGCACTGAGGAAAGAGAGGTGCTCTTCAAGGGCCTGATCCAGCTGTGGCTGAAGTCAAGGAGAATCTTTCCATAATATAGTAACTGTGATGTGATGTGTAACTCCACTCAACTACCTGACGGAGAGGTTCTAAAGAGGATAGAACTAGACTGTTCTCAATGGTGGCAGATGACAGAACAAGGAGCAATGGTCTCAAGTTGCAGTGGGGGAGGTCTAGGCTGGATATTAGGAACCACTATTTCACTAGGAAGATGGTGAAGCACTGGAATGAGTTACCTAGGGAGGTGGTAGAATCTCCATCCTTAGAGGTTTTTAAGGCCTGGCTTGACAAAGCCCTGGCCGGGATGAGTTAGTTGGTGTTGGTCCTGCTTTGAGCAGTGGATTGGACTAGATGACTTCCTGAGGTCTCTTTCAACCCAAATATTCTATGATTCTATGGGTGTGTCTTCACTACCTGCCAGATCAGCGGGCAGCTATCGATCCAGCAAGGATTGATTTATCGCGTCTAGTCTAGATGCGAAAAAGCGACCCCCGAGTGCTCTCCCGTCGACTCTTGTACTCCAGCACCATGAGAGGCACAAGCAGGATCGACAGGGGAGCAGCAGCCGTCGCCTCACTGCGGTGAAGACACCACGGTAAGTTGATCTAAGTACGTTGACTTCAGCTACGTTATTCAGGGTAGCTGAAGTTGTGTAACTTAGATTGCCCCTCCCCGTGTAGACCAGGGCTACGATTCCACCCAAGGAGGCAGATCATACCTCCATTAAATGACAATTTGCATCAGCTAATGGTCTGTCCTATGAAGCTCAGTAAGGCTAGATGACACTAAATAATATTCGTTTCACACATGATTAGCTCTGTAGAATATTGAACAGTAAGTTCTTTAAAGGATTGCCTTCACAGTCTCACATGAAATGTCATATGCTTCTATCTCTGTCAGCCGGATATGTGTTATCGAGTGAAAGGCACAGAGATTAAATAGAACACCATAGAAGTTCACGCTGGCATATTTCACAAACTACCAAACATGTCAGAATGACTGTCGGTTTCTCTGTCAAAGAGGCCCAGGTCTAGGATATATGGGCTGTTCAAGTCAGAACTGAAATGCACTCGCAGATCAGTGTGGGGAAGCTTATACATAGCCTACCAGTATGACTGGTCTCTCATACTCATGAACACTAAATTAACTCAGATGTTGAAAAAAATGGAGAGATTTTAATAAGATTCTCCTCTTATTTTCCAGCAGACTAGATAAATAAGATCTTTTTCCACCTCCAGGTTTTCTGGCTCAGGAATTAGAATTGACACACACTAGTGCTATTGAACTGAAAAATTATCATTTCATGAGGATCAAATTTCAACAGTAAAATTAAGTTTTTGCATTTAAAAGCACTTTAAATGCATTACACTGTGCAAAGCAGTGTAGCCAGAAGAGTTACTGAGGTGTTAGTAACACTTTAATTCTGCCAACTGAAAAAGTTTATCTATGAAGTGTGCATACTTTACATAGTAGAAGTGAGCATTAGATGTAAGGAAAAATATTACAGGCCAAATTCTGCCTTCATTGCACAAGTACAATCCCACTGAGCTCAGATGGGTATAAAAGGGCTTAGAGTCGATGCCTATATGGTTTATTTCAACAGTGGATTTTTGAAAAACAGAAAATGCACTAAGAATGAAAACTAGAATAATCACTTAATTCTGACTACCAGCCTGCTTATTCCACTCTAATGCCACATCAATTCTAACATGATTTTAACAGCCTTTGTCTTGAGAATGACTTATAGCTAGCACCTCATACCAGTGCTGAAGGTATAACTAATCTGAGATTTTGGTACATAAAGCATTAATCTATTACATTATTATATACAGTTCTAAGTCAACCTTTACTAAAGTCTCTTTTACATAAAAGTGTACCAGTAATCTTTCAAGATATATAACTAATTCTCTTAGTGGCTCAAAAGATATATTAGGTCCTAAAATCATATTTAAATTAAGGTTGGGGGAAGAAAGTAAGATTATAATAAGAATTAGGTGATAAGGTCCAACAGCTCATATTATACAAGGGCTTGAAATATTTTACTAGTCCAACAAAGTAATAAGCATTTGACATCTCTATGTATTGTGCAAGAACCAGTGAACCAACATCAGAAAAGAAAGATGCTAGTTGCTGGCCAGAATTAGAAATGCTTTGCTAGATGAATGTACACATGCTTTCAGGATCAGTGGACTTCTAAAACACTGATCCTGGACTAGTCATCACAAAGAAAAAAAACATTGACTTCCCCTATCATTAGAACAGTGTTAATTTAGAAATACAGAGATGAATAAAAAATGATACAGGTACATTATCTATGATATGTTCAGAATATTCCCTCTCTTTCCTTTCTAAGTCTTCTAAGGTCTGGTACTCTGAATTACGAGCGCCTGACATTTCAGTACTCAGTAGTCTGGAGGTAAGTTGTTTCTGTAACTCTTCCAAATCCTGGAAAAATAAGAAAACCTGTTACACAGGAAAATAGCTTGTTCTGACTTGGCAAAAAGTATTACTTGGAAAATAATAATATACACCTGGCTTCTATTTAAAAAACGCTAATTTATTAGAGAGTTTGTGTCTTGCTCATGATTCTTCATGAAAGTAAATTCAACAAACATGTTCAGGGAATTTACATTTCTAGGTACTACCGTTCCCGCAGTAAATAGAGAAAACATCAGCCATTAGGCATCAGTCAGCCCTGATTTACACTTATTTTACAGAGGTGTAACTCCACTTAACTCAATTTAAACCAGTGTGAGACCAGAATCAGTCCTGGTGTTCATTTCCACTGACTTTGGATACCATTAAGCATTGATCCAAGTCTTCATATTTTTAACCCTTTTAGTGCACCCACAAGTATTTTCAAGACGACTGCAATTTTGACTCCTGATCTTTAACTGGTCTCTAAAAATGCACATGCAGTGCTCGGGAATGGTAGGTGTATGAGTACCTGATCCATGTGCGCAAATGCAGGTAGATACCAATGTGTGTGTGTGCGCGTGTGCACACACACATTTATATCTGCCAAAACAATAAGGTGCATTTTTAGATGCCACTTGAAAATGTTGACTTTTAAAGTTTGTAAGTAAATACTTTTAAACGGAGTAAGTGAAAAATGTCTTCCCAACAGATTTAATAAACAAAAAACTGCATCCTCATTGCATGAGTTGGCACCAAGATGCATATTTCTACGCTTTCCCAAACATGCTTTCTTTCTCAAGCCTTTTTCTACACATGATTTTGTCTCCTAAAGAATTACATTAATATCTTATGTCTTAAAGAACTGAAAATACATTCTAGTGACCCTTAAAAATGTTCTGTTCAAATGTTCAAAATCCCATTAAGCTTTCATGTAGAATCAACAACTGAAGAAATAAAAAATGCTTATTACAGCAAGATGTCTTGTCCACTGTCCTGCCAATGCAGGATTAACTATAATGTTAAATGTAATATTTCCGCTAATATCAGTGGTATTGCTCCTTGCCAAAGTAATTTTCCCTTTACGCAAATACAGTCTTTGAGGATCAATCTTCTCCATTCAGTGATGCCACAATCCAATGTTTGTAACATTTTAAAAACATTACCAGACAGATTGTCAAGAGCTCAGTTTCCATTTAGGCATCCAAATAAGTGGCTAGATTCTTTTTCAGAAGAGGCTCAGCATGTCAGACACTGATCTCTTTAGAAAAAGTCTGGTTGTTAATGCCACAACAGGAACTTTTGACCCTTATTTTTAAGGTGCCTAATGGGCGCTGGTTTCAGAGTGGTAGCCATGTTAATCTGTATCAGCAAAAACAACAGGGAGCTGAGCTAGTCTGAAAAAAATCTATTTCCACGTGAGTTAGTGCTTCTGAAATGTGCTGAGTTGATAGCCCCAGAGCTAGAAGTTCTCTAGCTGTTATTAAACCAAAGCCCCTCAGCCTCATTTTGTCTACCATTTTGTCAAGGGCAACCTTGTAGATTACAATTTGCGTGTCTATTACATTAGTTAAAGAATAGAGCCAGCTGTGATTTGGTTTTCTGAGCTATAGAAGTGTCCATTTTGTAGTCATCTGAGACTGGAAGCATTCTGAATAGAAAACTGCTTTTCAGCAAATCAGAATTTCTCATGAAAATTTCACTTTTATGTCTATAACTTTTGGATTTTATGGAATAACACCGCTATTTATTTATTTATTTATCGGCAACTGAGAACTGGAAAATTTCTTTGCTTCCATTTTGACAAGTTCTAGGTATTTTGTGTGTTTGTGTGGAGAACACCAGGTCTGTGACAGGGGAAATGATAAGCCTACAACTATATCTCTCATGCACTCTATGTGCATTGAGATTATGATTCCCATTTTATAACTGGGGATCTGAGACATGGAGAAAGCAAGGGTATGTCTACATGCAATGTAAGACCAGGGTTCAGACTCAGGCTAAAGTCTAACCCCCTTTCATTTACAAAGAAATCAGGCTAACCCAGGATCCCAGGACCCCACAGAGATGGAGGGTCTGAGCCTGAGTTAAGCTGGGACCCAGGGGTCAAGCCCTATTGTTTCGCAGCGTACAATCAGCGCCCCCAGACTAGGCTTGGGGTTAGCCTGAGCTCTGGGAACCTCTCACCTCACAGGGTCCTAGAGCTGCAGCTCCCGCCTGAGCCCAAACATGTACACTGCAATTAAATAGCCCCTTAACGCTAAGTCAGCTGGCATGTACCAGCTGTGGAGTTTTAATTGTAGTGTAGATATAACCTAAGTGACTTGCCCAAAGTCACACAGGACATCGAGGGCAGAGCAGAGAATTGAACCATAATCTTCCAAGTTCCAGGGTAGTGTGCTAACCACTGGACTATCCTTCCTCCCCAGGCTCCCCCAGACTGCACTGGCTGCCTCAGATAAAAGCAATATTTAACTCTTGACATGTCTTATAGAAGTTCAGTTAGATGAATGAGGAGACAAGTGCTTTCAAAATCATTAACTAAGGGTTAGGCGACATTATGGAAGTTGTCCACCCTGTAATATTCACGTGTCTAAAGTTTGTCACTATCCAACATCTGCTTCTGAAACAAGGATTTGTTCTTTGTATCTCTTTTCTTTCGAAATATGATTAACTTGAATATTAAATTTGAGGATCAATGGCAGTGAAGTGATCTTAATACAGAAATCCATGGAGATATAGGATATCAGATAAAATTATAGAGACCTCCAGTGTTAATCCATTGACTGTGAGATTGCATGGTCTAAATCCCTACTGACTAGCGGTGACGTAACATGAGAGATTTTAATTCTAGACTAACTACCTCTTTTTTTTTTTTTTTTTAAAGCGAGGCACAGCTGGTAACCTTCCAGCAGCTTATTCTTAGTGCTGCACCCCTTTTTCTCTTCTGTTATCTCACAAACATAATGTGATCCAAACTGCGACTAACAGCAGCTTTCAGCAATGTACATTAACTGTAAGTGTGTAGTGTGAAAAGCCTCAATCCCAGAAATGGAGCTTGATAAAGTATATGGTTGGAAAATAATTGCACAGAGAGAAAAACAGGTACATTATCTTGATAACAGCTTAGAATTTCCTTCAGGTACTGCACCCCCTAGTATGTTGTTACTGACAATAATGGGGGGGACAGATAATGAATTTACACTTAGAGATCATTCATTCTACTGAGCAGCTGGCTGAGGTCAGGAAAACGGTGTTTTCTAAACAGGACTAAATTGTGAAAAAGGCTTTTCTCCTAACAAACTCGATACAGCAATATATTAATTGGTATTTTTTGATACAGACAGACATTCAGCCATAAGTTGTTATGGACAATCCACCACAGGGGTTCAGCAATCATGTCTTTTGCTTCATTTTGCCAGTCTTCCCACTCCACAAAAAGAGGGAAGTTGGAAATACACTACAAATGACATTATTCCATGTAAAAGAGATCAACACAGCAGGGGCATATGGCTTAACTTTCACAAACGGCTTAACTGATATTTTCTGTTGGCTGAAACATTAAACAATGGAGACACTTACAGTTTCTTGCGTCAAAATGATCTTCTGGTACAAATCTTCAGTAATCTTCTTTTTAAGATAAAAATCAGAGAGGTACGTTCTGAGAACCTGAATAAATATCTAGGTGAAAAAAGATAAATAAATATAAAAGTAATCAATTTGTTCATCATTATTGGTGATTACATGTATGAATGAGTATGAGTTGTAAGTGAAAATATATCAATAGCAGAAAAGATAATTTACACTTAAAATAGTCATGCTGAAACTCTCCCAATTTGCCTAGGATAACATTATCTTCCAGTATTTCTTACACTTCCTACACTCCTATAAACACAAATGTAATTTTACATATCTAAGGCAACTGACAAATTTTAAGGCATACATAAGGCCTTTCATTGAAGGATAACAAAGTGACTGACAAACATCAGACTTCATGTCTCTGCTTTGGGTGGCTATCACACAATGGCATATTCAAAGTAGGGTGGCTCTTTTCTAAAACTTTATACACCTCTACTCCAATATAATGCTGTCCTCGAGGGGTGAAACCACGTTATATCGAACTTGCTTTGATCTGTCCGAGTGCGCAGTTCCCCTCCCCCGGAGCACTGCTTTACTGCGTTATATCCAAATTTGTGTTACATCAGGTCACGTTATATTGAAGTAGAGGTGTATGTTGTAACTTTTAGACCTGTCTGCAAGTTAGTTATTGATCTTGAGATCAAATTTGTTGTTCTTAATTCACACAAACTGAAGATCATCTTTGACGCTGATCCCAGAATTCTTTTCGTCTCCCATGGATACCTTTCTAAGAAGATGGGGAGGAGAACACCAAGAAAGGACACCTGAATGGGTCAAATCTACTCCCCAGGCTTACTCTGGTTCCTCTCCTTCCCAACAGTGTTTAAAAGTCTGTCTAGAAAATGCTGCCTCTTGAAACATGCTAACTGTATTAATCAGATTTACTTGTTGCTGACAGAACGAGAGCATCTGGAGGTTTGGGGTGAGAAAGGATTATACCCAGTGTTTAGACTATGTTAGTCAGGCTATAGCTGTAACATTACCCCTTTTTGACCTGAGCAGTTAGCTAAAAATTTGTGGTCTTGTGGATTGTTTTAGTTAGTGATATAAATTGGTGATGGGAGTCAGGTGTTTCTTCGACATAATCTTGTTTATTTACAAAGAATGTACAATGTCTCATTTCCCTGAACACAGCAGGGCTCAAACAAGAAATTGGATCCCTTCTCACAGTTTCAAACCCCTTTCTTCCATTTAGCTCAAAAGCTCTATCACAGCTTTTTTTTCAGGACCACATTCCTGGGGCTTGTCCTGAGTCCTTGGCTTTTCTGCTGATGCTTCTCTCAACATACACACCACTTGAGCAAGCAAGACCCAGCATAAGCTCTCTGCCCACGTATATCAAATTCCTGAGCAGACTTCCATCTGCTTTTGTGTTGGGCAGTAACATAAGGCCCTTTGGGTCTCGACCCAGACCTATGGTGCTCCCAGGTAGCTAGCAGCTCCAGGCTCCACCCAGCAGAAGTTGTAAGCATGGTGCGCTCCACTTCCCATAACCTGCTGCGGACAGAGACTGTGGGGCATTCCACCACAAGAGTTTGACAGACAGCAACCCCATGGCTCTTGATTGGCTCTCAGTCCTATATAAATCCAAGAGGTGGTTCAGGAAGTGTTCAGGCAACAGTGGGGATCTTCTATAGTTGCCATAATCGTGCCTGCTCTTGAATTCCTGGCTTGACCTAGGATTGATTTGGACTTTGCCTCCTGACTTGGATCCTGAAAACTGTTCTGAACTTGGACTCTGGCCTGGACTTGATTATGAATGCCTGTGCTGCTCCCAGCCCCAGGTTTGCACCTCCTCTGACTCTTGGCCCTGACTGCCCTTGTTGGGATCCTGACAGGTGACATGTGCCTGTGGTTTGGTTGGAGAAACCTACTGTTTCAGCTACCTGGCTGAATGGCTTCTTACAACTTAAATGAGGGTAGTGGTTACACCTTCCTGTTTGAATAAGGTTTAACTCTACCCATAACAGTAACAATGATTCTGTATCCTCCCATATCTGTATCCCCAATGCAAGTCTGCATTCTGTGTAAAAACCTGACTCTTTTGTTTTAAACACAAAAATCCATTTTGCCCAGTTTGTCCTTTTCTCCTTGCTAAAGGCTTTTTATTTTTATTTCCCCTTCTATTCCCCCCCTCCACTTTTTTAATTGGGGTCAGGTCCTATTTTTCTCTCCATTGGAGAAGAATAGAGCCTTAAGCTTTTTTCTTTTCTTCCTTAAACAAAACAAAACAAAACAGCGACTCTGGCTTACAAATCATATGAATATCTGCAATTTGTGTTAGCAAGAAAATCATCTGACTTATTTATTTAGGGCTACATTGTAACTTTCCAATCTGCTTAGAGAAAGGGGTGCTGCATACCTGGGCCAACCCTGGCGCAGACCAGCGAATCAACTCTGACTCTCAGAGGGTTAAATAATCCTCTGTAATACCAGAATACTTATTCTGCCCCAGCTCAGTTGTGATGTCCAATGCATTGTGGGGCACACTCCATCCATCTATCCTACACCCCTATCTGCCCACACCCCAACCAATGAATGCTGGTCTCCTCTTGTGACTTGTAATGTGGGTAGTCCGTGCAGCGGAATAAGGGAGTATTTTCCCTTCTGTACTATACTGAGTCAGGGAGATTGTGCCCATCACCATGGTAAGGAATGTGTTACACTGACTTTTCATATTTTACCTAGAGAATATGCAATTCTTGACAGTGCAAAATTGAAGACAAACGTATCTACAAAATGTTGGCTAGGAGAACATATTTTATGCAAAAAATTTTAAAAAAGCCAAAAACTATAAAGGCCAGGAGGGACCATTAGATCATCTTGTCTGGCCTCCTGTATAACACAGGGCATTAAATTTTACCCAGTCACCCCTGTATTGAGCCCATATATATTCATGACATACAGACAAATAAAATATAGTGCAGTAAAAATACAATACTTTCCTCAAGAGAGTCTGATAGGCGGAATGAATTATGTTGACTAGCTCCTAAGCTTTCTAAAGGAGCTCCCTTCTCTAATTCAAATGGCTAGACATAAAAAATTTGTACCTACCACCTGTTTTTCCCTTCTTAGTTCAATATCAAGCAGCAGCAATTCTTTCAAAAGAAGACTATACAGGCACAGTTTAACATCAAAACTAAAACAAAGCAGAGGTTTAACATTCATTAGCAGCAATGTATTTATACTGTGCCAAAGCACCACTGCAAAAACAAAACTGATAGAAAATGGTAACACTTTTGTAATTTTTAAAAATTTTTTTTTTTTTTTTTACTTTTTAAGTGCTGAATTCTCAGAAAACCAATTTCCCTGGAACAAGTCAATTCAATTTTCATATTGCATTTTTTTAAATACAAAGTATGTTAAAATGCTGCACAGTGAGAGATAAAAAGAGACGATGCTTTAACACATTAGACACTGCTACCTTCATATAAAGAGCAAACCTAAACAATATGGATGGATGGCTAGAATAAAGAGAGGGGGAAAAGCTGTAATTTAAAACAGTGATAATAATACTTAGTATTTAATGTTTTCCATCTCTAGTTGTGCTGTAGTAACATTAATTGATTCTCCACGTCCCACTCTGTGACAAAGTTTCTTATTCCCTATGTTGCAAATGGGGATACAAGAAGTAAACATATAGATATTTGCCTAAAGCAGTGGTTCCCAAACTTGTTCCACCGCTTATTATTGTCTCTCTCATACTGGCCACTGCTTCTAGCAGCTCCCATTGGCTTGGAGCAGCGAACCGTGGCCACTGGTAGTTGCGATCGGCCGAACCTGCGGACGCGGCAGGTAAACAAACTGGTCCGGCCTGCCAGGGGCTTTCCCTGCACAAGCGGCGGAACAAGTTGGGAACCACTAGCCTAGAGCCACACAGCAACTCAGTAGCAGAGTGAAAATTATAACATGGAGTCTATCCAGGTTATTACAGCATGGCCATCACCGTGGTACCTGAGCAGGGACCTATTTTCCCCACTGCAGGATGAGTAACCCCCATTGATATGGGCAGAGTAAGCCCCCAGGAGTTCCTGCCTCCAATCCCCAGGCTACAGGGCTTGATCCTGCAGGGTACTGAGCACTCTGGCTCCAATTCAGCAATGCATTTAAGCACATGCTTGATGTTAAGTATGTGAGTTGTCCCACTGGGCTGGGAACAGTCTACTGGACACTCTGCAGGACTCAGCTCACAGTTATTAGTCATTACTGCAGAGTAAGGTACTGCTCAGTCTAAGGGCTTGTCTACACTGGCACTTTACAGCGCTGCAACTTTCTTGCTCAGGGATGTGAAAAAACACCCCCCGGAGCGCTGCAAGTTTCAGCGCTGTAAAGCTACACTCCCAGCACTGTTAGCTACGCTGCTCGTGGAGGTGGCTTTTTAAAGCAGTGGGAGAGCTCTCTCCCACCGCTCTGGAGTGACTACACAAGCCACATTAAAGTGTTGCCATGGAAGTGCTTTAACACTGCCAGTGTAGACTAGCCCTAAGTAAGAGTTGAATCTGGCCCTAAATATGTGCTTACGAGTATTAAGGACCCAGTTCTGACACCCTTACTCATGTTTGTTTCTGTGCTACTACTGATGAGGTAAGGAACTATTCAATAAGCATGACTAAGCATGACAGAATCAAACCCTAAGTTACTAGTATATCAAAAAATTGCTGTCCAAGGACTAATCCTTAGCAGATGGAAAAGCTCTTGCATCCTGGTTTTAAAAGACTGGGAGGTGTTGAGAGGAAAGTGGTAGCAGTTCTGACTTTGTACTATGTGCATTGCTCATCCATAGGTTTTTATTTTTATGTATAGATTTGTACCAATGTTTTGAAATCAATGAAGACAATAAAACGATTGTATCATCAATGCAGTTAGGAGTGAGAGAGACAATAACAAAGAATCATTTTTAAGAGGAAGCGTTTTAGGGATCCTTGAAAATGCTGCTTATTATGAATCTGATCCTGTGAGGGGCTGAACCCTTTTAGCTCCCAATGATTCTAATGGGAGTGGGGCTCAGCATCTTGTACAAAGCATGCTCAGCATCTGGCAGGATTGGACCCTATGTGATCAACAGCCAATATTGTAGTATTATCACAATACATTGAAAAGGGATTTTCTCATGATAACGCTGTTATACAAGGCCATTTGTTGCCTGTACTCCTTTCCCCAGAATTCTGTCATAAGTAAACCAATTTGCAACACACAATAGCGTGCAATTTCCTTGGTTTCCAATAAGGTTTAGCTTCCTATAATTAAGTTTGGACCGTATGCCTTCAACACATGGATTTAAGAATCCTGATTCTTCGTCCATGCCAGATCTATAGCAGTTCATCTGAAAAAAACAAGTGTGTTTTTTCAAATGACCAAATTTTATTGCAAGTTGTTTCTGTACCTCTCACAAGTCAGAACTTCAGGGAAGCAGGTCACCTTCAGGAAGGCTCGGTCCTGAAATCTGTCATCACTAGTTGCAGAATGTATTGTTGTACATGAACTACAGTCCTCCTTGCCTCCATGACTCAGGGATCCAAGGCTGCTTGAAGTAGAAGTTTCCATTATCTGATTAGGCAGAACAGCCTGCTTTGGATTCTCATGCAAAGATGGATTGGATGATCCATCTGCCAGAGGCTAGGGACAAAGAAAATTGACATGGTTCATACCAAATAATATTAAGACGATGAGCAGCTCGTGAATACTGGATACTTTCACAATTTTTTGCAACACTGTATACCACAAAATGTCTATACAGAACTAGTTATGTTTTTGACCGGGAAATATGTTTTTCTATTAAATTATGAACATATTGCCTGTTTAAGGGCCAGATCCTGCAAGGTGCTGAATGTCTCTTGGGCCAAAGTCAATGGAAAACTTCCAATTGACTACACTGGAAACTGGATCAGGCCCATGTGAAGTGCTGAAGATTTTGGTGCCAGCTGAGGACAGCTGGCATCACGTAGGATAAGGCCTGGATCGATTTGCTATAAACAAAAACCCACTGCAAGGTAAGAGGCTTAATAGTAAATTTCTTCCAGTGTTTCCCACTCTACAATTTACACAGTCACAGAATGATTGTCACTACTTTTCACAAAAAGTCTGAACTCTTACCCTAAATTTTTGATTGATTGGATAGACGACTTTTGCTTTGAGTGCAAATGCTGTGATATTACTGTTCAAAGAAGACTCATTTCCCTGTATGGAAACAACAGAAAAGTACTGTAAGCTTAGGTAAGAACAGCAGCTCTGATTAGATCTTTAGCAGAAGTTCCATGCAGCCCTTTTGGTTGGATAGCTTAGGAATTTTATTGATCACAGACTGTCTTTGGACTTACTCTGACATGAACTGTCTTCTCATGGTCCAGGTCAGAGGATGAAGGCCAAAGAAGAAGAGAACCTTCTATGGTTTTGTAATTGTTTTGGAAGTTTATTACCACAGATTCATATCCAAAAAGAACTTTGGTCCAGCAAGTGATTTTAGACCATAGCTGGTTTTCACAGCTCATTTTCCTTCTCTTTCCTCCCCACAATGAAAGAGAACTCTGGTTTTCCTATGAGATTTTGAAATTACTTTAATATATATGGCTAATGGAGACACCTGAGGATAGGCTGCCATGGTCTGACTAGGAATTTTGATTTTTAAATTTAAATACAGAAACAATAGATTAAATAAAACTAAATTAAGTAAATTTTCAAGAATGACTTAAAATATAAATACTGGAGAACTCTTAACTATGCCCCTGAGAAAAGACAGAGGTTTTTTAGAGATAATATATTTTGTTCAGCCTGTCAGCTGCAAATTAGAGCCAGTCAGACTTCATGTTCATGCTTTTTAGTTCATTCTTCTTCATGCATAGCTGCAGTGTGGTGTACCTTTGGGTTACACAAAGTACACTGAGAATGTGGGCTACATACAATAACTGAGACTGTTTAAAACAAATTTTTAGGAGGTTTTTTAACTCCTGTGTTCCTTGTATTACTAATGGAACAATCTGGTTTACTGAAATGTATGCAGTTGCTAGTTCAAGAATTTTTATAAGAAATGGCAAGGCACTAAGGGAGCCCAAAAATAAACACTGAAATGAGCAGAGAAAATCAAAATGGGTCATGCACTGGTGGCTGCACATAATGTCTGTTTCACTTCCAAACAATTTTTATTTTTTGTTTCAACGACAAGTGCAAGACATAGAAGGCCAGATAGCTAGATAGCCATACCCCTGCTCACACTGAGTAGTCCCACTTATTTGTATGCATGGTGTAGGATACTACTGCAATGGATAAGTACTAACCTAACCAAGCACATTATTCATCTATGCTAGTTAATGAATTGGTGGCTTAGCTTTTGCACAACTTTTGTCAGCAGTAACTGGAACAAATTGGCTTTTTTTAAAAAAACTGGTTTGGCAGAGAGGAGGGGAAACACCCTTCATATAACAAGGTTATACACTAAGGGCTTGTCTACACTGGCAATTTACAGCGCCGCAACTTTATTGCTTGGGGTGAGAAAAAAACACCCTCCTGAGCACTACAAGTTTCAGTGCTGTAATGTGCCAGTGTAGACAGTGCACCAGCGCTGGGAGCTGCGCTTCCAGCACCGGGAGCTGCGCTTCTCATGGCTGTGATTTTTTTAGAGCGCTGGGAGACCTCTCTCCCAGCACCATGACTACACAAAGCATTGTCAGTGTAGACTAGCCCTAAATGTGTTATAGAATTGCTCTCACATTTGCATCATGAGTGTCCTAAAGAAAATTACTGTAGTTAAGGGCCTGATTCTGCCCTTCAATGGGACTACTACTACGCATGAGACTGGGGCACATGACTTACGAGGAGAGGCTGTTTAGTCTGCAGAAGAGTGAGGGAGGATTTGATAGCAGCTTTCAACTACCTGCAGGGGGTTCCAAAGAGGATGAAGCTAGGTTGTTCTCAGTGGTGGCAGATGACAGAACAAGAAGCAACGATCTCAAGCTGCAGTAGGGGAGGTCTAGGTTGGATATTAAGAAACACTATTTCACTAGGAGGGTGGTGAAGCACTGGAATGGGTTACCTGGGGAGGGTGGGGGTGGAATCTCCATCTTTAGAGGTTTTTAAGGCCCAGCTTGATAAAGTCCTGGCAGGGATGATTTAGTTGGTGCTGGTCCTGCTTTGAGCAGGGGATTGCGCCAGATGATCATCTGAGGTCTCTTCCAACCCTAATAGTGTGACTTTCCCCCAAAGGAAAAACTAATCATTGATATGAATATAAAATATTTTCTGTTCATGACTAGTCCAAGAATACTTGGCCATTCGGCCATAAATTTCTCATCTATCTTGGACACATCTGAAATGAGAATTCATTTCCCATCAGAACTTTACAGTACATTTGAAGTGTTTATAACAAGTACTGGCTACAGTTAAAATGCTTTTATTGCCTTCCATTTGCAAGCTAAGGACTGGGCCGGACAGACAGAACTGACATGCGGTGGGTGAGCATAACTTATTTTTTATAGGCAAAATGAGGAGCACAGTTTAACTACACGTTTTTAAAACAGTTGCATTTCTAACTCCCTTTACTGTGTGGATAGCAGCCAATTCAGCTTTAAATGAAAGCCAGTGAACTGAGATCATCCAAGTAAGATTGATTCCTTTACACATTTTGTGGGTTTTGCAATAGCGGACCAACTCCCGACTACTGTATCATGGAGTAAGAGGTACCACTAGGGGGGTGCTCCAGACCAGTCTGACAATCCTAAAGACAGTCATATCAGCATGTTAGTTGCAACTGGGTTCTATGGAGCTGCAGAAGAGGGTGTACAATTAGCTTCTCATCCATCTACCAGTCACCTGCAGACCTTGGCCTCTGTATCTCCCATGATCATGGAGCTGCAGTAACCCCTCGAGAGCATCCTGTGAGTGGGGAAAACGCGGGCCCTAGCAGAAGGAGAGGCTCAATCAGAGCTCTTCAAAAAAAAAAAAACCCAATCCTTTTGAATTTTTGGTTGTGAGTTGTTGAATTTCTGCTCTCCCTGTTCTCAACTGTCTCTGGAGGGGGTTCCTTGCTCCCTGATAGTCCTCTAGTCCCAGCTACCAGCTCTGGTCTTTCAAAAGGATTGTTCATTTGACCCCTCACTGTGACTTCAGCTGCCCCTGGAGAGACTGCTGCCCATGTATGGAAGTCTGAGGAGGGTAGCTGGAGGCTAGAAGCCATAACTAAATTTGTGGAGGTGTCTAGGGGGAGATGTAGGGGGGAGCTAAGGCAAGTTGGATTTGCTGAATGGGCTGGGGTAAAATGAGGCAAGCTGAGCATGTGTGTAGTTTGCCTTAACTACCCCCATATTCCACATACATACCCCCACAAGCTTAGCTGTCTAAGCTTCCAAACACTCCCCAGATACTCTTCAGAGGCCAAATTTTGTTTAGCTCAATGTCTTATCCCCACCACTGCTTGGGAGGGAGTGTATTGACCAATATAACCATTGAATGCACCTTAAAAATTTGAAAATGTGTAAAGCTAATGAACTGATTTGCATAAAATGTCACATATGGAGCAACACAAAACTTGGCGGCTATGCATATCCACCTAATATTTTACTTTGGGCCAGAGATTCAGGTTTTGGGGGGATTTCTCAGACACCTAAGACCATATCCAAAATCACTGGCCCTTTGCCACACCCTGAAATAGTGCTCCTCAGGCACAGGGCCTGGGCAAATCTTTCCTAGGGAGTATCAGGGTTAGCTTTTGGTCCACAGATATTACAGAAGTCTGACTAGATTGCAAAGACTATTGCATTTCAGAAGCTATAAGAGACACTTTCCCAGAAACTTGATGTAACAGAAGAGAAATTTAGTTGTGTTTTTCACATGTTGAATTACAAGGCATTATACTCTTCCATTTAATGTAAATATAAGCTGGATGCATCCCAAAAACAACTCTTTCATAGGAGCCAAAGAGAGAATCTCATCAGTGTAGTTTTCTTTTAAAGGGTTACGAAGTAAACACACAGTAGCATGATAAAAGTTGACCTACCCTTTAATATTCAAAGCCCATCACTTAAAAAATGAATGAGCAAACCTGCATGCACAGAAACAGGTCAGCTAAGATACATGAGCCAACAGGATTCCAGCAGAGCAGGACTGAACCCTAAGAATCCAAGTCCCGTTGTCTAAACAAACTGAGTGGAACCTTAACATAACGGTTTTGTGATCCATTTTAACCATAGGCTGGATATTTTTGCTCCAGTCCTTCAGTTCTTACTCAAGAAAGAGTCATAGTGAGTTCAATGGCGTCCTGTCTGAGTAAGGACAAGAACAGTGGTTCTCAACCTTTCCAGACTACTCTACCACTTTTAGGGGGCTGATTTGTCTTGCGTACCCCAAGTTTCACCTCACTTAAAAACTACTTTGTAGCTGGGTGGTTACCCTGCTCCTGCCCTGAAGGGCTTAAAACACCCTGGGAGAGGGCTGTGGCAGGGAAAGCAGCTAATAGGCTGACTGGGGAGGCAGTCTTAGCAGTGGCCATGCCCAATCAAGCCTCAGTTGGCCTTATATAAGAGGCTGGGAGCCAGGAGCTCAGCAGTCTTTCTCTAGCTGTAGAGGGAGATGGACCTGGCTGCAGGGATCTGAGCAGGGCTGGGGAAAGGCAGAGGAGCTGGGGAGTTGCAGCCTCGAAAGCCTCAGGCTGCAGCCTAGCAGAAGGCCAACGGGTACTGGGAGTTGCAGAGGGCAGTCATGGGGTAGGCAAAGGCAGCAGGTCCAAACCCAACCTTGCCGGTGATGAGTTGGCTGATACTGCAGTCTGCCCCAGGGTGCGGGGGTTAGATGATGACTGGCAGTAGCCTTATATTGAGGCAAGGTAGGGATAGTGGGTGGGGGTTCCTTCGGGAGGGGAGACCCTGAGACTGAAGGGTGTACTGCCAGGGGGCAGCACCCTAGATAAAGGGGCACTGGGTCCTGGGAGGGACACAGGGGCCAGTGGCAGCGGAACACTGGCCTGCAGAGGGTGCTTTGGAGGCTGGAAGAGTTAATTCCCTGGACGACCAGCAGGAGGTGCTGCAGGGACGAGTCTGTGCGCCTACATACTTGCTTACAAAATCAGACACAGTCACAGCACACTGTTACTGAAAAATTGCTTCCTTTCTCATTATTACCATATTATAAAATAAATCAATTGGCATATAAATATTGTATTTACATTTCAGTGTATAGTACATAGAGCAGTATAAACAAGTCATTGTCTACATGAAATTTTAGTTTGTACTGACTTTGTTAATGCTTTTTATGTAGCCTGTTGTAAAACTAGGCAAATATCTAGATGAGTTGATGTACCCCGTGGAAGACCTCTGCATATCCCTGATTAAAGCCTTGATGTTCTAGTCCAGTGGTTCTCAATC
This sequence comes from Chelonoidis abingdonii, assembly GCF_003597395.2. Lineage (NCBI taxonomy): Eukaryota > Metazoa > Chordata > Testudines > Testudinidae > Chelonoidis > Chelonoidis abingdonii. Next base: position 120,313,735 of record NC_133773.1, on the reverse strand, counting down.
TTTTAAAGTAAACTTCCCTAGTTTAGTGGATTTGTGTAATTAGATTACAGGCTCCTCTTCAGCTGTGAATTCTAATACACTAAAGTCAGATGAAAATGCTTCAGGGAAATACCCAAATTTGCAAGGTGCTGGCAAGGTAGTTGTGGGAAGAAGTGGGAGTATTGACTACTGCCCTCAAATTCGTAATATGATGGTAGAGTGGGAAATAATTCCAATGGATTTGAATGGGAATTTTGCCTGAGTAAAGACTGTGAAATTGGGTCAGGTAAATGTAAGTGAAATCATATTTCTAGGTATCAACAGATCTTAGATTCAGGGCCCTTCTTCGTTTGTTCACCGAGTCTCTGATTTACTGCATTCAGTTTCCAATTTCTTTATTATAGCATTTGTATGGGAATCATCGTAACTCTTGAAGGGCCAGATCCCAAGCCTGCTGAAATCAACAGCATTTGGATCAGCTGCTTAGTAAGCAGGCTAAAATATCAGACAAAACAGACATCTATGAAAGGAATAAACTCTTACTTCCAGCACCATTTCCTCCTCTGACAGTTGCGTTTCAGTTTTCTTCTTTCTGGGTAAGGGTACATTTTCATCAAGATGTCCATGTACATCCGAGTGAAAGCTTTCCAGAAGCCTTTGAGAATCATCTTTCTGAAATCCCAAAGCAGGACACACACACACAAAAAAATGTAACTCAAACCACTTGGATTCATCTGACATCTTAAACAAACCTGTTTTATTCACAGTAATATCCGGTTCAAATTACAAAGTAGGTACAAATGATTATTTTAGACTAATGATTTCAGTTTTCTGAAAATGAGTAATAAGTTTGTAGATTGAGGAAACATTTTTAGTATCTTTTAGTTTCTTTCTGCATTTGCTTTACTCTTCTCCTCCAAAGCTGGAGACTTGGCCCAGGGAAAGGTGAAAGCCTCTGGCTGTTACATATTCAGTGCTAAGAAGCCTTCTTCCCACCCCACAGCAGCAAATGTTTGTAGTATTGAGGATCGACAATTTGAACTACTCATGTGATGAAGATACACAGATGCACACAGTGTTTTAGACCCAAGTAATGGACTAGGAAAAATTTGTGAGAATATACCATGCACCAGGTATAGGACACATGAGAAAAGCTACAGGTTTGAAACCATCAGTGCTTAGGAAACTCCAACCAGTACAGAATGCTGTAGTGTGTTGTCTCCGTAGCACAGGTTACTGCATACACACCAAATCTGTTCAGCACTCTCCAGACTAGCTTCTCATAGACCAGTGGTTCTCAAACTTTTGCACTGGGGCCTCCTTTCACACAGCAAGCCTCTGAGTGTGACCCCTCCCCTTATAAATTAAAAACACTTCTTTGTATATTTAACACCATTATAAATTCTGGAGGCAAAGCAGGGTGTGGGGTGGAGGCTGACACCTCACGACCCCCCCATGTAATAACCTTGGAACCCCCTGATGGCTCCTGACCCCCAGTTTGAGAACCCCTGTCATAGACTACTAAGTCAAGTTCCAGGTCTTGGTCTGTATCTTGAAGGCACTCCATGACCTGGGTCTAAGATATGTGAAAGATCACCTAAAGCTCTTGGATGAGGACCATTGTTCCACGCTGTTCCTCAGTGAAATGTTCTCAAATAAGGGTAAATCTCATTGATGCAGGTGACAGAACTTTCTGAAGGTGGGAGAGGGGAAACCTGAGACAATGGAAAGAGCTCCCCTAGGTACTATGGACCATCACCAGCTTCCACTCCAAGTGCAAGGTGTATTTCTTTGACCTGCCTTCTCTTACAATCATACAGCAACATGTATATTAAACAAAATCCCCACCAAAACTCTCCACTGCACGCACTTTCTCCCTGCAGAGAAGATAAGAGAACAAACCACACTTGACATATAGCTTAATGAACTACTGGAAGGCACTCAGATACGGTGGTGAGCATGGTATAAGAACCTGTACAGTATATATTAATATGGTTACTCAGTTTAGGCAAACATGATGGCTCAAAGGCTCCTACCTCATGTCTCCATTTTACTAGCTGTTTGTCGAGCTGTTGAAAAGATATTGCCTACACCACTTTCCACCTCTCAGTCCAGTCTTGTTATAGAAACTTAAACTCTCCTTTAGTAGTTGAATGGTCACACAATACAGAATGTAATTAGTTCTTTTAGTACCTTTCCGTATTATTCATTCCCTCCAGCCCCTACTTATCACAATTTTTTTTATTGTTTTCCACTGACTTCCCTCCCATCATCTCTGATACTGAGGTGTCCAGAACTGTACATCATATTCTATGTGAGATAGATGAAAGCTTTTTTTTAAAAAACTTTCTAGTATGGTGACAAGATGTTCATGCACATGCAGCACAAAAGAGGCATTTGCTTTTCTTGTCTCATATTTCCTTGCAAGTTCACATTCAGTTTGCTGCCTACTTTCAGCCATAGTATTTCTCATCAATACTATTTCACAAGTATTTCTTTCACACTGAACACCTATAACTTGGATTACTTATCCCCAGTAAATAAACTTGTATTTTTTCCAAGCTGAATCTATTTCCTTACCACTTTTATCACCCCATTAGCTCCCTTCTTTCCATTGCTTTTCGTCCTCCCAATGTATTACCGGTATGAATGTAGTTAAGGTGCCATTTACCTCTTCTTATAGATCATTAATAAAGATGTTGAATAAAATAAGGTCTAACAACAATCCCGGTAGTACGTCATCAAACTAATCTACCAGAATCTCATGACTGGACAAGCTCTATCTCAACAAGAAAGTTTGCTGGTACAGGGTAAAACTGACTGGAGAGTATTACAGAAAAACAGAATACTTCTGGAAGGCACTGGCAACAATGACTTCTTTTTAAATACCCATACCTTGTGACCATAATATCAAAGTGACTGCAAAAGGATAACATCTGCACTTAGCTATACTGAGCCAACCATGACAGCAATATAAAAATACCATCTATTTTGGAAAGAAAAACGAGCTATTGAATCAGAGAAGCTTCCACCTCCATAGGATGCATTGATCTAGTACCTGAAGTGCATTCATTACCAGGCAAAAGCATGGTTTCAAACAGAGTTTCAAATCTTCCTCTTGAAAGCAGATGGCTACACAAGTATTCATCTCTCTCACCAGGCCTAATTATGATCAGTCTTTGTTGTGTGTGTGTGTAGCGGGTTAGCTATAGTTGTAAAAAGAGGCGTGGCTAAAGAAAAACAAACCACCCACTGAATGCAGAGAGAACACTCCGCATGGCACTGGATCCTCCAACTGTGTCCGTGCCAACCATTGTTACATTAAATTAACTCAATATTATATAGATCTAAGTCTGATGCAGAGCAAGAACAAACCAAAAGAAATCAATAATGCAGTTCCCAGAAAATAACCTGGTGTAGTATAAATAATTCTATGGATGTATGCAATGTAAATAATGCTGGAGTCTCAAGAAACATTATGATAAAAAGCAAGGAACAACCAGGGTTAGTTGGACTAAAATTTGACAATTGCATGTTAACCAACAGAGACAGCATGTGCTTTGGAAAACACTAAATAGCAGTTTCACCCCAAGCAAATTGTAAAATGTATACAATACGCCTCATCATTTTTCTACCTTATATTTCTAAAACACTATGGGATCTAGGTACGTAGTCTCAGTTTAAAAGGGACAGTTCTCTCCATTCTTCCATTCATTTTTCTGCTTTGTAAATGGGATTGTTCTTATTTGTTTCTGGGAGAAGACATTGATGGCTATTCTGTGGTCAATGTTATTTCAGGAAGACTTCTGCAAACCAGGTAAGTCTTCCGTTGTGCCCTAAAGTGCCAAGACAGAGACCATGTCTGTACAAGAAAAGTTGCAGCGGATTAGCTAAATTGATTTTAAATTAATCTAATTAAACAGGTCTTCTAGTGTGTATGGCATCTGCAGAGCAACAATTAAACTGGTGCAAAGCCCCTAACATAGATCTACTTAAATGAATTTAATCCTTGCTTAAATCTTAGCTTGTGTCCGTACATTACCAAATGAAGCTAAATTGATTTAAGCAAGGGTTAAATCAGTTTAAATGCAGGCATCTATATTAGAAGTTGGATAGCTGAGAGTCTGCAGCTGAGAATGTTAGGCTACCAAGAGTTTCACTTGAGACTCTGTCAGCCTTATCACTCCTGTTGATCACAGCTCCTGAGGTGGGTGACTGAGAAAGACACACTTGGATACAGACTAGCTTCAGTAGATTGAGGGCTTCATCTGCTGGAAAGAGGCTCTTGATGAAGATCCACTATTGGATAGGGAGCCAGCAGAAAACGTAGAAAACTGGAGTGATGTCCTTGTGTCTGTCTAAATATTCCAGTAAGCAGGCTGCTGTCAGGCCATCTGAAACATTCGTATGGCCTTCAGCTTGAGTCATCCCCCTCTCCCTCCAATTCTGTCTAGATCAGTGGTTCTCAAAGCCGGTCCATCGCTTGTTCAAGAAAAGCCCCTGGTGGGCTGGGGCCGGTTTGTTTACCTGCTGCTTCTGTAGGTTTGGCTGATTGCGGATCCTACTGGCCGCAGTTTGCCGTTCTAGACCAATGGGGGCTGCGGGAAGCAGCATGGGCTGAGGAATGTGCTGGCCGCCCTTCTTGCAGCTCCCACTGGCCTGGAGCGGCGAACCGTGGCCAATGGGAGCTGTGATCGGCCAAACCTGTGGACACAGCAAGTAAACAAACCAGCCTGGCTCACCAGGGGTTTTCCATGAACAAGCAGCAGACTGGCTTTGAGAACCACTGGTCTAGATACTTTTACAGCCCTCATCTCTGTAGTACTTGAACATCCTAAAGTACATTGTAATAGAGAACACCCTGATGCAGTCTAGTGGAAAGGTGGTGCATATGTGGATCAGAATGGGTACTCTGCAGTCGTTAAGAAAGGGCACATTTTCCAATTGAGTTGAAATTAGAAAATGGCACTTCTGGGACACAGTTGCTTTTTGATATCTAGGAGCAAGCAAAAAGTCTCAAAAGTCACCTTCTTGACAAATAGAGTAAATAAGTCTTCAGTGGGTGATGGAGTCAGACCTGCAGGTCCTTTTAACTACAACCCAATTCCTACCTCTGTTTTACAGACTGAGTTTGAGATAGCAGCTTTTCATCCAAGTGCTTATCTTATCTCATAAGTAATGTTGCTGACACATATATGTGGTGGCCCAAAAGGTATCATGTTGTTCAAAGGAGATGAATTTGTGTAAGTATAGACTCCAATTTGATAGCATGATAATGTTCTAATTCAGGAACTCGGTGCCAAAACCCAGCTTGACCTAGCTGAATTCAATTGCTCACAGTGGTATTTGTAGTATTGTTGCTCCATGATATGTGGGGATTGGCATTATTGTGGTGGACCAGAAGAGGCTGCATATGTATTAAATATAGATGGTAAAACTGAGGAGTGGGCTTTGTCCCTGAGCTCACCACTCCTCCGTCATTGCTGGCCTCCTCTGCCTCCTCAGTGGTGGGCAACCTGTGGTTGGCAGTCCATTTCTTTACATTTGCACAGCTGCCCACAGCTCCCAGTGGCTGCCATTCGCTGTTCCCAGCCAATGGGAGCTGTGGGAAGCGACATGGGCCAGGCGTCGCTTCCTGCAGCTCCCACTGGCCGGGAACAGTGAATAGTGGCCACTGGGAGCTGAGTGGCTGTGCAAATGTCAACAAATGATCTGTTGGCCTGTGAACTGCACGTTGCACACCACTGCTCTGAGGCCACCAAAATTTTTGCTGTGAGAACCCTTTGCCTAAATCAAATCAGAGTTTTTGCCACTTTCTTGTACCAGGATGTGTCAGTGTTTAAAGTGTGGTAGAAGAGTACACTTATTCTTAATTTTGGCAGCGTAATTTCTGGGTTGGTGGACAAAACTCAGCTGAATCCAAGTTTTGTGGCATTGTAGCTCTGCGGCATGTCAGAGTTAGCCTGGAGTTTTAAGATGCAGCAAGCAGGCTAAGTGTGCTTTCTATATAGTTAGTGGAATTTGGACAATTGGGGCCAACAACTGGTTGGATCCAGGAGGAACCAAGTTTTGGGGTGTTGCTGCATCACAAAATGCATTGATTAGAAAAGTTCTTGCGTAGTAGGAGCACCTCTGTTTGTTCTTTATTTAAGTAAAGGAAGTTGAGTAATGAGGGCCAAAAACTTGCTGCATCCAGCAGGGTCTGTGTCAGACTTGGGAGTTCGAAGCATTATTATGGTTGGGTGCAGATTTTCTTGCACTGCCAGCTAGATCCAATAGAATCCAGGTGTTATCTGAGGGGAGACTGCAATGCTACTGCACTAGAATGTGTAATGCTCCAGATATTGATACAATCGGAGCATTTACATGTATTCTCTGTATACCCATTACAGTTTCGACAGTTAGAGCCCCAAAGCAGGCTTGATTCAAACGTCAGACCCAGTGTCCTGTGTTGCTGTTGTGCATCAGACACTGGTTTGGGGGGGTTTTAGAGCTGGAAGAGTGGCCAGACGTTTGTTCTACTCCAATTTGGGCTGCGGAGGCCAAGGCTGGCAGGATCAGGTAGGACCCAGAGTATTTACCCAAACCCACTCAATCCGCACGAAGCCAGCTGCAAAGATCCCATCCAGCAACCGTACCTTGTTTTGCAGAAGAGGCCCGATCACATAGAAACACAGCAGGAGCGCGGCGCCGACGCCCAAGGCGACTCCCAGCAGCACAGCGGGAGCCAGCAAGCCGGGAACCAGCTGCAAGGCTTCCACCCAGAACTGCAGCCCGATCTCCCCGCGGCAGGGCCCTGGCGGCGCCTCGCCAGCAGCAGAGGCCATGAACGAGCCCGCAGTGAGAACTCGAGGCGGGGGCACCAACTCCGCTTGGGACGAGGGAGGGGCCCCGGGCTAGGACCCAGAGCAGCTCTCGTGTGGCGAGCCCAGGGCATCCCAGCTCCCAGCCCTCTCCCTGCGGGCCGAGCTTCGCAGCTGGGCACTGGGGAGCCCAGGGCCTGGGAGAAGGGGAATCTCCGCCGGGGAGCGGCCCCCAACCCTTCTCGGGCCGGAGGAGAGCGAGCGCGGCTGGAGTCGATCGCGGCAGATCTGTGGCTCGGCGCCTCGGCAGCTCGGCCTGGTTTGGAGCCGGACCCCAGGCTGGAGAGAAACTTTCTCCAGGCCAGTAACTTGGCAGCGGCAGCCGCGCCTCGCCGCGTTCCACTGGGGGGCTCCTGCGCCGGCTGCTCCCCCTGCGCCTGTCTCATGCGAGCAGCGGTTACAGGGGGGCTCCGCGCCCCGCCGGGGGCTCTGCTGGCAGCCGGTTACTTCGTGCAAGTGCTGCTGCTGCTCGCGGCCCGGGCCTCCCCAGCAGCGGACCCCCCTCGCCTCGGCCAGCATCCGTCCCGTTGCAAAGACAAAGCTGGGAGCCGCCCGGTGCACGGAGACCCCCCTCCTCTGGGGGCCGGGCACGAGGTCTTGGGGCCCCTTGCCGCTGGCTCGCGGTTTTCTGCCCCCGAGGAGTCACCCCGCGGCCGGGCTCCCCGCTTCCCGAGCGGGGGATGGTGCAGCCAGACGGCAGCCCAGGTAAGAGGAAGCTTGGCCAAGGCGAGGAAAGCCCTTATAGATTCATAGACTCTAGGACTGGAAGGGACCTCGAGAGGTCACGGAGTCCAGTCCCCTGCCCTCATGGCAGGACCAAATACTGTCTAGACCATCCCTGATAGACATTTATCTAACCTACTCTTAAATATCTCCAGAGATGGAGATCCACACTCCCTAGGCAATTTATTCCAGTGTCCATGGCCACGCCTGACAGTTAGGAACTTTTTCGTAATGTAAAAACCATAGAATCTCCTTCGCTGCTAAGTTAAGCAAATTGTTCTTTGTGTCTTCATTAGAAGTAAAGTGAACAAGTTTTTCTCCCTCTCCGATGACACCCTTTTAAGATACCTGAAACTGCTATCATGTCCCTCTCAGTCGTCTCTTTTCCAAACTAAACAAACCCAATTCTTTCAGCTTCCCCATAGGTCCCATGGTTCTCAAGACTTTAATCATTCTTGTTGCTCTTCTCTGAACCTCTCCATTCTCCACACTTCTGAAATTGGTGCCCAGAACTGGACACAATACTCCGGTTGAGCCCTAACCACGCGAGTCAAGTGGAAGAATAACTTCTCAATGTCTTGTTTACAACACACCTGTTACTGCAGTCCCAAGATCACTTTGCTTTTTTTTTGCAAGCAGTAACTGAGCTTCATAATTTAGCTGTGTCCACTAGGTCCCTAAGATCTCTTTCTGCCATACTCCTCCTAGACCGTCTCTTCCATTCTGTATGTGTGAACCTGATGTTCCTCCAGGGTGAGCACTTCGCATTGTCTTTTATGAACTGTCAGCCGGTTCGACCTCAGACCTTTCTCCAATTTGGCCAGATCATTTGAATTTTGACCCTGTCCTCCAACGCAGTTGCAGTCCCTCCAGTTAGGTATCGTCCCGCAAACTGAATAACGTACTTCTATGCCAACATCTAAGTCTTTGATGAAGATATTGAACAGAGCCCGGTCCCAAAACCAGGACCCCTGCGGAACCCCACTCGTTATAACCCTTTCAGCAGGATTGGGAGCCGTTATAACACTCTCGAGTACGGTTATCCAGCCAGTTATGCACACCACCTTATAGTAGCCCCATCTAATTGTATTGCCTAGTTTATTGATAAGGATATCATGCGAGACGTCTCAAATGCCTTATTAAAATCTAGTATACCACATCCACCCACTTCTCCCTTCTCCACAAGACTCTTATCCTATCAAAGAAAGCTATCAGATTGGTTTGACACGATTTGTTCTTTACAAATCCAGCTGGCTATTCCTATCACCTTACCCACCTTCAGTGTTTGCAGATGATCTTTATTTACTTGCTCCATTATCTTCCCTGGCACAGAAGTTAAACTAACTGTCTGTAGTTCCTGGTTGTTTTTATTTCCCTTTTTATAGAGGGCACTATATTTGCCCTTTTCTAGTCTTCTGGAACTCTCCCGTCTCCATGACTTCCAAAGATAATAGCTAGAGGCTCAGATACCTCCTCTAAATCCTTGAGTATTCTAGGATGCATTTCATCAGGCCCTGGTGACTTGCAGGCATTAACTTTTCTAAGCTGATTTTTACTGCCTCTTTTTTTTTATATCTTCTACCTACCCCTTCCCATAAGCATTCACTATGTTAGACATTCCTTCAGACTTCTCAGTGAAGACCGAAAACGAGAAGTCATTAAGCATACTCTGCCATTTCCAAGTTCCTGTTCGTTTCTCCCGCCTCACTGAGCAGTGGGCCTACCTGTCCTTGGTCTTCCTCTTGCTTCAATGTATTGAAAAAAGTCTTCTTGTTTCCTCATTCCCATAGCTATTTGAGCTCATTTTGTGCCTTGCCTTACTAATCTTGTCCCTACATCTGTGTTATTTCCTATATTCACCTTTGTAATCTTGACCTAGTTTCCATTTTTTATATGACCCTTTTTATTTTGTAGGTCTGCACAATCTCGTGGTTAACCAGGTGATCTTTTGCCACATTTTCTATCTTTCCTACCCATCGGAATATCTTGCTTTTGGGCCCTTAATAGTGTCCTTTGAAAAACTGCAACTCTCCTCAGTTGTTTTCCTCTCAGTCTTGATTCCATGGGACCTTACCTATTAGCTCTCTGAGCTTACCAAAATCCGCCTTCCTGAAATCATGGTCCTATTTTGCTGTACTCCTTCTACCTTTCCTTAGATGCAACCTCTATGATTTCATGATCCTTCACCAAGCGGCCTTCTACTTTCAAATTCTGAACGAGTTCCTCCCTATTTGTTAAAATCAAGTCTAGAACAGCTTCCCCCAGTAGCTTTTTCTACCTTCTGAAATAAAAAGTTGTCTGCAATGCAGTCAGGAACAAATGGATATTCTGTCCCCGCGGTGTTATTTCCCAACATATATCCGGATAGTTGAAGTTCCCCATCACCACCAAATCTTGGGCTTGGATGATTTTGTTAATGGTTAAAAAAGCCTATTCACCTCTTCCACCTGGTAGGTGGCCTGTAGAGACTCCTAGCACGACATCACCCTTTGTTTTACCTCTTTTATCCTAACCCAGAGACTCTCAACACTTCCGCTCCTATGTCCATCTCCACCTCAGTCCAAGTGTGCACATTTTTGTCCTTTGGAAGGGGCAAAGGGCGGCCGGTGATCTGCCCTCCCAGAGCACCCCATGGCCGTGCCGAACTCCTCCCTACCTGGAGGTTGGGCAGAGGCGATGAGCCCCATTTTATCGGATGAGGAAGCTGAATTATAGAGACATGACATGAAAGGTCCAAATGTTCAAAAGCATCCGCTAACCTTGGGTGCCTGAGGTACTTCAGATCTGATTTTCATTTCAGAGATACTGAGCACTCGGCATTTCTAAAATGTTGCCCCTTGGTATTGAGGCACCATTTCAGATTTGGGGGCGGGGTAATGCTGAATTCCTCATGAAAGAGATGCAGAGGCTCAACCAATTTGGTACTAGGACTCAAGCAATTTTTAAATTTTCATAATTGATGCAGCAAGACCAAAAGTGCCAGGGCTATGAAGTGCCGAGCCTAGAGGTGCCGGGCTCAGGTCTGGCAATCCATGGCACAAATAAATTTGCGGCGGCTACTTTAACCATGTTTCCAGAGACTACTTAGGCACGTGAAAACTATAAGGGTTTTGTTGGTTGGTTGGTTGGTTGGTTGGTTTGTTTTTTCAGATAGTAACTTAGAAAGTAGCTGACATGAGCACAGTATCAAATTTCTGTACAAAGAAGAAAAAGTATATACAGGCAGCAATTAAAGCCATATGTTAAATTTATGTGTAAATTTAGAACAATCAGGAGATAATATAGCAAGATAATCCCAAGCCTTGAGGTATCAGTTTTGGAGACTTAACATAGATATCAGAAACAATCAGGAGATAATATAGCAAGATAATCCCAAGCCTTGAGATATCAGTTTTGGAGACTTAACATAGATATCAGAAACTCTCTTTAGTAGACAGAAATAAAAATAAATAAAGTCTACTTAAAATCTGCTTATACCTGCAATTGTTGTTGTTTTCTAAATGTCTTGTGTTCCAAATTGTGAGGAGGAGAATGAGACAGGTAGTTTGTTCCAGGAATACGTAAAGGTAAATTGTTGAAAACAGAACCACACTCCAGATATGAGCTAAAACAATGGATAATGCCGTGGTCTCATCTTGGCAAAATCCAAGTGTTTTGAAGCTTCACATTGACAGGCTAAAATTACCAAATCTCTTACATGCCTATCACCCATTGTGGATCTTAAGCAGTCCTTAACTCTCTTGAGCATAGAAAAGTACCTCTCTTTTGATGCTGTAGAAACTGGAAGGGTCAGCACAATCTACAATACTCAGCAAAGACTGGCAACCCCTTGGTAAGACGTTGAGAACATTCCAGAATTCAGAAATTGAAGTCAGTTTTTTTGATGCATTGTGCTTCTTGGCAACTTTAATTCTGCATCCGGATTGCCAAAATTGGTGCCTGTTGATCCGTAGTGATCTGTAGTTATTTTTGGTTTCTCATAATCAAGCAGTTAGTGTAGAAAGCAAACTGGAGTTGGAGGTGAACCGTCTATCAAGCTCAGCAAGAATTCTGTCCAGAATAGGATAGGTGAAATCAGATTTTATAGTTTCTTGAGTGCTCTTGGGAACACCAGTGTACTGTAAACAAAAACCAAAGCTTCTTGCCATTTTTGTATTGCTGTGCTCAGCAGTTGCGATTGTCAGACACGAATATCAATTTCAAGTTCTTTGGCAGTGATTTCAGCTTCATCACACATCTCCTTCCATTTGCTTTGAGATGTTCTCATTTATTGAAGAGCAGCAACATTGCTTGCTACTAATTCCATGGCACTTAATAAATTCAGGTTTTCATTTTGCAGTTCTTCTGAAGCCCTGTGCAAAATCTTGAATATTCTTTCCCAAACCAAGAGCCTCAACAGAAAGGAATAGCTCTTTATCTTTGCCATCAAGACCTTTGCAATGCTAACTGATGGTCCATCAGCTCTGAACTGAAATGGCTTCCAGTATTTCCACTACTGTGCCAATCTTGCATGTTGTTTCCAGAGGGAGTCACACCAGTGAGTTTCCCATAATCTACCTAGTTCAAGTACCTTCTGGCCTAGCTCCTGTTGTGCCTTAACAAATGGTTCCTGGTACTTGTAACTACTGCTGAAGAAGATGTACAGTGCCTGAGCAAATGTAAAAACTCCCTGACACTGGGTGATGCTGGAATATATGTCTGCAGTGACAAGATTAAGCCTGCAAGGACAGCATTTCCCATAAATGGCATGTGTAATCCTTTCCTGAATTCGAGCTTGTATGTCTTTTAAATATCCACTCAATACAGAAGCGCCATCGTAGCACTGGGCAAAAATGTAATTAATGTCAAGCTTCAGATGCTGTAGTTCTTCAATAATCATTTTTGAGACAGATCCAGCATTTAGATTTTTCCATGTAGAAGCAACCCTGAGCTCTTTCCTGAATGATTCCTTTTCCACAGAAGCGTAAAAAAGAGACACAGCTATTCTTTTTTTGGTGTATCTTTAGCTTCGTCAACAAAGACAGAAAAATATGTGTTTTGTCTTTTTTTTTATTTTTTTACCACTGTCAGTCAGAGTGTGTCTACACAGAAAAAGCTGTGCACAGGTTAGCTGTGAGGTAGCTTGAATCCAGCCCAGCCCAGGTAATGATAGCAGTGAAGGCAGCACAGCTAGGCTTCAGCATCGGTTGTGCAAGTCTGGTATGCACTCTTGGTGCATACTTGGTTTACTAGTCCATTCTGAAGCCTGTGATGTGCTGTCTTCACTTCTTTTGTTACCCATGCTAGCTGGATTCAGATTGGGCAGACAAGCCCATGTACAGCTTTTGCTGTGTAGATATGTCTTTAAATCTGATAACAAAGGCTGGTAGCACCTTTTCTGCATCAGGACTCCCAGCTACAATGGTGGTAGCTCCATGGGGAACTTCTACAGTTCCTTACTATGGAAATAGCCAGCTTTAGCACTGGGTGAATTAGTGCAGACAAGGCCATTGCCAGATTTAATATCTGTGCGTCAGTTTATTCTTCTGGAAGGTAGGATAGTATTACCTAAATCAAGAGTCACCTCAACCCATCCTCTGTAAGGTTGTCAGATTTTAATGTGTGTGCACTCTTCCATTCGCTCTGTTAATGGGGGAGCAGAAAATAGTCTTGAGATTTGAACTGTTCTGTATGCAGAGATGCGAGTAAGTTTTATTTAAGAGTCTGCATGTTTCTTATTTTGATTTATTCTTGCAATTTAGATCCTCAATATATTAGCCTCCACTCCAAACCTAGCCACTCAGCACTGACCAAACCATCATTTGCCAGGGGGGAAAAGAATCAATGATTACATATAATGAAATCACATACTACAAGGGTGTTGGAACTAGGGGTGCTGGGGGTGCGGCAGCACCGCTTGACTTGAAGTCATATACAGGGTTTACAGTTTTGTTAAATGGTTTTTAGCACCCCTGCTATACTAATTATTCCAATGCCACTGCATACCAGGAAATCATTTTCTGAGTCACTTCAGTTTACTGACTTTCATGAACTCATTTTTGTAGTTAATATTTTTATTGTACACTGAAACTGTGGATTACATTTGTAACCACACAGATCACTTTAACCCACATTTGACAACTGTTGTTATACAAAAGACATTTTATAGAAGTATAGACATCTTTGCCAGGAACTAGGTACAGTAGATTTATCTACTGTAAATCTCAAATGAGACCACAGAACAGTGGCATGCCGGTTAGAATGTATTTAAAAATGAACCTTTGGTTTTCAATTAATTTTAGTTAATCGTAGTTTATCTCCTTTTAACTTGTGTTTACAGATTAATATAATACTTTGTAATTTTATGTTTACTTAATGTTTAAATATTTTATTCACTATTTAATATTTAAATACTGCTTTGCCATAGCTACTTGTCCTTTGCCTTCAGATTAAATTTGATCAATTAACAGGAAAGATTTTTGAATTCCTCTCCTTGCTTAACCCTGAAAGGCAAATTGAGTTCTTTCTGCTTCTTCCGTCTTCATCAATAGTGCATTGAATAATTCTGTTGATGTATGCGGCCAGACAGAATACAGCTTGCTCTTCTTGACTGATATTGGTTCCTGCACCACTGAGAGTAAAAACATGTTTGCATCCTTAAAATAAACAGATTCGACTTGAAACAGAGAAAGTATGTATTTGATTGTGGTGATGTTTTTTACAGAGCTGCTCTTTTGACCACAACTGGAGTGTAAAGAAAGTCCCATGTTTATTTTTGGCAGGCTGGACATACAAGATATGTTAGTGAACAGTCTTATTATCCATCATCTAAGTCATTAGTAGGAGAGTGCATGGTCTTGAGGGTAGAGTAGCAGAATGGGGATCAGAGTTGAGATACATTTCCGGCTCTAATACTAACTTGTTCTGATGTCTTGTGTCAAGTCACTTAAGGGACACTGGTTAGGTTTAAAGTTTTGATGTTCCTGCCCCACGGATCTCAATCTAATCTTTATACTTCCATATGGCTGGCAGGCAGGCAGGCATTATTATTCCCATTTTACAGCGATGAGAACTGAGGCACAGTGTCCAAGCACAGAATGATGCTTTAAAAAAACTTATATACAAACTCTAAATAATAAAGAAGACTGTTTTTTTTCTCAAATTTAAAATTTTCTTGGGGTTTGGTTTTAAATATTCTCAACACAGTCACTGTAGTGTTGTGTTTAAGAGTCTTCTGGAAAGTAACTATCCTGTAAACAAACATGACAATGACTTGAAAGTGTCAATTTCATTCCAGTTTAAAGTCAGTTTCTAGTCTATTATTATTTTTAATAATACCCCTAGAGCTCCACAGATGTAGTAGAGCCATGGTCTCCAAAGTGGGGTGTACACATCCCAGGGGGTGTGTAAGAGGGTCCTTGGGGGTGCGTGGCAGGAGAAGCATCTTTTTTTTTTTTTGCTTTGGCAAAAATGGTAGAGCCGGCGCAGCAGGGGTGCGTGCTCAAAATTTTTTTACTAATAGGGGTGCGCAATCAAAAAAGTTTGGGTCCCACTGAAGTAGAGGACTGTAAAACTCTACTATTGGTTAGGAGGATTGTCACTTTGTATCGTCTCAGCTGCTGATTGGTGAAGGCAGATGGGAGGCAGTGTGGGTGATTTTAGTGCAGTCGAAGAAACTGAGCACGGAAGCTGTAGCCAGAGAACCCCAGCTCCCACAGGAGGGAACCTGGCTGCAGGTAAGAGCTTGGGCTGGGGCATGCACTATGAGAAAACCTCTGATATGAAACTGGGGGTGGTGGGAAGTGCCCCCTGGCCCTCCCTAAGTGGTGCCCCTGCATGGTATCTGAAGTAGGGGAACCCAAAAACTAAGGCTCCCCAAATTAGTGAACACATTGAAAATTTGGGCCTAAGTGACTTGAGTGACTCTATGCAGGATGTCTGTAGCAGAGGAAAGAATAAAATCCAGAACTCCTAACTTCCAACACTGTGCTTTTAACCACTAGACCAGAGGTGGCTAACTTGTGGCTCCGGAGCTGCATGCGGCTCTTCAGAAGTTAATATGCAGCTCCTTGCATAGGTGCTGACTTTGGGGCTGGAGCTAGAGGTGCCAACTTTCCACTGCTCAACCCCAGGCCATGCCACGCCTTACCCCAAGGCTCCTTCCCCCTTCCGTGAGCCTGCTGCACCCTTACTCCTCCCCCCTCCATCCCACAGCCTCCTGTACAATGCAAAACAGTTGATCATGGTAGAGAGGGGGAGGTGCTGATCAGCAGGGCTCTCAGCGTGCTGGAGGTTGGTGGGGGAGCGGGGAGAGGAGCTGATGGGGGGCTGCAGATGTATTACTGTGACTCTTTGGCAATGTACATTGGTGAATTCTGGCTCCTTCTCAGGCTCAGGTTGGCCACCCATATACTAGATTATGCTTCCTAACCATGTAGTTTATCTTCCTTATATTTAACCACAGTACGTATCTTTGCTTCTATATTTTTGAAAGATTTAGGAGTGCCACTTATGACCCAATAACTGGGCGTATACTGGGTGACCCATTGTCTTTCACCTACCATATACACATTATTTCATGACATGGAGAACATAGTGGGTGTGGTTAGAAACACAGATCTAACTCTGTGATTAAAAAGGCCTAATGGAGAAAACCAATACAAAATATCACCAGAAAGTCAAAAATCGTATGCGATGGTTTCGCCACTGAAAGAAATATTTTAAAGTTGGGAAAATGTTTTTTTGCTCCATGTGGTTAATTATTATACATAGTAAGAGAGGGTACACTTGCCCCAGAAAGCTCACACTCAAATTAAACAAAGGACAGGAGAGAAATAAGTTAAGTGACGTTCCCCAGAGACATGCAGCAGGTCAGTGGTAGGGCCAAGGCATAAGAACGCAGACCCCAAGTCCAGTGTACTGTTCATTAGTCGCTGCCACTTCTCACAATCTTATGAGTTTTGAATACAGAAATCAGAATTTGTACTTTAGTGTAAAGCACATCGCCAGTCTGAGACTTAGAATCAACAGTAATAGAAATGTATTTTGTAAATAAGGTCCTGGGTTTATAGTCACTCTTCTTTTGTGTTAACTGTAGGTTGTTACAGATAAGCAACGGATTCAAAGAAAGAGAGACTGCTTCGGTATGACAGGTACGTATTCATTTTAACTGGCGTTCCAATTGTATTAAACCTCAAAGTGCTGGAGAATCCTGGGAGCCGGATACTTTTAAAAAGTTTGTTTTATAATAACATTTGCAATGTAATAAAACATGATGCATCTCTGTTTCTCAGTCGCTATAGCAGGGGTCGGCAACCTCTGGCACACGGCTCGCCTGGGTAAGCACTCTGGTGGGCCAGGCCAGTTTGTTTACCTGCTGCGTCGGCAGGTTTGGCCGACCGCGGCTCCCAGTGGCTGCGTTTTGCCGTCCCAAGCCAATGGGGGTGTCAGGAAGCCGCAGCCAGCACATCCCTCGGCCCACACTGCTTCCCGCAGCCCCCATTGGCCTGGGACGGTGAACCGTGGCCAGTGGGAGCCGTGGTTGGCTGAACCTGCCATTGCGACAGGTAAACAAACTGGCCCGGCCCGCCAGGGTGCTTACGCTGGCGAGCCACGTGCCAGAGGTTGCCGACCCCTGTGCTGTAGCTGTGTCTGCGCTTCACGGTAAACCCAGGCCTGTGAGATCCAGGCTTGTGGACTTGGTCTTTCCAAGACCATGATGAAGCATCCGCGCTGCATTTTAAACCAGGGCTTACAGTTGCTGGACCTGGGTCTCACAACTGTGTTTATGTGTCCACACTGCATTAGGCTCATCTGACTTGGGTTTGTGGTTTGAGCTGCATTCACACTGGAAACTGACAGGGCTTGGACCTGAGTCACAGCAGGACTCGGGATCTGACCCACCCATCCAAAAGGGTTTAGAACCAAGGTCTTTAGTAAGCTTGGGCTTTGGCCAGCATGCAGGGCCACCATAAAAAAGAGTAACCATGCAGGAGGTGTAGGGCAGCCAAAGTGACCCACCAGTGGAGCATCGTGGCATAGCTGTAGCACCTCCAGCTAGGGTGCCCCAGAGAAACATTTATGCGTTCATCAGAATATATCATCTCATCCCTCATGGAAATGTGCATCTTAGTTCCTAATACCATAGACTGTGGCATGCAAATCTTTTGAGGCAGACTGGATAAGGGAGAGGCCATCTTGCTGAATTGTGGAGAAAGGGGGGCTTAGAAATAGGTCCTCCTTTTCCCAGTAGTGTTCCCCCTTTCGTGATAGAGTATCGGTTTTTACCATTTCAGTTTCCCGAATGGTAGGTAATTGTAAACTTGAATCAGAAGAACACAGCTCACCTTAGCTGCCTCTGGTTCAAAGCTCAGGCCTTGTGGAAGTATTGGAGGTTCTTATAGGCAGTAAATACCTGTACTGCGTGCTGGGCTCCCTCAAGGTGGTGGTGCTATTCTTCTAATGCAGTTTTGATTGTGAGCAGCTCCTTTTCCAGTATTTCATAGTTCATCTCTGTGGGGATGATTTTTTTGAGAGTAGAATGCACAGGTGTGAAGAAATGACTGAGATCTGAGTCACTGAGAGAGACCCATCCTGAGAGCTATGTCGGATGCATCTGCTTCCAATTTAAATGGGTGAGTTGGGTCAAGGTGTGCCAGAATTAGGGCTGTGGTGAAGGCAGTCTTGAGCCGGTTAAAAGCGAGCTGGGCTTCAGGTAGCCAAGTGAATCAAATGGCTTTATGAAGGAGGCAAGTCGGGGGCTATTTGTTCACAGTCATTGAAGATGAATCAACTATTAAAATTTGCTAATCCCAGGGAACACTGAAGTTCTCAGTGGGTCTGGGGTGCTGTCCAGTTACGGATGACTTCCACCTTCTGCATATCTATTTGAATGCCCTGTATAACCTAAAAATTCAGCAGTGGTCTGGTGTACAAACTAAGCTTCCATAGTCTCTCCAGGACAGACTGACATTATGGCAGTGCTGCTCAGGGCTTCTCAGAAAACACCGATACATCATCAAGGTAGATGTCCCCGAATATTGTTTATGAAATGATGTGAGGGCATTGGTTCAGCTGAACAGCATTACTAAATATTCAGAGTGCCTATATCAGGTATGAAAATCTGTCTTCCATTCATCCCCAGGCCTTATGCGTGCTAAATTATATGCCCCTAAAAGATCAAGTTTAGTGAAAAGGTTCTGGCAGTCCAGCAATTCTGGTGCAGAGGATACCGATTTGAATAGTCACCTGAATCAATGCATGATAGGCTATGCAGAAGCATAGTGGCCCATCCTTTTTTCACACAAAGAGGACTAGTGCCCCCCTGCAGAAGTGGATCTCTGAATGAAGCCCTTTGTGAGATTGTTCTGCTATACACGCTTAGTGCATCCAGCTCTGGTTTAGACATAGTGTCTGTCCATCCACAGGGCACCTTGCCCTGGGTTATAGGTTTGTTGGACAGATGTAGTCCCTGTGTGGGGATAGTGAATCTGCTTTTTGTTTTCAAACACATCCAGGTTGTCTCAGTACTTGTCGAGGAGGCTGAGCTTCTGGTCTGGGGGTGCTCTCTTCTGGTTACCACCCACAGTGCAGGGTCTCACTTCTTAGGGTCTTATCCAATCCTGGGACCATGGATGCGACCACTTGGGGTTGGTCTGTTTGTTGGAGGCAAGCTATCTGTCAATATTTGGAGGAGAAGCTAATGTTCCTCCTTCACCAGGAGATCCATGGGGAGTGCAGCTCCAACCAAGGAATGCCAAGAATTATTGAAAAGAATAGAGAGCAGATCACATCAAAACATACTAATTCCTGATGCCCTTCCATTTCTGCCTCTAGGAGGACGGTTTCTTAGGTCACCAGTCCTGATGATAGGAATAACCCATCAATTGCATCCACCAGGTCTGGTGTGGGTTTTGGCAGGAGAGGGATCTGTAGGGTTTGGGCTGCTTAAACATGTATAAAGTTAGCAGCAGCCCTGGAGTCTGTCATTGCTAGTTGCAGGGGAGTCTCCTGCGCTTGCTCCAAGACCCGCAACTGCAGTGGCAATTGGAAATGTGGGGAGAGCCCACGGTTCATGTGTTGGGCTCTACTTGAGGGTGGCTAGAGAGCATGGAAATTTGGTGATGCCCAGGTTGTTCCCCCCACTATTGGCCTGGGCTGGTCTATTTCCCAAGCTCTTTCAAGCTAGACAGGAGGCAGAGGTGTGTCCTGGCTCCACACAGTAAAAACAGTTCAGCTATTGTGAACGTTCCTTCTCCTCCAGGGTTGGGCATGACCAGGGTGACCCAGGTTGATTTGCATGGATTCAGGACTTGGTGTAGAGGGTGGGCATAGCAGTAGTAACATAACACTCTCATTGAGCATCACAGTTTTGCTGAAAAGCATCCTATTTTTTTCTGTTTTGTCCTATCTCTTACCCTCTTGTTTATTCTCACAGCGTCTTTAGCTTTGAAACAAGAAAAGCTAATGGCAATATTGGAAATTGAGGTGCAGTAAATTACTACCTTTGTCTGTTCAGCGGTGTGTGTAATTGAAGGGACTTTAAATTGGTTCTTGTGTGAGTACTGCTTTTGAGGACACTGAATAACTCCAAGGGGAGGAAAAAAACAAATATAGTAAACAAATGCCTTTTTTGAAAAACAAAAATAAGACAAGGTAACTGAGAGTTTTGTTGATGTTAGGACTGATTAGGAAGAACAAATACCAAATTTCTTTACGGATTCAAAATATGCAGCTTTGCGCGAAGGGCTAACTATTATAATCACTGTATTTATTGTTAAAAATGCACAATTTTTTCTATTGGTAACTGAGCATGAGCACCGAGCTTGTCGCTTCACACATAAGGCATGGCCCATGCCTTGACATGGCCCATGTCATGTCTTACAATCTGCTGTAATTCTGACACTGACAACACCAGTATAGTTTGTATGAGTTCGGAAGTGGTGCAGAAGTATATGAATGTCAAAGAATGGACTTGTGGGATTCTGCACCCACTGCTTGCCAGACTATAGCTGAACCTCTTAAATTCCAGATTACTGTGTTTTTGTTTTGTGACTAATAGCTGCCTTCATTTCAGCTTTCTTTTTTTAAAAAAAAAAAAGGTGCCCCACTTTACTTTGTGTGTCATTCATCTCCTATAATGGCTGGTTGTCAGAGGATAAAGTCTACTACACATACCAGCTACAGAAGCCACTCCTCTTAACACTGGAGTTCCAAGATTCAGTCCCTAATGATGACCAATAATTGAGGTCATTGCAAATGCAAGATCCACCTCTTTACACATAGATTACCAAAATGGAAGAGACTACAAATGGCTAACACATTCTGCTCTTACATATCTATCCCCTGGACTCATAGGAAAGTGAGCAGAGAATATGGTCTGTAATTGAACAGCAAAGATTTTTCTTAATAATTCATATATCTGACACCTAGGTAATATGATATTGTGCATAATATGAATATATGGGATTTAGTGAATTCAGTTGTAATCTCAATGGCAAAATATTCAGAGTAATCTTTCGCATGTTGCAATTAGGGCTGGCTCTAGCAATTTCACCGCCCCAAGCAAGGTGGCACGCCGCGGAGGGCGCTCTGCCGCTCGCCGGTCCCGCGGCTCCGGTGGACCTGCCGCAGGTGTTTCTGCGGAAGGTCCGATGAGCCCGTGGCTCTGGTGGAGCTGCCGCAGGCGTGTCTGTGGGAGGTCCACCAGAGCCGCGGGAGCAGCTGACCGTCCGCAGCCACGCCTGCAGCAGCTCCACCGGCGCCACTTGCCACCCTCCCAGCAACTGGCAGAGTGCCCCCTGTGGCATGCCGCCCCAAGCACGCGCTTGGCGCGCTGTGGCTGGAGCCAGCCCTGGTTGCAATGACTTTATTGTTACTTTAGTTTAGTTTTCCAATATTTTTAATTTGCATTTCAATATAAAGTGCTTCCTGAGCACAGCAGGGTTCCAACCTTTGCAACTGATAAGCTTTGACTTCTACATATGAAGTCAACGGGTTGCCTCATGGGTGTAGAAGTCCATCTGTGTGCTGTCATTTTAGGGTTGGAGTCTATATTGGCATCTCATTTATTATGGTAATCATAATAGTTAAATCTTGCTCACCAGGGCTTTGATTTAAGTCACCAAATTCACTTCTAAGGGTTTAGTCCTGAAAGGTGTGAGGAGATGTGAAGTGCAAACAGAACCTTATAAAAAGTGGTAAATACTACTTGCGGTTGGGCCATAATTCAATATAACTAATCCCAAGAAAATACAACAGAAAAATATCCTATATAATATACAGAAAATATGCTGTTTGTTTCACATTTCTTTGGTTGAAAGTTTGCACACAAATTTATTTTGTCAAACCTCCCCCCCACCAGCATTATTGAAAATGAAACTTTTAATAAAAAGTTGTAAACATTATGAAAACCTTCTACTTCTCACAAAATTTTCCAGCACTATTTTAATCGAAATTCATATGGAAATTATTTTCACAATTATCAAAAATGTTACTGAAACCAGGGGTTTTCAGAAAGCAAATGTTTTTTGTTTAAATGAAAAATTTCAAACTTGAGTTTGATAAAAATTTCAGTAAAAAATATTGAGAACATTTCACAGAAGATGGGACGTGTTCATTTCAAACCCCGGAAACGGAAATAATTTAGAAATTTTTAATTTACATTATTTTCCAATTCACTGATCAGCTCCAGTTTGATTAAACTAAGTTTTAGGATGAGCAGCCATTCATATTTAAAAATTTTATTAAAGTAAATGTTTGAAATGAAATATACACAGGTTGAGAGGGAAGGCACTGTACATCTGGGGTCAGGCTTGGGTTATGGGGGGTTACAGATACCGTTTGCAAGGAAGAAAAGATACATACATATCGCATAACTGGCATATACCCAGATTGGGGACAAAGGGTTTTTTAAAGTGTCAGTGAATAAGTGGGTTTGGGTTCGCCTCCCATGGAATGAGTAAGGGGTCCAAGTCAGTATTGATGGAGTGGATAGGTACATGGGTGGGGTGCGTCCCTTGGTCCCTCAGGGAAGGAAGTGAGTTATTTCCCTGGTCGGCTGTCTCAATTACTCAGTGTGGTATTGGCGGTGTCCGGTGATGTGTTCGATATAAATGTCTCTGGACCACCTGATGGCATCAGAGACCATGAGCTGTCTCATGAGCCGGGCGTAGCATCGACTGACTCCACATGCTCTTAGAACTAGCTCGTTGCAGAAGTCCCATGAGCCCAGGGCTCCCACGATCAGGGCGTGTACCTGTACTTAGTAGCCCTGAGCTCTCAGGGTCTCAGCCAGCGAGGGATACTTCGACTTCTTCCGTGCTCGGGCCTTGTGGAAGGCAGGTGACCCGTTTTCGAAAGGCACCGCGACGTCTACCAGGAGGACCTTCTTCTTTTCTGTATCCATCACGACAAAGTCAGGTCGCAGTCGGCTGTCTGTTCTGGGGATGGTGGAGTCGACGGTGATCTTCCCCAGGGAAGGTGGGATGGCTTTCACTAGTCGGTTCTGGATGGCATTGTGGTGGTGCCGCCAGGCTACAGAGTGCTGCTTGCATCCACACAGGACGTCTGGCAGGGTCTCGTTCACGTAGCTGCATTTCCTGCAGCGCTTGTCCCGGCTGCCGTGGCGGATGGCTCCATTGAGGGGAACACAGTTGAGTCAGGCCCTGTGGATAAATCGCCAGTCTGCAGACCTGGTGAAGCTGCCCCCAGGGAGGAAGTGGTTACTGGCATCCCACTTGCTGGACACCTTGAACACCTTGCCCTGGTCCGGCTTCCACTTGAGGTTTTCGGCATAGTGGTAGCAGATGGCGTCTTTCAGGGACCTTTCTAGCATGGCTCTGGCGGTCGGGGTGACGATGGTGTGGTCCGGGGTCTTTATGTGTGGCTCCAGTATTCCCAGCTCCCGGTGTACCTTGCACCACTTCCAGCAGCAGCCGATCCTCTTACCCAGGCGTCCTGAGGCATTGTGGGCGTGGGTCCAGAGAGAGGATAGGTCTCTCCCCTCTCTCCTGAACTCAGCCTCCAGGGAGCCGCTGAGGTAAGTGGCAACGTCCCGCTCAGAGGGGGCCCTCGCAATGCGTTTCCTGTAATACTGGATCTTATCCCTTGTGATGGACTCAGACCAGAAGGACGTAAGAGGATAGTGGAAGGCAGATATATCAGCCTCAGAATGAGCTATTCCCTGGATAGCCAAACGGGCTACTCCAGGCCAATCAAGACATCTGAGGCCAATTTAACCAGCTAAGGTCATTAGGCTAATGCTGGGACCTGACCTCAATTAACTGAGAAAGAGTCAGTTAAGGCTGATAGGCTAATGGAGACAGCTGGAACCAATTAAGGTCCCACTTATACCACTTTAAAAGCTCTCCTTTCCAGTTCTTTAGAGAGGAGCCCAGGTGAAAGGAGCTGGAGGAGAGGAAGCATTACTGATCCCTGAGGTAAGGGTGAAGCTTGGAAAAGGGGAGCATGGGGAAGTGGTCCAGGGAATCAAAGCAGCGTTAATGAAGGAGGGAAGCCGATAACAGCTGCTACCATTAGGAAGCCTGGGCTGGAACCTGGAGTAGAAGGCGGGCCCGGGTTCCCCCCCTGCCCCCACCCCTCGCATGATCTACAGAGATCCCTTTAAAAGGGGAAACAGACTTTGTTCCAGGCAGGAGACCGAATGGCACCTACGGAGCTCTAAGGAGCACCAAAACTGGGGGTATTTCACCTTCCCACCTCTCATACTGGCCTGTGAGGAAAATAGCTCAATAAATTGTAACTTCTGCCACCATACCGGGAGAGGGAGGTCATCTTGAGGACCTTAGTGAACTTCTGAGGCCACTGTATCCACCAGGAAGCACAGGACCCACCAATACAGGCTCGGAGCTTTGTCATACCCTATATTAAAGATGTTTAGATAGTACAGTGATGAGTGTGATATAAGAACTTGTATTGAATAGACTAATGCTATTAAATTATTTTGGTTTATATTTTCAGAACTATTCATCATAGGCAAATCTTTTTTCAGCATGTTATAAGATGATATTGGCATTACTGTTTTACAGAATTTGGGCACTTGATTTGATTGTATTACTATTTAACGGAAACTCATTTGAGAACAAAACACCCATTAGAAACATTTTAAAAACAGTCTGAATGTTTAATGATTTACTGGCAGACTGTCTTTGAAGCACAAGGCTTCTTTATAGTCAGGTAGCTCATATTTATAAAGATCTTCAATTAGTCATGCTTTTCTGAAATCTTAGTGTGGGCTGAAATTATTAATAGTTGGTTTAAGCTTGAAACCTATTAGTTGAGGTATAATTTGTTTTAAATCTGAATGACAAAATTCTGCTCTTGGAGATGCACATATAAAACCTTTTCTGTGGGCTCACAGTGAGAGTTGTGTGCACATATCTGAGGTCAGAATTTTGCCTGGAGTTTATTATGAATTGTATAGTTTAATTATTTCAGAAAGTGACACTGGTACCAATGCTGTACACACTTCCCACTGAGAACAGAGCCTTCTAATTAAAGTTGTCTCCTTTGGAATGAGAGGGAGTAAGGTCAGCAGTTACGGCACAAGACTGGAAATCAGGAAACCTAATTCTGTTCTTATATCTGCTACTGACCTGCTGCGTGATCTTGGGCAAGTCACTTCACCTCTCTGTTCCTCGGTTTTCTTATTGCCCTGTGCCTGCCTTGTTGTGCTCCTTCAGGGAGGGATTGTCTCATGCTGTGTTTGTCTAGCAAAATAGGGCCCCGATCATAGAAATGAAGGGCTGCAAGGGACCTCATGAGGTCATCTAGTCCATCCCCCTGTGCTGAGGCAGGACCAAGTAAACTTAGACCATCCCTAACAGGTATTTGTCTAACCTCTCCTTAAAATGTTTGAATCTTCTTTGCTACTGCTATGCACAGTGGCAGGTGTTTGCCACATGGGATCTAGAGTTTGTGAGACAGATGCTTTAGTTCTAATGTAGAGTATTACTTTCACTTTCAGCTGTAGAATTACCAGAAACAGGATTAACGGGAGCAAATGAAGGCCATGATCTGCTTTTGACTTCCGCAGCACCAGATGTTCATGGGATCCATTCACTGTTTACCTTGATCCCCTCATGGACAAAGAAGATTTTGTTCAAACGAGAGTCTACCATTAACCAGCAGCTGGTCAGTAAGATATGGTTGATGTTTAATATCTGAAAGGGCTGAAGAGAAGTAAGATCAGCAGTAGTCTATCACTAGGAATTTAGTACTTAATTAGTATATAGTTTCTAATTGTGTCTCATATGATTATGTTCACCTTCGGTAGCTTCAGCAGTAACATCTAAATGCATGAGTTCCTTATAACTGTAGTGACAGGTACAGTCAGGTGTATGCCATATAAATTCTAATTCTCTAAGTAATTAAAATGCATCTTACCATTTGATGAATTTGTTTCTTTACATGGTGCATTTTATCATGGAAGTCTGGTCACCGAAAATAAACATGTCACTTAGGCTAATAATTATATGTGGGAATAGATAGTTTAAATAAATTCGTATAAACAAATAAAAGAAGATTCGTTGATGGGATGGCAGAGCTCTTAAACACCAAGGTTGCGAATCAGTTTAACTTCTTTTTCTCTTTCTTCATTACATTACACAACTTGTGTTGTAGTTTTGTATTGAGATGGGTCCATACACAACATAGATTTTCGTTTTTTTCCTCCCCAGCCAGAAGATGTGCCAAGAATTTCAGTGTCTTCTGGGTATGGGATAACTCTTCAGAAATGTGCAGTGGTAAGTTTTGTGATACTGCTTTCTCTTATTTGAGGAAGTAATAAGATCCAAATCTTCTGTGAATATTTTTTGTCCAGTTTTATAAATAAGACCCCTAATATAACCCAAAGCCAGTACTCAGAAACAAATACTTTTACGATGTATAATACAGGGAGGAAGTTGTTATACAGTAAATGTAATCTAATACTTCAACATTATCTGTAAGGAATGAGCTTTGAAACAATAGTCAGTAGCATTTACTAACGCTGTACAGAGAACAGAACATTACTGAACAGTGTAGTCTTTATATTATTGATGAGTTGATATTGCTAATGGTATCTTAAACCATAGTAACTTGTGACATGGGTTCGTGCTCCCTAAAGGCTACGATATCAGAATTAGCAGGATGAGAACCACTATTAGAAATATCCTTAATTCTGGAGACTATAGGAGCACATGAGGAATGATAGCAGTAAGCACAACAGCATCTGCAAATGATCAATCTTCCCTTTATTAAAAATCTTACTACACATATAATCAATGCCGCAGCTATAGATACATAAGTGAAGATGGACATCTTATGATATTTCGCCAACATCGATGTCTTGATACAGGTAGAACCTCTCTATTCTGGCATGATCAGGCCCGGCAACAGGGCCGGCTCCAGGCCACAGCGCGCCAAGCGCGTGCTTGGGGCGGCACGCTGCGGGGGGCACTCTGCCGGTTGCTGGGAGGGCAGCAGGCGGCTCCGGTGGATCTGCCGCAGGGCCTGCGGAGGGTCCACTGGTCCTGCAGCTTCGGTAGATCTGCCGCTGCGTTTCTGCGGACGGTCCACTGGTCCCGCGGCTCCGGTGGACCTCCTGCAGACAAGCCTGTGGCAGCTCCACCGGAGCCTCGGGACCGGCGAGCGGCAGAGCGCCCCCCGCGGCGTGCCGCCGTGCTTGGGGCGGCGAAATTGCTAGAGCCGGCCCTGCCCAGCAACATCCGTGGTCAGGCATGATTTTATTTGTTTTTTATGCTTTGTCTACTTATTTCCTTGTGCCAATACAATAAAATTGTGTAACAACAAACACTTTGTTACGAAGAGAGATGGTAAGCCTTGGCTAGGTGGTGTTGCAAGCGTTGTTCTGTTTATTCGCCTTGGAGAGATTAAAAATAAAAAGAGACCCGCTTGCTACAATATTGACCTCATGTGGTTTGGCATATTCTCTGGTTCAGCTCCGGTTAGGTCCTGAGGGTGCCGGACTACAGAGGTTCAACTTGTTCTTGCATCCCCAAGGGTACCAGCAAGATGGGTGAATCTCTCAACAGACGGTTACCTGTAGAGCAGTGGTTCTCAACCAGGGGCCCCTGGGGGTTGTGAACAGGTTTTAAGGGGTCTGCCAAAAAAACCCAGAGAGCAGGGCCAGTATTAAACTCACTGGGCAGAAAGACCCATTCCAAGCCCCACGCCCAGGACTGAAGGAGAAGCCTGAGCAAATTAGCTTTGGAGACCCCTCCCCCCACCGAGTGCCATGGGCAGTTGGTCTCTTTGCTACCCCATAATGTAGACCCTGACTTTTAATCTACTGAAAAATAGTTGTGGCACAAGAGGGCCATGGAATTTTTATAGCCTGTTTTGGGGGGTGGGGGCCTCAGAAAGAAAAAGGTTGAGAACCCCTGCTTTAGAGGGTCTCCTGATTCCTCCCTATTCATGCTGAGGATCCCTTTTTATTCTGTGTTACAGTCATGCCCATAGCCCTTATGCATATGCATGAGGATTCCAACTCCTTTTCCCTTATCTGGTCTTCCACACTCCATAAAATTTGGGGTGCCTCACTTTTGATGGAGTATCCTCTTAGTTCCCCTTATTTTAATTAGCATTTACATCAGTTCCCGTGCAGAATTTCCCATGATGTTACAATCGAGCATCTTGCAGAATTGATGGGTATGTAGTGGCATATTTTCCAAACTTCATATTAGCGTATATTTTACAGTAACCTTTTAACTTCACTGATACCTGCTCAGTTACTTGCTCATGCCTACCCTTTAAAGCCTAATGCGTCTAAGATAAGATCTTACAGGCCTCAGCCTGCTGGCCTTGCATTACAGCCCTACTTTGCTTATAAACCTAATGCACACTCATAAATGCTTGTCAGTTTTACACCTCTATAAGACTGTCCTACTTATTGCTATACCTATGCCTACAATTTAAATCTATTCATTACATGTTAATTATATATAAATTAACCACAACAATAGATAACACAATTAGATGTTTATATAAGGTGATAAGCCACAGCAGATCCTAGGAGGAGTGTAGTGTAAACATAGAATGAAACTGAAATATTTTTTTTAATGAGTCAGTGTATTTCCATTACTGCACCTGGCCTTTAATCCATCTGCCAATGCTTGGGGCTTTACAGTCTAATTTTCCAATTTAAAAAAAATATTTTTTCGCTCCCCCTGCTGTTTGAAAAACTCACACAAATGAAGGGACAGTGAAATAACTATACACAAAGACTGCTGTCAGATGCACAAAGGGCCAGATTTTCAAAGATGTTTAGGTGCCTAAAGATGCAGACAGGCCCCTAGTGGGATTTTCAAAAGTGCACCAGCAGCTTTGATACCTAACTCCCATTGACTTGAGGCACTTAACCTGCTTAGATGGGTTTGAAAAATGGCTGTTTTTCCAGTTTTTTTATTTTGGGCCAGATTTTTAAAGCCTAATTTGGTTTTTTGTTTTTACTCTGGTCAGATCAGGTTTGAATATTTGTAATTACAGCCAATTCACTCTGCCTGTCCCTTGCATGGAGAAAGATAGTGTGTTGTGCTTTAAGTCAAGCTTGGATTCAGCCTTTCAAATGACCCGGCATACAAGCATTGAGAATTTAGCAGCTGATTTGAAAATATTGACGTGATGAACTGGACCAGATCCTATGCACAGAGTGGAAAATAGGAAATGGAGAATACTTATGCATTACATTGCAGAGCCTAATTAACTGTAATGTTATTATCAAAATGGCCATGGGTCATAATTAGCAAGACTGAATATTGATAATTTTAGTTACATGAAGTGGTGAGACACAACCTCCCACTTCAGAAAGCTTTATAAGCAGACTCGCTACTCCTTTATTATAAGAAGATCTTGGAGAAAGAGTTTTGAAACACTTGCGTATTTGATTCTTTCTGCTACTTGTAGTACGACCTAGGCAGTCTCATTAAAAATGGCGAAGTCTTGCTGCGCAAGATCAAAGCTAGTTTCCTCCAGATGGTGGGATTATCAGGAAATAATCTTTCAATGCTGCCAGTTGTAAATTAAAAAAAAAAAGGTTATATATGAATTGTCTTCCACCTTTGGATCAAATTCATATTTTGTTTTAACTTGCTAATCTTGCCCTTTTATTTGAATCCTAATACATCTGAACAGACATTTTCCTCCTAACACCTGGCTGACCATATGGCAGCCTCTAGTAATTTAAATGGAAAAGTAAGATCTACTTTGTTCTCTCATTTTAGGAATGTTTCTGAGGCATTTGCTTTGCAAAGCCAGCAGGGAAATGACATATATTTGGTCATCGGGGACAGATTCTATAGTCCCTTCCTCACGTAGATAATGCCACTGAAACCAGGGTGTAACTACAACTCACATGTAGTGAGCCTGGCTTCTCCATTTGTACATTTGGGGGGGGAATAAGGGCCCAGTTTTATCAGTGTGCCCTTTAAACTGTGTCATTCACCAAATGATGAGACCATCAATGTGTTAGTGCTTTACAGTTTCAATAATCTTAAACAGGGCCTTGGTAAATCTTTATAAACAGGTGCAGGGTATAAATGATTTTTTTTTTTTTTTTTTCGGTGAATGACACCTCTCACTGTCATCTGAATTCCTATGTCTTGCACACCAGATGCGTGGGAATCATTCCTAAAGCTTATCCACCCTTTCCCCAACATAAGATTCTGTCTGCAAGTTCCTGATCCTTCTCCCTTCCCTGGTTACTCTCCCCACCATTCCTTCTGTTTACTCTCCTTTCCAGCCTTCCCCCATTTTGATGCTTCACCCCAGTCTCCTGTGTGTACTCCAGGGGCTGATCACATTTGCTGATTGCCTTTTAGAAACAGAGGACAAAAAAAATCAGGGATCTATAGTTGCTCAACTGTCTCTGTGAGATGCTGCTTTTGCTTTAAGCTGTAGGAACAAGAGCTGCAGGTTACAAGTGAATGTGAGAGCCAGTGGTTTAAGGGAGATTGTTGCACCTGGGCATCTATTCCCTATGATAGCTGCAGCTGTAGGTAGTTCTCCTCAGTCAAGGTGAAGTGTAAGGGTTTTCCCGCTCCTTTGTTATTTGTTAGAGTGTTTTCTCTAGTGCTTGTCAGCGAAATATCTAAGATCTCCTGTTACTTCCAAGTACTCACCTTCAGGCTCTTTCTAATCGGAAGTCAGGAGGGCAGAACTCCAATTTAACTATTATTATAGCATTCAAAAATATACAGATGTATCTAAAGGCATCATCCATTTGGCCAGCTGAGGAGAATTGCAATCAGAGGCAGGAGCTGTTGTTGTGAAAGTGGTAAGGAGTTGCTAGGGCCAAACACTGAATGAAGGAGTTTATTAGAATATGGAAAACGGGGCCGCCCAGAGGGGGGGGTAAGTGGGGCAATTTGCCCCAGGCCCCGCAGGGGCTCTGTGAGCCCTGGCCAAAAATCCCTTCCCTGTCTACTCACCTGGTGGCGGTCCGAGTCTTTGGTGGCACTTTGGCGATGGGACCTTCACTTGCTCTGGGTCTTTGGCAGCACTTTGGCAGAGGCTGCCAAAGACTCAGAGTGAGTGAAGGACCCGCTGCCGCAGACTCAGAGCACCACCTGATGAGTACAAGCGCCGCAGCGGGTGGTGCCTTTTTTTATGTCTGCTCCCCCACTTTGCCCCAGGCCTCATGAATCCTCTGGGCGGCCCTGATGGAAAATAGCATTATCCTTTAAACTACTCTCTCTTTCTACTTCGCTTTAGGAAATTTGCCTAGAATTTTCTCCAGTTCTCCCCCCATGATACAGATGTAAAGAAACAGCACACATATGTGTACACAGGAGCCACGGCTATGGAGTACTATTTGTACCCTGTCCTCACGGTTGAGAAATTTTTTTACAGAGCATGGGAGGAATTAAGCTTGTGGGGCCTGATCCAGTAGGTGTGCTCTGAGCATGTCTATCTCCACGTAAAATGGCGAGGGAGCAGGAGGAAGCCTCCTTTGTAAACTTTAGCCTAATGGTTAGGGACCTCACCCAGGATGTGGGTGAATTCCCTTCTCTGCCTGATGAGAAGAGATTGGAACAGGACTTCTCATCTCTCTGATCAGGGCGCTAACCACTGAACTGTGGGATATTCTGATCGGAGGTCAGTCTCTCCTGTTTGAAGTTCTATAGAAATAAAACAGAGAGAGAGACTCTGAATGACTCTGTAGGCCACACCCTTCTTTTTTGCAATTCCCATTGGCTAGTTTAGGTGACTCCCCTGCCTAGTGTGTGCTGACTTTTGTAGATTCCATTCTCAGGCACCTGTCTCTCCCCATGCATTGTGTAGGAGAAAGTGTAGGTGCCTAACAAAGGCTTTGTGGAGTTTTGTGATTTCCAAGACGCAGATTAGTTAGGTATTACAACCGCTAAGTCCCTTTGTGAATCCAGGCCAAGGCCTGCTAAATAGAGATGGAACAGTGTTGTGGAAGATTTGAATCTATATAAATATGTGAGATAAAAGGCTCCGGTTATAATGAGTGTGACAGCCTCCTCTTAGCCAAAACTGTGGGGTAGATTGCAGGGCACACTTGCAGGTTGGGAGACTCTATCCTGGGAAGCAGTGACGCTGAAAAGCAATGACACTGCAGGTCATGGTGGATAATCAGCTAAACGTGAGCTTCCAGCGTGATGCAGTGGCCAGAAGAGCTTTGATGTATAAATAGGGGACTATGGAGTAAGAGTTGAGCAGTTATAGTACCTCTTGTGTGACTGCTACTGGAACGCTGTGTCCGGTTCTGGATCTAGAATCCAAGTAGCAGTCTGCACTGAACTTCCTCACAAAATGGCTGCTTTGAGTCGCGGCCTAGGCTCCTAGAAATTTAAAGTACAACACAGAAAGCAAATGCATCCTACATCTACCTCAGACCCTGGACATGGCTGGGAATGCCCCAACATGTGAGCTGAGTCTGGAAAGACTCCATGTTTGGGAGGAGGAAGAGTTACTGGGGCCAGAGTGTAGTTGACATGTCCTGGTGACCAACTTTATGCCCCAGAGAGCAAGCACATGGCTTGGACTTCCCAATAGGTGGGCTGAGCCTAGCAAGGCCAGTGTTTGTAGGAGAGAGCTGGTTGCAAGGAGGAGCAGCCAGAGGAGAAGCAGTCCAGGAATTGTGCCCTGTAGCAGAACGGGGAGGTTCCATAATGTCTAAAATAAGCGGAGCAGGGCTAAATAGGGAGGAGGAATGGCGTTCCATGGGTGGGGTGGGGACTGACAAGCCAGCGGGGGGCATACAGTCCCCGGCTCCAGAGATGGCCATAGCTGCAAGATGGGGGTGCGCTGCTCCAGCTTCAGTGCCCACAAGCCCTGGCCGCAGCCAGGAGGGGGCGCACGGCCTGGGGAGGCTGCAGGGCAGGGATGCACAGCCCCTGCTGCAGTGCCAGCCATGGGGCTGGGGTGCGCGACACCAACTGCAACCCTCGGCAGAAGCCGTGGGGCCGGGGCGCATGGCCCCAGCTGCAGCACGGCCGCCAGCTGCTGTGGGGCTGCGGCACAGTGGAGCCGGGGACAGGGTGCACAGCCCTGGGATGCTGTTGGGGCAGGGTGCGTGACCCTGGCTGCAGCCTCCGGCAGAAGCCATGGTGCTGGAGCACAGTGGGGGATGTGCAACCCCAGCTCTGGAGCTGGCCGGAGCCGCGGGGGGTGCACAGTCCTGGGATGCTGCGCGGAAGGAGCGCACAGCCCTTGCTGCAGCCCCCAGTGCAAGCGGCGAGGCTGGGGTGCAGGGTTGTGATTCCAGATATTGAGCTTGCAGTTGCAAGCTGTTGCAGCAGGGCAGGGGCACACAGTCCTGCCTCCACCCACACTTCAGCTGCGGACAGCTGAAGCAGAAGAAGTCAGAATCCGTGACTGCTGTGACCTCTGAGACTAAATCATAGCCTTCCCCATGGGTCCTAAGGTGGGTTAGCAAGCCCTTGAGACTAGGGGAATAAGGGGCTGTATAACCCCTGTAGACGAGGAATGCCTCAGAAGGGGGCTAAATAGGAGATCAAACTGCATCAAAAGAATAAAGTGATAGCAAGTGTGATGTGCATTAAGGGCCTTCTCTTCATGCTGCCAAAGCTGAGTGTTATGAATTTTGCAGAACCTGATTAGAACATTGCATTCCAATTCTCCTGTATGAGATCTCTCTGGGATTTTCAGATTCTTGTTTTCACTCAGTCCTTTCTCTGCATGAGCAGTTATCCTGGATTTCAAACTACAAGGTTTTTCTATTGCACTGTCGCCAAGCAACAGCTTGACGTATAGGAGATTGAAATCTCTCTGGGAGTTTGAAATCAAATGGAGTGTGATGTTGTCAGCAGGTCACTCAGAATGCCCTCGAAGAAAAAGCTTTAACACACACATGCATGCACACACTCTAAACTAAGTGGGCCTAGTAATTTGCAGCTAACTACTACCATTTCACCAAAAGAATTCACTATTAGTATTTCTGGTTTTAGGTGGCTACTCAACATGATCTCCAAACTGCGTATGTAAGGCTTCTGATAAATAATACCAACACACCATCTGCATCCAATGTCACAGATCTCATTCTGCTGGACAATATTACTGGTCTCCATGTTCAAGGAACCAGTGGTAATAAGGCTACAGATGAGTTCCAGATATATAAGAGAGGATTCCTGCAAGGTAACTATTTAAGCAGTGGCTCTGCTTTTCAATAAGTGAAGACAATTTTTGTGACAAGAAAACTTCAAATTAGGATATTTAATTGTTTATTCTGGTGATTTTAGGTTAAAACAAAATACCCTTTAACAGTTAATGTATCTTAATTCCAGAAAGGTTTGTTTTCAACTTTGCAATTGTAATATTCTTTCAACTCAGAGAGTGAGTCCGGCCAAATTTATCTCCAAGCTTGGAGCTTTCTCTGATGTCAGTGGATGCAGAATTGGACTCTTCAGTTGTGTAACACTTAGCTCCTTTAAAACCTGACACAAGTAAAGAATGTTTATGTGTTATTTTAATTCCAATGGAAAGATTTTTTTAATCAGTATCAATACAAATCTGTTCTGGATAATTTCTTTATCCAAGCTGAGAGTCATGCAGATGGTAACCAAATAACTTACTCCATAAAAAGTGATATTATATGTTTAAAGATTCTTTCTTAAAATAATCTAAGACTCTTATCCTGCCATTGGGTCTGCTTGGCCATTAAGGTAAGGATTCACCTGCTTCGAAATGACTGTGGAATTTGGACCTGAAGCATTGTCTGCTATATAGATAAGGGAGATTTTAGATCTATATAGCGTTCAACCCACAAACAAGACTAAATTGTTATAACCATAAATGAAACCAAAATACAAGCCCTCTCTAGCCTTGGTTTCAACCCCCTACCTAAAAACTTGGTGTGGAGCCATGTCCTCCTGCAGGAAATCTCCCCTTTCTGATTCCCAGTAGCTGTTCTTATATTCCTTATTCCCCTGTGTGAGGGGAAAGGAAGGAAGCCAGAATTAACTTCTTGCTTCCGGGGGTCATGATATTGGCCCTGCACTCTTCTGAAGTACATCTTCAGAGCGGTTAAATTATGATTACTTTTTTAAAGTAAATAAGCAATGGCATGATAGCTAAAAACTGAATACTTTCCAAATCGGAAAGTAAAATTAGTCCATGTGGGGCTTTAGCATGGTAGGAAGTTAATAACTAGAGCCCATTTCTGATAATGGAATGCCTGGTTGGTGGCACAGATCGTGGGATTGGGTATTGAAACTGTTGGCAGCGGGTTATGGCTTTCAACCCAGAGATTCTTTTGATCTCAAGAAAAGAAACGTGACGTACATTACTCAGTTTGCAAACAAAACTGGAACAATTATGACATCTGGCACAGCTTCCATTAAAGCTGAAATTGAATTTTGCTTTCCATGCCAGTGGAAGGTGTTTCCATCATTATGAAGAAATCTAAAGTAGGATTTAGATTTAGAATAAGAACAAAGCTCATTGGTTGTAACACTCATTCATTGATATGTCAGCCCCCAGCTCAGCCCTAAACTGATCTCCAGTGATGGGCACAAAGATTGTGCCTGATGGTACTTAGAGGTGTGTCTGCAGATAATGTGTTATACACAGTCGCTTCATTGCTTGTAGGTGTTCTAAGTTAAAATTCTATTTCTGCTTCAGTGAAGTCAGTGACAAAACCTTTTGGCTTCAGCACACTGCAGATGTATGCAGTGGGGAGAAGGTTCACCTTCCTTTGAAGCATCAGAGATTGGCCACAGCTGGAGACTGGACCCCAGATAGGGTGGACTAGAATACTCTTTCTTAGATGCCCGGTTGGTGTGTCGTGCCCATATATTCAGGGCCAAACTGATTACCAGCTTTTGGATTGGGAAGTAATTTTCCCCCAGGTAATATTGGCAAGGATCTTGGTGGGGTGGGAGTTCATGTTCTGCTGCAGGATGGGTTACTGGGCACCTGCTAGGATTGACTAGGCATATCTTACCTAATCAATTCTTTGCCATTTAGGGGCCTTGGACATTTTTGGTACCATCATCCCTGTTGTTCTCTGCTCATGGCACACAACAGTTTAGTCTCCTGAGGACTGAAATGCTGTCGTCTGACTAGACTGATTGGGCTTAAAATTAAGATATCTGTGGGAAGGTTAACGTCCTGTGTTTATATAGGAGGTCAGACTAGATGATCTAATGGTGCCTTCTGGCCTTTAAGTCCATGAAAGTACAAAACGGGAGCAGGATCAACCCCAGACTCAGCTACAAGCCTGTACAGGAGACCACTCTAATTAACTAACTCTTATTTCAAGAGACCATCTCAAAGTATTCCCCCCAAGTAATGAGTACAGTTCTTCTCCACTTTTATTAAGAGCATCTCCATCAAGCAAATATTTATTGGTGTCTTGAATGCTCACTTAATACAGATTTCATTGCAGTTATGTCACAAAATGTACTGGCCCAGATTTGCTACTGTAGGTACAGAGCAGAAGGTGAACTGTACACCCTGTAACTGCAGGGACAGCTAAACATGTGTTGGTGGTGGGTGTCTGTGGGGTTGAGGGAGGAGGAGGGGTGGAAAATGGAGGCTGTGGTACTGCTGCTGCCTTCCTCACAGATTCCTTCTAGGGAAGGAAGCTCCAAGGTCCGTCCAAGTCTCCATTGGAGCCTCACCAGTAGAGGCTGCCTGGAAGAGGGAATGAACTTTCTCCTATCCCCTTCTGCCCTGCTTTTGCCCATTTTGCACACTGTGTTTGGTGGCTGTGCCCCTCATGCCTCTAGTGAAGTGAGAATTGCAAGTGGCTTATGCTGCTGCATGCATGTTCTAAGGGGACTTTCTGCTCATGCAGACTCGCAGCTTGGATTCTACAAGTGGAACCTAAGATGGTATTTCAATCTATTATTTATATTAAGCCTGATTTTCAGAGGTGCCAAACACCTGCAGCTTTCATTGTCTTCAAGTGTGTGGTCAGCACTTCAGAAAATCAAGCCCATTATTTTCCTATAAAACTCCAAGGATGTGTAACTCTACTGGGTTCTATTCAAGCCTTTTGTATTTACTGATTTAATAAAGAAAATAAAGACATGACTCTGTAATACACTCATCTACATTTAGTTTACACACTGATTTTTTTCTTATAACAGTTGGAGACTACTACTCAATCAACTACATTGCATTTCTTGATGCAAAAGAAACCTGGGATGGCAGAGTCTTGACACTGCCCGCTAAATTGACCTTCAACAGTTCATCACTGGTATTTCATTTTCAATTTTATTTTATCCTTTATAATTTATATACACACAGTATGGGAATACTGGAATCTGTTCTTGGCTGCCTAAATGATGAGGTCAGCGCATAGTGATACAAGCTTTTAGACTCTAATCTCAGAGTGACACAGACGAATCTGTAAATACATAAGTATTATACATTAGTGATGGGAGTGTCTTATAGCACTGCGCCTCTCAGGTTCAACAGAGGGAAGAAATTAGAGCTCTATTATTTGTGTATTAGCCTATAATTTTTTCCCTACATTTGGGGACGCTCTCCATTTTATCGGTGCATTCAGAAAATAGCAGTTTCATCCATTTGTTTTATGAGTATGTTATAATGTAACCTGAATGTGTGAATGTTCACGCTTGAACTGCTTGTAGTCTCCTAGGAGTTGGAAGTTGTGCCATATGCCAGTGGAAATGTGATTTCCTTTTTCTTTATAATATGGTCACAGATTTTCCCCTGCGGCTTTGCTTTCCTAATTGTGGGCATTCTTAATGTACTTGTTCATTTGTGGCCAATTCTTTTACCATGTCTTTGTATATATGTAAACAAATGTATATTAAAATCCCTTTTATGTAAAGAGTGACTGACCATCTTAGTAAGAATGGTTTATGACAGTTCTTTAAATGGCTCTTTTGATTCAGTATTTAATGTTTAATTGGAACAGCCATAGTTAAAAAGAAAAAGAAAAGTCAGTCATTAATTGATGGGGGCTAGGAAACAACTTCCCCTATGAACAGGTTTTTCCAGCTTTGTCTTTTATGGGGTTTTTTCAGCGCCCTCTGAAACATCTGGTACTGTCCACTGTCAGAGAATAGGTGGACCACTAAACTGATCTGATGGTGCAATTTTTTTGCGATCTGAAGATGAGTTGTCTGTGAGCGTTTTCCTAAGGCCATGCATGAAAGGAGTGAGGTATTGAGATGCATTATATCACAGCACCTAGAAAATCCCTGTGAGTCACAAAGCCTGAGTTAGTTGCCCAGGCTCCCAGTACAATGAATAGGGAGACACAAGTACCTTAGACAGTGATCCACAAACACCAGTATGCTAGGCAGGGAGCCACCTAAGCTAAGCAATGGGAGATGCTGACCAGTGGTGTGTGCACTAAGCCTCACCCCTCTCAGACTTAGGCACCTAAGTCTGTGCTGCAGGGAGGTGCCTGTCTCTACCAGAAATTCTCAGCTGTGAACCCTTTCCTGTATTTAGGTATCTACGCTGTTTTAGCAAGAAGCTGGAAGTGGGGGTTGGGGAGGAGGACCTCCTGCATAACTTTTAGCCCAGTGATTAGAGTTCTCACCTGAGATGTGGGAGACCCCCAGTTCCAGGCTCCTCCTCCACCTGAGGGAGAGAAGGGATTTGAAGTATTTTGCTACCTCTCAGGTGAGGTATGAGGGAGGGCCTCCTCTTTCACCTCTTCCTGCCAACCTCGCTCCACTGTTTTTTGTGAACTCATCTGAGGGACGTGATCTGGTATGTGTGCTTAGAGGATGCTTACTGAATTGGGTCCCACACACAACTTAGGTGGCCAAATGCCTATGATCCCCTGGTTTGTGAATTGCTCTGAGACTTAGGCGGGAGATAGGCCTCTGAACGCCTAGAGGGAGGCAGAAGCCTTTATGCTCAGAGGCAGAAATGTAGGTGCCTAGGGAACTTTTACTGCAAAAACATTAGATGACAAACAAGTTCAGGCACCTACAGGGTTCAGTGGGAGTTTCATGCATTGCTATAGTCACAAAACTGGGAGTTAGGTACCTAACTGTTTTGTGCATCCAGGCCTAACTGTATTTCCTGTCATCTTGGTTTAGAAGTTGCTTGGGATTGAGTTTTCTGAGAAGTTTGAAGACTTAGGGCCATATCACATGGGCATAGACAAGTGGGGCTTAGAGGTGCCCTCCCCCTCCCCCCAAAAAATATTAGGAATTCCATTAATAAATAAAGGAAATACTGAGTTTGGAACAGAAGATCATTTCTCACTTTATTAAAAGTGGATTAATTTAGTCATGGTATAAAACTATTGAATCATAGTATTAAAGCCATATTTTACGGCTGTTATTTTATTATTTAAGTCTGGCCCTCCCCAAATAAAGCTGTCTGTCCCTTTATCAACCTCCCTTTAATGCCTCTAGCCCCCTGGAAAGGAACTGGAGGCCCAGGAAACTCCCCATGGTTATCTTCCATTGCCAACTATTCCTCTTTTAAGGGGGAAAGGAGTTTGCTGAATGGGGATGGGGCATACTAAAGAAGTAGATTGAACGGTGTCCAAAATCAGGATTCACAAGAGATGAAACTCCAACTCCACAGTAAGTTTATCTCTCTAATTCTGCCTGGCTTTGTGGCACCATGGTCCCTTTGAGGTATTTCATGGTATTAGATCAGTGATTCTCAACCAGAAGTCCGGGGGCCACAAGCAGGTTTCAGAGGGTCCGCCAAGCAGGGCTAGCATTAGACTTGCTGGGGCTCAGGCTAGAAAGCTGAGCTCCACCGCATGGGACTGAAGCCTAGGGCCTTGAGCCCTGCCATTCGGGGATGAAGCTGAAGCCTGAGCAATGTAGCTTCACGGGGGCTCCTGTGGCACGGGGATCCGGGCAGTTGCCTTACTTGCTACCCCCTAACGCAGGTCCAGGTTGTAAAAGATCTGACAAAGTAAAGATGAACCAAAGCTAACGCAATTCAGGACAAAGAAGGGTACAGTCTTACAGAAGAAAGAGACATCATCAATAGGTGGAAAAACAACTGCTCTGATCTATACAACCATCAGACAAATGGAGATCCTAGTGTCTTAGATGCCCAGATTCAACAGAGGAGGATGACTTTCCAATTGTACGTGAAGAAGTGGAGACAGCTGTGAAATCACTCAAGAACGGAAAGGCTACAGGTATTGACAATATCCCAGCCGAATTGATGAAATTCAGAGGAGAATTATTAATAGATGTACTCACTAAGCTCTGGCAGACCGGTGACTGATCCTTCATGTGGACACAGTTACTAATCATCACTCTGCCAAAGAGAGGCAACCTACAATTGTGTCAAAATTACCGGATCATAAGCTTAGCTAGCCATTCCAGCAAAGTGATGTTGAAAGTCACATTGAACAGACTGAAGCCACAAGCAGACTGTAGCAAAGTGAAGACTCACCGGTGCAGCACCTCCTGCTGGTCACCTGGGAATCAGCTCTTTTCCAGCATAAAGAGCACCCTCTGCAGGCCAGTGTCTCGTCTGCCACTGGCCCCGTGTCCCTCCCAGACCCCGGTACCCTTTACCTCGGGGTTCTGCCCCAGCAGTACCCCCATGCTCTGGGTCTCCCATCCCAGGGGAACGCCCAACTCTCTAAACCCACCTTGCCTCAGTGACTACTGCCAGTCATCATCTAGCCCCTGCTCACTGGGGCAAACTGCAGTCTGTAATGATGACTCATCATTGGCAAGGGGTTAGGACCTGTTGCCTTTGCCTAATCCTAGGCTGTATGCCTGCAGCCCCAGTACATCTGTAGGCCTTCAACAAGGCCTGTAGCCTGGAGTTTTACCAGGCTGGAGCTTCCCAGCTCTCCTGCGCTATTCCCCAGCACTGCTCCAGTTCAGGTACCTTCCTCTCACACAGCTAGCCATTCTCCCTCCAGGGCTGGAGAGAGACTCCTCTGCCTCCTGGCTCCACAGCCCTTTTATCAGGGCCAGCCTGGCCCTGCTTGAGCTGGCCACAGCTGTGGCTGCTTCCCCAATCAGCCTAGCTTGGCTGCTTTTAACCCCTGCCTATCGGAGTGGGGCAGCGCCCCACTAGACAGACAATATCATTGCTGAAGAACAGGCTGGCTTTCATGCTGGAAGAAGTACCACAGAACAGATTTTCAACCTTCATGTTCTGTGTGAGAAGTACTTACAACATGAGCAGGACATCTACTAAGTCTTTGTTGACTTCAAGAAGGCGTTTGACAGAGTATGGCATGAAACTCACTGGGCAACCATAAAGCAGTACAATGTTTGTCATAAGTTTATTCTTACCATTAAACAACTGTATGGCAAGGCCGGCAGTGCGGTTCTCGACAATGGCACAATAGGAGAGTGGTTTCACACCACTATTGGAGTTCGGAAAGGCTGCCTTCTTTCTCCCATACTGTTCAACATCTACTTGGAGTGCATAATGACTGATACCCTAGTAGATCACATATGCACAGTCAGCATTGCGAGACAAACAATCTCAAATCTTCGGTTCGCTGATGACATTGATGGCCTGGCAGGCAGTGAAGATGAACTTGCCAACCTTGTGAAACAATTGGATGAAACCTCCATAAAATATGTCATGGAAATCAGTGCAGAGAAAACTAAGCTGATGACAAACAAACATGATGGGATCAGCTCACATCACTGTCAGTGGACAAGAGCTGGAGACAGTGAAACAGTTCAAGTATTTGAGGGCGATCATCTCTGATGAAGGATCCAAGGCAGAAATTTGGGCAAGAACTGCACAAACAGCAGCAGCAGTGGCAAAGCTAAAGCCAATTTGGAGGAATAAAAACATCTCCCTGTAATCCAAACTGAAATTGTTGCATGCATTGGTCATCTCCATTTTTCTGTATGCGTGTGAGACGTGGACCCTTATGGCAGAACTCAAATGGAAAATACAGGTAGTAGAGATGAGATACTTCCATAAAATCCTGGGCATCTCCTACATCAACCACATCACTAATGAAGAGGTCTGCAACATCATCACCCAATGTGCTGGGTCATATGATGATCTCCTGAAAACTGAGAAGAAGCGCAAGCTGAAGTGGTACGGTCATGTAACATTATCATCTAGCCTATCCAAGATCATCCTCCAAGGGACTGTACAGGTAAAGAGAAGAAGAGGTAGATAGAACAAGAGATGGATTGACAACATAAAAGGGTGGACAGAAATGGACTTTGCGGAGACTCAAGCACTGACACACAATTGCCAGGGGTGGAGACAGTTGGTTAATTGCTCATCAGTGATGATGCCCCAACAACCAATGGGGTTATGGGAATGATGATGATGATAGACGCAGGTCCTGGCTTTTTTATGCATAAAACTGGCACAAGTGGGCCGTGGAGTTTTTATAGTATGTTGTTGGGGCGGGGAGGGGGGCGCTCAGGAAGAAAAAAGGTTGAGAACCCCTAAATTAGACCAGTTGAAAGAAAAGAAAAGGAGTCAAAGAGGACTGACAGTTTGTCAAAGATGTAATACTAGAGGGTTAACATCAAACTATTCCAATGCAGAGGAAAGATAAGAAGAACCACAGGAAGCCAGTGTGGCTGCACAAGTAGCTATTTAGCCATCTAAAAACCAAAAAGGATAATGTAGGAAATGGAAGGAGGGGCATGTCACTAAGGAAGTATACATGGGAATAGCTCAAGCATATAGGGACAAAATCTGGAAAGCCAGGGCAAGAATGAGTTACAGCTGGCAAGAAATGTTAGAGACAGCAAGGTGAGCTGGTAATGGAAGATGATAGAAAGGCAGAGCTTCACAATGCCTACTTTGCTTCACTCTTCTCACAAAAAATAACGTGACCAGACGACTAACAAAGTTACCATAGACAATAAAGGGGAAGGGATGCAGATCAGGATAAGTAAAGAACTCCTCAGAGAATGAATTCAGGTCAGGGGGGGCCTAATGCTATTCAGTCTAGGGTGCTGAAAGAATTAACTGAAAAAATCTCAGTGCCACTAGCAATAATACTTACAAACTCATGGATGACAGGAGAGGTCCTGGAAGACTGGAGAAGGGCTAACATAGTGACTGTCTTTAAAAAGGGGGGAAAGGAGGAGCCAGGAAACTATAGACCCAGTTGGCCTTGATACCTGGAAAGCTACTAGAGCAATGTATAAAACATTCAGTTTGCAAATACCTGGAGGATGAAGGGGTGACCAGTAGCAGCCAGCATGGATTTACTAAGAACAACTTGATTTCCTCCTTTGGCAGGGCTTGGTGGATAGGGCAATATATCTGGATTTAGTCCCACAAGACATTCTGATAAGTAAGCTGGAGAAATGCAGGCTCAGTGGAACTACCATTAGGTGGTCACATAATTGGTTAAATAACAGCAAACAAAGAGTAACTATTAGTGGAATTATGTCCCATTGGAAGGAGGTCTCAAATGAGGTTCCACAGGGATCTGTTCTGGATCTGGTGTTATTTAACATCTTTATTAATGACCTGGATGTAGGAATAGAGAGCAAACTGATTAAATTTATAGATGACACAAACCTGGGGAGAGTTGCAGACAATTAGGAGGATAGAACTAAAATTCAAAGAGATTTTGATCAATTGGAGAACTGGGCTATAGGCAACAAAATGAAATTCAACAAAGACAAACGTAAGATGCT
Source organism: Chelonoidis abingdonii (assembly GCF_003597395.2). Classification (NCBI taxonomy): domain Eukaryota; kingdom Metazoa; phylum Chordata; order Testudines; family Testudinidae; genus Chelonoidis; species Chelonoidis abingdonii. The sequence goes on along the minus strand of NC_133773.1, from coordinate 120,270,123 downwards.
ACACTTAGGAAAGAAAAAACAAATGGACAAAACAAGAATGGGGAATAACTGGCTTGTCAGCAGCTCTGCTGTGGAGTATGTGGGAGTTGTGGTGGATCACAACCTCAACATGAATCAACAATGTGATGCTGTTGCAAAAAAAGCAAATGCAGTTTTGGGTTATATTAACAGGCGTAGCATGCAAGTCACGGGAGGTGATAGTAGTGCTCTGCTTGGTGCTGTTTAGACCTCAGCTGGAGTACTATGTCCAGTTTTGGTCACCAGTGTATAGAAAGGATGTAGAGAAAATGGAAAGGATCCAGAGGCGAGTGACAAAGATGATCAGAGGGATGGAATGGAAGCCTTGTGAGCAAAGGCTGAAGGAACTGGGTATGTTTAGTTTGGAAAAGGGGAGATTAAGGGGGGGGATGTGATAGCAGTCTTCAAAGACTTGAAAAATTGCCATAAAGAAGCTAGAGAAAAGTTGTTCTCTCTTGCCACAGAGAGCAAAACAAAAGGCAATGGGTTCAAACTATAGCATAGCGGATTTAGAGTAAAGCTCAGGAAAAATTTCCTAACTGTAAGAAAAAGTAGGACAATGCAACAAACTGTCTCAGATGGTTTATACACAACAAATCCCTGAATCTTGGCAGGGTTTAGACTAAATGACCCTGGTGGTCCCTTCTAGCCCTATGATTCTATTGCGGTGTCTTTAAGAGCCATGCGGCTTTTGGGTTCACCTTCACTCTTCCAGGCAGAAGTTAATGCTATGAGGAGCACCATTAACTTTGGTGGGGCCGTACAGTTAGTAGGGGAGTATGCCCCACAGAACAGCTGCTTCCCTGCCTGTTAGCAGTAGATAAGTATGTTGCATTTTTCTATTAGACTTTTGTAGTTATAAATGATGATAATAATTAATTGAAACATTTTCCTCTGAGTTGTGTGTGAAAGGAAGCTTCTGTACAGTAATTGGAGAGTATGCCAGTTTTATAAATTAGATTAAGCTTGTTTTATAATATTGTGATACTTTTCTATATCTTTTTCAGAACAAAACACAGCATAGTTTGACTGCATCATTCACCATAACAGGAGAGGAAAAGACTAAGGTAACACTGAATCATAGATAACTGACTATATGTAGTACTTCTAAGGATTCTTCTGTGTACCTATTTTGGGTAGTAAGAGAGAGCTTTCTGGGTGCCAAATAGTGACTCTCTTACTATAAAAAAAAAGTCCCATTGAAGTCAGTTACAGGAATTTAAATTAAAGAACTATTTGTGTGAATAAAGGAATCACAGTTTGGCCTTTGGTTTGTTTGGCCATTGCTGATTACTGTGAATTGCAAATGAGGTTTTTCCTTCTATTACCCAAACAGAGCAGTTAGAAGAGAGACTTATATTTAACCACCAGAATTTTTAATGTGAAAGGTCTGTGGTTTTATGCAATATTCAGATCCAGTTTTCCAAATGGAAGGTTGTGCAACCCCAGAGAATGGCGATGAGCATGCTAACTTGCTGCTGGGCCTCTCCAGCATGAATTGGGCTTTTTGTTTCCAGTGCTCATTCCAGAAGGGTGCAAGTTCTCTTACGTCTACTGAGGAGTGGCACTAAATGCTATGCTGATTCAAATACCTGTGCTGGGGGACTGGATGGGTAAAAATTCAGCAGAAGAGGAATAGTTTAATTTCCATCCTGCTCTTTGACCATTCATCCCTCCAATGTGTATTTCTGTCCTTTACTAATGAAATATGTGGCTTCTAATGGTTCAGATAAGCCTGCAGAATAGCACTGATTTCAGCAAGCAGTGCTGTTTGTCCCTCCTTTTTCCATTAGAGAACTTCTCCCTGCATCTATTGCTTCCCTTGCTAGAGTAATTTCTTCACCTAAACTCATTCTCTGTCTCCCCCATCTCCTCCCCCCTTTTGTTACTCACACAGGCTATTTCATTGTAGGGAATCTTTATTAAGTAGTGGTGGCGAGAGTGGTGGGAACATTGATCACTTGCACTCAGGCAGAAGAAAATAGTTTATTTCTCCCCAGATCTGTGTTGCCATGGTTGTGTCATTTAAAGTCTAAAGGTCATATTGAAAGGACAATTGCAGAACAAGTTGAAATGGAGAGGAAATATTGCAGACGCGTACTGTGTAGAAAGCAGCAGCATTTGTGCAGTGTTTGAGTAAACAGGAACTGGCATTCCACTGTGAAGGTGAAGTTATGGAATCTTCAAGAAAAGTGAGAATTAAAGGGCTACTGTGCACATTTGATCTTTTCTTTTCTGTTTTGTGATTTGTAAGGGGAAAAGAATTACTAGCAAATACTCCACTGTCTCGGATTTCTTAAAGTGAAAGGAATAACAATATGTCCAGGTTACTTTCAGAATTGAAATTGTTTCTTCTGCCACCAGTAAGTGTTGGCTTGACCTTTGAGCTGATTTCATATTTTTACATAGTCAAGAAAAGTTTCAGGGCAGATAAAATATTTTATAGATTTGGAGTGAAAAGCACCTAAGTCGCATTTTCGAAAGGGGCTGAGGAGCCTAAATGCTTGTCAAAACAGGGACACCCAGGAAGGTTAATACAAATTAACTAAAGGCATGAATTTAATGTGGGTTAGTTAAACTGTATTAAACTCCTGTATGTATATTCTTACTCAGAATTAAAGTGGCCTTAGTTCAGTTTAGTTTAATTCTCACCGTTTACAGGACTACATAATGCGAACTAGGTACCATTTAATTCACTCCCACAGGGACTACGCAGGGCAGTTATAGCACAGCACAGCATAGCACACTAGTATGTGCTCCAGTTCACACCCCATTGGTCCAAACTGGGGAGCCATGTAGACAAACCCATAGGCTCATAAGTGCCTAAGTTTCTTTTAAAACTTTTGAATGCTCAGAAGTTCCAGAATTAGGGTTCTCTGAACATTGCTTGAAAAAGGAGATTAGAATAAAATATTGAATAGCTGCTCCTTAAGTGAGCACCATCTATCCTGTGCACTGAATGAGGCTGGGATCCTGTGGGGAAAATAATATTTAACCATATAATTAAGCACTGTATAAATAATGCATACAGACAAGGGGACCAAATAAAGGTTGCACAGTCAACCTTAATTCTGGCATTTCCTAGTTTTTGAGTGCTTGACTTCGCAATTTAAAATAATGTTCTTTTAATGTAATGTTTTGTATGTAATGTAATTTTGGCTGCTTTCAAAGTGAGCAGTGTTTTCTCCTATTGAAAAAATAAGTTAATAAGATGGTTTCCTTTTGCTCTTCATTTGCTCCCCTTTTCCCATCTATTTTATTCCTACCCTAATGCTTACTGATCGAACAGAAGTAGAAAGAGTTAGGAGATGGACCACAAAAATTATTAGAGGCTTGGAAAGACTGCTGTATATGGAGAACATGTGCATATTGGAACTGTTTTAGTTTAGAGATGGGACAGCTAAATGGGACCTGGGAGATGTAACCAGAATAATGATTGGTATATTGGAAGAGGTAAATATATCTTACTGGACTAGTTTCTCTTGGTGGAAGAGACAAGCTTTCAAGCTCCACAGACCTCTTCTTCAGGTCATGGATGTAAATCAGGAGCTCTTATTTTCCTTTTCTCGCAATACACAAACAAGGGATACTCAGTTAAATTGAAAGACAAAGAATTTAAAATTTATAATGTGATATTTTTTTCATAGTGCATTATTAAAGTGGGGGATTGAGTGCCACTGAATAAGAGCTTAGAAGTTTTTGAAAAAACGGACATTTAAATGGCTAATAACAGTATTCACAGTTATGTTAGAGAGAACCTTTTAAAAAATTAGTTCTCATGCTAAAGGGCATTAGTCATTCATTAACTGACAGGTTAAGAAAAACATTCTTTATGGATAGCTTATACATTTGTCAGCTGTTACTGGCCATAGTTTGAGACAAGGTGCTGGACTACTGGTCTGATTCAGTGCTGCAATTCCCACAGAATATTACTATAACTTCAAATCCTGTACTACTTTTTTCCAGCTCTGGCCTGATTCTTAGACCTCAATGAGATCTGCAAAACAGGCAATATTCGAACAAAACTGATTCAACCAATTTTTTGAGATATGCATGCACAGCATTTCTCATTAGAACTTAAGGGAAAACAGTATGTTGTATATTCTGTTGTTTAAAAATACATTTATGGAGCTCAAAAAGGCTGAATGGATTTTGTTTTCCACACACAATATTTCCTTCTGGGCTGAGACTAAGTATGAAATGTTTCAGAAAAAAATTGGATTTGCATGAGAAAATTATGAGTAATGGGAAAAAAGAGGTGGGTTGTAGTTCATCCTTAGCAGCAGCTGTCACTGATGTGCCCGGTCTAGTTTCTTATATGCAAAACTGCCCAAATCCAAGTGCATACAATCTATATGAAGGCAATGGTTTTATATATCTGGCAGTAATTTAACCTTTAGCACAGTGTGCTAAAGAATTAATTCTGTATTTATGACAGTGCCATGTTTTAAGTTAGTCCCAAAGAACTGTCAACCCTCAAATGGTCTGATTACTTACTTGGTTGACATGCCACTCTTTAAAGTTTTACGAACCTTGTGCATTTTCTCTTCTGCTTCATTGGAGAAAAATGCTTGGTTGCCTATAACAAGTTAGTTCCATGGCCTAGAAAAAAATGTGAGTTCCATTTGAGTGGCATGTAGATGCCTTGCAGCTCTGCTCGTTAGGGTCTGTGAAAACTACTTGCCTCTGTTTCTGGCTGAATGTTTTTAATGCTAAGTAAGAAGCTGTTTAGATAGCAAAAAGTGAATGCAAAAAGTTCTCCTGTTATGTGCATCCCATGGTGTGCATAATAATAAATACTCTGCACACCTATGGCCTGACTTTCCGTCATCAGCACCTTACAGCTTCCATTCAAGTTAATGGGAGTGAAACATCTCTGAAAATCAGATCAATAATGACTTCTGGAATATCACACCAGGAATCAGTGGCAGGAGTAAGAGAGAGAGAGAGAGAGAGAGAGAGAAAGCATAACATAAACCTTCGCTAAGCAATTGCTTAACTGATTACCCATACCACCTTTCTTCGGTTTCTCTGAATTTCTGTTGCTTAATGGTGGATGGTGACTTTGTTTTAATGTTTTGACTAAGGGCATGTCTACACTACAAATTTTTGTTGCCACTGCAGTTAGTATATCTCTTGTACGCGTGCATACTTGTCTCCTTGTGTCGGTGCTGGGTACTCACCAAGAGTTCTGATATTGATGCACAGTGCAATGCACCATGGGTAGATATCCCAGTGTGCAAGCCGTCACTGTCCAGCCCACTTTTGGGAAGCTTTGGCAATCCATGGTGGGGCCACAGGAAGGTGCCTGGGAGCAAGGGGTCAACTTCCCAGCATGCAACTGTCTCCACCCCATAAAATATCATCTATATCCCATAATTTTTTCTTAATCACATGAATTCACATGGCCTGCCTCTGGCAGAAACTTAGAGCTTAAACAGCTCTGCACTATTGTCATAAGCGTTGCAAGCACAGGACGCGCGATCCTCCACTATTTGCAGAGCTGCAAGAATAACCGAATCATCAGAGCACGTGGTTTGTTGCAGGACAGATTTCTGTGGGACATAGTGAGAACCAATTCATGGTTGTTGGTGGCATTCATGGAACAGCTGCAGACAGTGCAGCGCCACTTCTGGACCTGAGAAACAAGCCCTGACCAATGGGATTGCATTGTAATGCAGGTTTGAGATGATGAGTAGTGGCTGCGGAACTTTTGGATGCACATGGCCACATTTCTGGATCTGCATGCTGAGCTTGCTGCAGCCCTCCAGCACAGGGACACCAGAATGAGAGCTGTACTGACAGTGGAGAAGCAAGTGAAGATCACATTGTGGAAACTTGCAACACTAGATAGCTACCTCTCAGAGGGAAATGAGTTTGCAGTTGGGAAATCCATTGCAGGAGCAATTGTTATTCAAGTGTGCAGGGCCGTTTGTCGCCTGCTGCTGCGCAGGACTTGATTCTTGGCAATGTGCTGGATATAGTGGATGGATATGCAGCAATGGGGTTTCTGACCTGCCGTGGAGCAATAGATGGCGCACACATCTCTAGTTTGGTACCAGACCAGCTTGCCACAAAGTACATCAACAGAGAGGCTACTTTTCTGTGGTTATGCAAGCACTTGTGGATCACTGGGGATGCTTCACCAAATTTAGTGTGGATTGGTCAGGGAAGGTGCATGACACTCACACCTTTAAGGACAGAGGACTTTTCAGAAATCTACAAGACGGGACTTTTTCCCCTGACTTTCAGATTACCATTGGCAATGTTGAAATGCCAATAGTCATCCTGGGGGACCCAGTCTACCCCTTGCTCCTGTGTATTGTGTAGCCGTATGTTGGCCAACTTGACAGAGGCAAGGAAAGATTCAACTACCATCTCAGCAAGTGCAGAATGACGGTGGAATGTGGTATTGGTAGATTGAAGGGTTCCTGGTATTGCTTATTCACAAGATTGGATCTCAGTGAGAAAATTAGCCCAATGGTCATGGCTGCCTCCCGTGGCCTGCATAATAGGGCGAAAAAGCAAAGAGAGAAAAGTTGCTGCTTGGGTGGAGGGCAGAGATAGAGTGGCTCTGAGTTTGAACCGTGAGACACCAGGGTTATTAGAAGAACTCAGTGAAGTGTGCAACGCAGAGCAATATTGCTCAGGGAGGGTTGGAAGCTCTTTAACAGGGAACTTCAGGAACACTTTGCGGTGTTCTTTGCTGTACCTGGCCCTGCAGTTTCGGTGCCTGTTAAGAATTGTATGGTGCTTGATATACATCTATGAGTACAACCCTGTCAGTGCATCTATTAATTTTGCGGTGCTTGCTGTACATTTATTATTATTTCACTACATTTGTCATTGAGCCTGTGAGTTATGTCGCACTGTACAGTAACAAGTAAGTGGAGGCTTTTGGAACTGCTAGGCACCCTGCAGCAATTGTTGTGAACTAATAAAGATGACTTCTGTTCCAAATAATGGAATTTTGTTCAGTAACAACAGCATCTGAAAAGAACAATCTGTGCAATATAAAAGAAAATACATTTAAAACTTAATAAAATAATAGAACTTTTCAAGAGGAAAGAACATTTATGACCATTTTAGCTACGCATGGCTAGCATGGCTTTCACAGGTCAGTGTATGTGGAGCTGTCATTGTCCTTAATGCCCCACCGGGGTGGAGTAGAAGGAGTAGAGATATAGCTGGTGATACCATGTGGAATGTCAAGTGGTGTGTGAAGGGAGGTGCTACTATAGAGATGTCCATAGACTGCAAAGGGATTGTTGAACATGTAGGTTCACAGGGGCTGCAGAATCTGTGTTTGCTGCTGGAGAAGACCCATTATATCCTGATGCATTTCCCTCTCCTTTTCCTGCTGTGCCTTTCTTCTCTCCATTCTGTCCTTCTCCAGGCTGTCTGCAGTGTTCGCCCTCCAGGCCCTTTATTCATGATTGAAGCAGCACTAACTTGCAGAACCTCACTGAACATGTCATCCCGAGTCCACTTGTTTCTTCTCCTTATCTGGCACAGGCATTCCACAGGTGTGGCGGGGGAACCCTCAGGGCTGCAACAGGGGAAGCTGCAGATAAAACACGGAGGTACCGTCGTCAGTATAGTCACAACAGAAAGTGAAAGTTAAGATTCTCTTCGCTTGCTCCCCAAAACAAGATGTGCTCGTTGGCACTTCTGCTTCTGCATGATTGTGCACAACACCTGTCAAAGCTGAATCCCCACTCTGTCACTTTGAGTACGGAAGTGGGGGCCCACAAGGATTTTAAAAATTAATACTTGCCACTCCAGGCTTAAACTCAAAGGTTACACATTTTCTCTGAACTTGGCTTGGTAAATGCTGCCGCCACCCAAATGCAAAAAAAACCCCTTGGATCCAGGAAGGAGCACTTGGGAATTTCTCCCTGTGGGGTATCCTCAAGCCCTTTCACCCTGGAGAAGAGCTGAGGAAGAAAACAAAGGAAATCAGCTGTTGTTTCCAGTTAATCAAACAACATGCACAAACCTCTTATGACACCAAAAATCCAATCCTGTTCTTAAAAAAGGTAAATTTTATTAAAAACAAAAAGGAAGAAAATACATCTGGAACTTAGGCTTTTGCTAGATTTTAAAAGAGAAATTCTAAAAATTAAGCACCCAAAATAGCTTCTTGGGGGTTATCTTAAAGGTTACAAGCGAACAAAAACATCTGGAGTTAGCACAGAAGAGTCCACAAGCCTTAAAAAATAAAATAAAAAAATAAACAGAAATAAACCTAATTGTGTCTTCCTAAACATTCCTAATTACATATTTGGGTTGTTAAAAGTAGTTCTAGATATGATCTGATGGTTTTCCTATCTGGTTCAAACTTGACACAGCATTCCTGCTACTCATCTCTTCAGCCCAGAGAGAACAACAGACAAAGGGAAAGTTTCTTTTCCAATTTTAAAAGTTCTAGCCTTCCCATTGGCTCTTTTTGGTCAGGTGCACCCCCTCCCCTTTCCCTTTCCCTGGGGGACTTTTTAATCATTTACAGATAAAGCAAGTAAAGAACAGCTACCAAGAGGGATTTTACAGCTAACTGGCTGGCTGGGTGTCCATCAAAGGGAGCTACCCTTCCCCCCACCCCTTCATTTATCACAGCACCACTCACAGCCCCAGCCATGGTGAGTGTGGCACTCCAGAGGTGTAGGAAATGAGGAGAATATCACTCATTTGCATGAAACTGAGTATAGGGCAATGGCACCAAATACTGGCACCATTTTCCAGAGGCGGGGTGATTTTAACTGATATCTCACTCCTGAGGGCAGCAAAGGCAGAAAGAGCACAGCTGTTGGTGTCCCGGGCTCATATGCTGTTAGCCTCTGTACTGCAGTGGTGCCTGTCAAATTTATCGCCCAGACTCCCTCCATTCGCATGTCTGCTGTTGTCTTCTTCCTTCATCTCCTCATTCTCCTCACTGTTCAGGCCAGAGGCCTGTGGCTTGGGCTCCTCGGAAGTATCCACAGGCATGGTGAGGTCTTTGCCAAGTATGGTATGCAGCTCTTTGTAAAAGGGACAGGTCTGTGGCTCAGCACCAGATTGACCAGCCTTCTAGTATGTCAGTTGAGGTTCCTTCGCTTTCACACAGCACTGCTGCTGGTCCCTATTGTAGCCTCTCTGCATCCCTTGTGCAGTCCGCTTGTAGATGTCGATGTTTCCACAGCTGCTTCGAAGCTGTACCTGCACAGCTTCTTCTCCCTACAGGCCCAGGAGATTCATTATCTTCTGTCTACTCCAAGCCCCAAAGCGTGTCACTGTCATGGTCAGCTGGGCGGTTGAACACAACAATGGAGAACTGCTAGGTGTGCTCACCAAGCTAGGCAATGAGGAAAAGGCATTTCAAAAATGCACAGGCCTTCCAGTCTGCAGGACCCCTGCGTAGCATCAGGGATGTAAGTTTTGAATCCTGGTCTGTAGGCCTATTAGGCACTAGTAAGTACCAACCTGCCATACAGTAATCTGCTAATAATTGTGAGAATGTCAGAGTTTAGCTTCTAGAGATGCCAGTCCTGGGATCCTGGGATCTGATTGGCAGAATGCTGGGGGTCCTGACTGGTTCCCTGCTTCTACTTAAACCAAGCACGGTAATAGGAAGTTCCCCCTGCTTAGGGCTGCTTCCCTTGCAGTGCCTGCTCCTACTACCTGTTGCTGATCTCCTGGTAACGTGACCCTGCTTGCCTCCTGCTCTGATCACTAGGTCAGACTGCCCACGTCCCAGTCTGACAGGCAGTGGAGTTCACAATTGAGACCAGACAGGTCAGTGTCGGCATTGTGGGACAGCTCCTGGAGGACTGTTAGGGTTGACATAGATAGCACAGTGTCTGCATGTGCTGCGTCAACTTCAGTTCTTTGACTATGACTCAGTGCTTAACCAGTTGTGTTACTATGTTGACATAACAGGGCGCTTATGTCAGTGGGAGACAAATTCGTGTATGCAGTGTTGTAGCCACATTGGCCCTAGGATATTAGAGAGACAAGGTGAGTGAGATCATATCTTTTATTGGACCAATTTCTGTTGGTGAGAGAGAGATGCTTTCAAGTGGTCTCTCTTGCCAGCAGAAGTTGGTCCAATAAAAGATATGATATTACCTCACCCACCTTGTCTCTCACATGTATGTGTAGACACATGCACAACTAGGACAATCTAAGGTGGCTTATGTTGACCAAACTTTGTAGTATAGACCAGACCTCAAAGTCCCACAGAGTAGGGTCTCACTTGTGCCAAGTGGCTATCAACTCTAGTGTTGCTAACACAACAGAGGAAAAACCAATCTGAAACTAGATCTCAAGACAGTTTGGTCAATTATTTACATCAGCTCACCAAGTTCTCCTTCCCATGATATGTAGTAGACAACCCTGTTTTAACCTGCTTGCTCACAAACTATATTAGTCCTATGATCTGACTAACACTCTTGACTTTCTAACACAAACTCCTACATTTATGACAAACTGTATGGACTGAATGCTGTTCAAGAAACTTGCACGCTTGATCTCATTTTATGTCTGTATACACTTAGAACTTGAAAGTCAGTATCAAACCATTAACTATGGTAGACGCATGTACAGTGTTTCACAATCTCAGTTACCACTAGCTTGTTCAGTTTCAAAGCTATTTTACAACAATCTCAATGGGAACCTGATACAAAACAGGAACACACATTGTAACTGTGTGACAATCTTTAAAGCACATTCTCAAGCATGTACACTTCCTTTATAATTAGCTACTTAACTTCAAGAAGTGGTCAGTTGACTGATTGAGTTGTCACACAAGAGAAGATCTCTGTTACTTACCACTAGGTCTTCGCTCAGCCATCAGATTTTAGCTCAGTTATTGTTCACAGCGGGAGCTGACACTGCAAACACAGGTTGAATGAAGGATGGACATGACCTTTTCCGCTGTGCTAGAGGGCAACCTGAATTGCTGGACTTCTAGAACTTCCCAATCTTCTCTTTTCCAGGTGTCTTTGGCTTTCAGGTAACAATATGCTGAAAGAGAGAGGCCATTTCATCCTATTTCTACTAGGTGGTCCAACTTTGTTCCTCTTCTTGGAAGTGCTAGCGTGGACGAATTATGGTGACACAGGCTTCTTCTGAAGAGTTGAAAGGTTCTGTGAAAATGAGTTGTCTGCTCTCACTATCCAATCAGAGAACAAGATATCACCTTTTGAGTTCTTACGACTGGGGCTTGAATCATCCAGTCTCTTTGTGCAACATATCTTGTTACACCAGTTTGTGTAAGACAAGCTAGCCATAGCTGTTGATACAACCAACATGGCACATACCTTGAACATAGGCAAGTTTGCTCTGGTCAGCTACTTACCTCCCCAAGTTACTTTCCTTGGGCCCCTCTGCAGGGCGTCCCTTGAACAACTTTGCAGTTATGCACGCTGAAGGTGTAATTTCTCCAGCAACACTCTGTTAGCTGCTGAAATGTCCAGCTTAAAGTTCATACAGTTTTTACAAAGTCCATCTATATTCTTGATGCTCTCTACATCAACTGGTTAAAAGACAGGAAACAAAGTGTAGGAATAACTGATTAGTCTTTAGAATGGAGAGTGTTAAATAGTGGTGTCCCCGAGGGGTCTGTACTAGGCCCAGTCCTGTTCAACATATTCATAAATGATCTGGAAAAAGGGGTAAACAGTCAGGTGGCAAAATTTGCAGATGATACAAAACTACTCAAGATAGTTGCATCCCAGGCAGACTGCAAAGAGCTACAAAGGGATCTCACAAAACTGGGTGACTGGGCAACAAAATGGCAGATGAAATTCAGTGTTGATAAATGCAGAGTAATGCACATTGGAAAACATAATCCCAATTTGTAGTGAGGGGGCCTGGTCTCCCTCCTTGATGGATAGGAACAGGAAGAAAGCCGTGACCGCCCCTAGTGGGCAGAGACGGGACATCCGCAACCGGCCTGCTGGAAGCAAAGGGCAGGACAGGAACCGGAAATATAAAAGACAGACCCTCCAGCTCAGTTGGGACAGAGCTGCCAAAGGACCAGGACCTCTCTCCCCTGCTGCTGGAGCTCGGACCTGATGGTTACCACTACAGCGCCAGAGTCCTGGAGGGACTGTCAGAGCTGCCAGGCAGTGGGGCTGCCACTAGCTATTTACCCCAGTGAGACAAACGATGACCCCAGAACCCAGGTACCCCCTGAATGGGAGTGTAGGAAGGAGCCCAGGGAAGCCGAATAGGGTTTGGCTGGGTTACTGACTGCAAGCCGACCAGTGTGTTGCCCGGATTTCCCCGCTGACCAAGTGGTGGACCACTCTGCCACTATTAAGGCCCTGGGCAGGGATGCAGTGGAGTCAGCTGGGTCTGCGTCCCCCCTGTTATCCCACCCCTGGGAGTGGCAGCCTCCCCATCTTTAGGCCAAAAGGCTTGCAATAGTCTGCCACCCGCTCAAGCTAGGATGCCAGACGGTTTTGATGTCTGTCCTCCAGAGAACTGATCCCTTAGACCAGCGTTTCTCAAACTGAGTCCATGGACCCCGGGGGTCCCTGAGGGTACTCCAGGGGTCCGCAGGCCCTGCTGATCAGCTCCTCCCCTCTCTCTTCCTCAGCTCCTTCCCCTTCCTCCCAGTGCCTCCTTCACACCGGGGCGCAGTGGCCAGCACGTCCCTGTGGCCCAGGGGTGAGAGTTTCCCATCAGCCAATGGGAGCTGCGGGGGAAGAGCCTGTGGGCAGATTCAGTGCACGGAGACCCCCCGCCTAGGAGCTGCTGCCAGAGGGATGTGCTGGTCACTTTATGGTGCTGCTCGAGGTAAGTGCCACTCCTCTCACCCCCTCCCACACTCCAATCCCCTATCCCAGCCCAGAGCCCGCACCCAAACTCCCTCCCTCACCTCACCCTCTGCCCCAGCCCTGAGCCCTCTCCAGCACCCACATTCCCTCCCAGAGCCCACACCCCTCCTGCTCCCAAACTCTCAGCCCAGAGCCTGCACCAGTTAAAACGTTCGTTTACTTCACTCTGTGATTAACTGTCCTTTTATACTCTTTGGTTTCAGTCCCTTTTATTTATGGCTTTTTTTTCAGCACAGGTGTTTTTCACTAACTTGGTAGCATAAGCATGCTTGATTGCAAATATTAACCTTAAACTAAAAGAAATCAATATGAACAGAACCCCTTCTTTTCTTTACATGATTGCCCTTGACATTAAAATTTACAATATTTTGCTCAAAGCTGTATCACTTATCTATATAAAAGGAAGTTGATTATAACTTCATTTAATCATAATATATTTTTCACTGCTATATATACCATCATCATATAATGTCTTAGTGTTTGATATGAGTTTATTTATATTTTTGAATTCATTCATTCATTCACAGACAGAGGGGACATCTCTCCAACAGCACCAACAGTACATTGTTGTGAAAGTTTGCAGAGACCTAGTTTCCTCAGACAGTCTGAAGATATCTTCCCATTAGACCTTGAGTGTGGGGTGTGTTCCCCCCCCCCCCAGTTATTCCCCCTTTTTTTCTAAATAGCCTGGATGCCTGGGCAATTCCTAAATGATAACTCAGAACTTTGGGGCTTTAGTTAGTACACACGGATGATAATATCTACAAGAAGTTTGTTTACTGTTTTTGTCCTCTGATTCAGCAAGATACTTAAGCATGTTACTCATTTCAGACACATAAGCGGTCCCATTGATTTCATTTGGATTTCTAACATGCTTAAAGTTAGGCATATGCTCAAGTATCTTGCTGACTTGAGGCCTTCCCCACTAGCGGCTAAATCATGCTCATCTTTCTCATGTGAGTGGTCCCGTTGACTTGAGATTTGTTTTATTTAGATTTGTATTAACTTTTATACAAAAAACCACTTATTAAATACTCTAGCTGCCTTTGATAAAAGTTAGTTTTATTTGATTAAAATATTATCAGCTAACTCCTAACCAAAACCCTATCCCTATACTCAGACTCCCAAAACAGTCCCCATCATACCCCTCCAACAGTGTATGTAAATCGCTATGCTTCACAGCATGCCCAGAAGATTGACAAACAGGCTATTTCAGATGGAGGGATGTGTGGGAAGTTGGGCATAGTCTGGGGGCTTCTCGTGGCATATGCTCTATTGCAAATTCCCACTGTTTGAAGGTGAGAGATCTCCATCTTGACAATCTCTGCGGAGCACAACTGTAGCAGAGCGCAGGTGAGCATTGTCCTGGTGTCGTCATTGTCCTCACAGAGCAACCTAGGTAATTAGAGGACTGGAGACATCAACATCTGAGGAATTACTTTTAAAAGATATAAGTATGTATAGGTTAGCTAAGTGACTATTCAAAGTGTGTGTGGAGTGGAGGGGATAGAAGTCTGCAGCTCTGTGAAAGGCATAAGGGAGAGGGGTTGTTGGACATTATACAATACTGTTACAAATGAAGATGATACAAATGAATGTTTGATATTTCTGTGCTGAAACATGTAACTTTAATTAAACCCAGAAAAAGACTCATGTGGGGTTTGCAGTAGGGATAATACCAGGAGGGAGTGAGAGTGATATTAATGTCAGCCTGTACTTTCTGGATGTACTTTTTAGGAGTAGAAGATAATACAAAGGGACATAGCTGGTAGTAATTGGCTGAAATTCAGAGGGGAGGAAATTTAAGATGAGAAAAAACTTCTAGATATTAAGATGTTAGTAATTCATTAGTGAAATGGGTAAATGACTTGGTTCTCTTTCATTTAGTAATTTCAGGCATTGATGGGCATATGAAAGGAATCAAGACGTAGTAAAATTATTCATCTAACTATTTAACTCATTTATACTAATTGATTTAAATGCTCCAAGTGTTTCATTATTGCAGAAGAAGTATGACTGAAAATAATACAAATTTTTGTCAGTTAGATTGTCAGTCAAGAGCTTTTCAAATACAATACTGTGAATTGAGCCTTAGGACCCGCTTTCTAAATCTCATAAAGTGGCAAATTAATGGCCTGTGTTAATGGTTCAAGTATCTTCTAAATACAAAGAAGCTACTAAATCTGAACTAGGATAGACTATTTTAAGTTTGGGGATGATTCTTTCTTTAGTAAACTGCACCATAGTCCAGAAATATATTAAATATATTAAACAGTCAAAATGTGAGTTAGGTTTGCAGGATTTTGGCCCAAACCGGAATATAAGGTACTAAATTCTGCTCTTTTAGATTGGCATAAATCCATTTGAAAACAAGTGCCAGATTTGATAAATGCTTCACGCAAACACAGTTGCCATTGACTTCATGCCATTGACTCATGGAGTGCTTTCACACTGAATGTACCACGCTTACCAGTCGGGATGTTAAGAAATAGAATGCACCATGCTTAGAGATCGCATGTTAGTTATTTAAAAGTTGCAGCCATAACAAATGTGATTCCTATGCAATGAAACATTACCACAATGGCTATATGTTACATTTAATCCAGAGATCTCGGAGTTGAGTTATATATTGCCATTCTTCTGTGAGACATTATGCCCATTTTATAGAAAAATAAAGTGAATTGAAAAGAGTTTTTAATTAATCCCTAACCCTAAGGATGTGATTGAAGGATATATTTGAAAAGGAAGGCAGTTTGGCTTGTGGTTCTTGACTCCTGGATTCCATTCCTGATTCTGGCACATGCAGTTAGCGTAAGTGTGTGAGGAAAATTGAGTAGCTTTGCCACTTATGAATAAAACCACTCATCACAAACATATGCTGATAGAAACCTTTTTACCTCACTGATTATTCTGTTTAGGAGAAAATTTTCAAAAGTGGCCTCTAATTTCATGTGCAGCTTCAGACTGGGTTTCAAAGTTGCTGAACATTTCCAGCTGCCATTAACTGGAATTTGGAATACTTTGCACCTCTGAGAATTAAACAATAAGTATTTAGTCCCTCAAAAGTTGCATTGCCTAATATTTAACTTAGGATAATTTCTGTAGCTTAGTTTATGCAGTTGGTGAGTCTAGATGATCATAATGGTCCCTTTTTGCCTTAAAATTTATGAAAAAATAAACCATTTTTTAAAATCTTAATAGAATTATTGTAATTATGTCTTACTACTTAGTAATTCCATATTCTTGTGAAGATTGTTAAAAGTAACGTTCTGTGCTGTTTACAGCTATAATCTGTGTCTGATTTTTGTGCATATGTAACTCTGGGAAGAAATATCGTTTACATATTACATTCTTTCAATTTCAGATTTTGTACAGCCATGGCATCCATGCTTCAGGATTCTTCGTTGCTTTTGTTATTTCTTTTGTATTAACATGTGTTGCATTTTTTGCTGTTTACCAAACTAGAAGATTAAAATGGAGTTTCCTTAATAAAAAGCAGGTGAGTCATATATTCTACAATAAAACTTTCTCATCTTCTCATAAATAGTATCTTGAAATGGTTTCCAGAGTTAAGAAATGCAGTGACTAGCCTGAAATTTTGAAAAGTTGGCAGTGGAAAGATAAACTGAGATATTCAGTCAGAATCTAAGCTGATATAAATCTGTATAGCTCTATAGTGTTTGGCATGGTCAGCCTTAGAGAGAGGAATCTAGGACTGGCCATAATCATATATCACATTTTAAAGGTGTTAATCTATGTCTACAGTATGTGTTAAATTGTGTTGAAAAAAGTGGGAGGAACCAAGATAACTCTCCCGCAAGACGTGCGATGGAACTCAGTAGTGGACTGTTTTGAGCACTGTGTCAAGAACTGGCCTAATCTGATGACAGTTTGTGAACAAAATTGTGAAAAAATAGATGGCACTGTCACAGCCAAAGTTCTCAACATTGGGCTTCAGAGAAGTGTTGAACACATGCTGAGTACTCTGAAGCCTATTTCTGTAGCCTTGAACAAAATGCAGGGAAATAGCTGTTTTGTTGCTAACGCTGTTGAAATTTGGAAGGAACTGAGTGAGATCTTAAAAATAGAAATATGCAATGAAAGAGTTAAATTACAAGCATTAAAAAAACAGTGGGACAGGCACTATCTGCAGCTCATTTTCTTGCATATTTTCTCAATACTTGGTACTAGGGTCAAACCTTAACTGCTGAAGAAGAGGAGTTGGCTATGACATGGACTTCCAGCAGTCATCCCTCCATAATGCCAACTATAGTAAACTTCAGAGCTAAGGGTGGGAATTTCACCATTTAAGAAATATGTTTGCTGATGTTTTAAAGAAAGTCACACCAGTGAACTGGTGGAAGTCACTTAAGCACTTGGATTCAGAGACTGTTGAAGCGATAATCTCACTTTTAACAGCAGTAGCGTCTTATGCTGGAGTACAAAGAATATTTTATTCCTTTGGACTAATTCATTTCAAATTCAGAGATCGTTTGGGACCTGAAAAAGCAGGAAAGCTTGTTTTTCTTTCAGATTATGAACACGAAAATGAAGGTGAAGACGACTGAGTTAGCTGCAGAAGCCAATATTTTAAGTTTCTCGTGTTGACCTGGCTGACATAGTTGATTTTAATTTTTTTAAATATTTCATTAACTATTTTAGTTAAAAACAATTTTAACAAAAACAAACCTGATTTTAAAAAACTTGAATGTTTAACTAAATTCAAAAATTCATATGCTTGTTTTGTTAAAATTTTATATATTTACTGTTGAAGAAAAAAAATCCAGAATAAATAACGTTGTTGTTTTAGTTAAATAAAACAATTTAAATGTCTGGTGATGTTCTCCTCCTAATACAGCATGGCAAGAAAATCTTCCAAATATTAATGATTAACTTGTTGAATTGAAGATATTTATAAAGTCATTGGGAGGTGAACTATCTGCTTCAATTACCTTTGGTAAATGGAATAACCAATCATTCATTTTCTGATATAGCTATAAAACTAATCTGAAAAGTTTTCAAAATAAATCACTTCAAAAATGTATAGCATGTACCTTCTAAAAATGAAACCTATATCTATCTCTGAGTTGTGAGGAATATATATTAAGGTTATAACAACCAACAAAAATGCATTTTTATATAAGAATCTATAATTTAATTGAGTCTTCCTGACTAGTGATTTAAATCATGATTGAAATCAATTTGATTTAAATCAAATCCACCCTGGATTCCACTCTCAGCACATTAAGTGCACCATAGTCCAGGCATATGCTCTAATAAATGATGCAGATGAAGAGGACAAAGAGAGATTCTATACAGGATTGAGTAATGTAATGAAAGAAATACCAAACCACAATCTTGGTCTGGTTATGGGAGATTTTAATGTCCAGATTGGAAAGGAAAGACGAGGTAGGAAGACAATCATTAGTCCACATACAACTGGAACAATGACAGACAATGGCACAAGACTTCTTGAATTTTGTGCCAAAAACAATCTTAGCATCTGCAATTATTTCTTCCAACATAAAATCATACGCAAAATGACATGGATTTCACCGGATGGCCGTACACAGAATGAGAAACTATATCTGTGTTAGTCAGAGGTGGAGAACATCAGTGTTAGACATAAGAGTATTCAGAGGAGCAGATATAGGGAACAGTCTCTATTTGCTGAAAGCGAACATCAAATAGAAGTTTAAAGTGCTTGAAAAGAAAGAACACAGACTCAGATTATTCAATACACAGAAACTACAAGATCTCAGGTTACGAAAAGAGTACCAGATAGAGGTCAAGAATAGGTTTGAGGCCCTAAAAGATCGAGAAGAAAACAAAGTGGAAAAATACTAGGATCTTTTCAAAACAGCTATGCTAGAAGCAGCTGAAAAGATAATTGGCAGAGAGGAACCAATAAAGAACATTGGATCTCAGAAGAAACATGGAAAATTATAGACAAAAGAAAAAGTAAACAAAAGGATCTAGTACTACAACATGCAACTGAAGAAACAAAACAAACCTACAGGAACTTTGACAAAGCAATAAAGAAACAATGCAAAAAAAGATAAGTGAAATTGAGTAGAAAGTAAGGCTAGTGAAACTGAAGAAGCAGGAGAAAGAAATGATACAAGAACAGTCTACAGGATCCTGAAACAGTTACCAGGATATGGATCAAAATTCAGAAGTGTCCCAGTGAAAGGGAAACAAGGAGAAATTTTGAAAACACATGAGGAACAAGAAAATAGATGGATGGAACACTTCAGAGAAGTGCTAAACCAACCAGAACCAATTACAAAACTGGAATTTAACAATGATAAACCATTAGACCTGAATATAGATGTATCTGAAGTAAAAATCAAAGAAGTAAAGCATTGCAGAAGCTGAAAAACAGCAAGGCATCTGGTTTGGATGGAATTCATCCTGAGATGCTTAAATATGGAGGTGAAGATGTGGAATCAGTCATCTGTTTGCTGTGCAACAAAATATGGGCGGAAGAGAAAATTCTGGAAGAATAGGCCCTCGATATCATAATCAAGTTACCAAAGAAAGGTGATCTAAACAGTTGTTCAACTTGGAGGGCAGTAACACTTCTATCTGTCACAGGAAAAGTATTAGCAGCCGTCCTCCTGAACAGAATGAAAAGAAGGTGGATATCATCCTACGTGAACAACAATCTGGATTTAGACAAGGGAGATCGTGCACAGATGCTATTTTCACCCTGAGATGGATTATTGAGAACACAATTGAATTCCAAAGCAGTCGTGCTATCAATTTTGTGAACTTTCAAAAGGCATTAGATAGTGTAAACGTTGTGAAAAATTGTGGAACAATATGGAATTGCAAAAAAAATACATTATGAAGGCATTCTACGTCAACTCAAAATGCTGCATTAAAATGGAAATTGGATTGAATAAGCCATTCAGTATCAAGATAGCTGTAAGGTAGGGGTGTGTCCTGTCTCCTTTTTTGTTTATGCTAGTCGTTGACTATGGATTATGGTTCTAATGGGGGGGACTTCAATCACCCTGACATCTGCTGGGAGAGCAATACAGCAGCGCACAGACAATCCAGGAAGTTTTTGGAGAGTGTTGAGGGCAACTTCCTGGTACAAGTGCTGGAGAAACCGATTTGGGGCCGTGCTCCTGTTGACCTGCTGCTTACAAACAGGGAAGAATTGGTAGGGGAAGTAGAAG
Organism: Chelonoidis abingdonii; assembly: GCF_003597395.2. NCBI lineage: Eukaryota > Metazoa > Chordata > Testudines > Testudinidae > Chelonoidis > Chelonoidis abingdonii. The sequence goes on along the minus strand of NC_133773.1, from coordinate 120,250,097 downwards.
TGGGTGGCAACCTAGGCAGCAGTGACCATGAGATGGTTGAGTTCAGGATCCTGACAAAAGGGAAAGGGAGTCAGCAAAATATGGACCCCTGGACTTTTCAGAAAAGCAGAGCTAAAGCTCCGTTAGGAAACTGGTGGGCAGGACCCCTGGGAGGCTAATATGAGTGGTCAAGGAGTCCAGAGAGCTGGCATATATTAAAGAGCCTTATTGAGGGCGGCAGGAACAAACCATCGCCAATGTTGTTTGGCAGAAGAGGAGCAAACTATGCAGGCCAACCAGCTTGGCTTACAGTGAAATCTTTGGTTGAAGTGAAAACTCAAAAAAGGAAGTTACAAGAAGTAGAAATGTGTACGATGATTAGGGAGAACAGTATAAAAATATTGGCTAGAGCCTGCAGAGTGTAATCAGGAAGGCCACGGCATACATTGGAGTTGCAGCTAGCCAGGGTTGAAGGATAAAGAAGGTTTCTACAGGTATGTTAGCAACAAGAAGACAGAAAAGTGTGGGACCCTTACTAAATGAGGGAGGCACATAGTGACAGATGATGTGGAAAAAGCTGAAGTACTCAATGCTTTTTTGCCTCGATCTTCACAGACAAGGTCAGCTCCCAGACTGCTGCACTGGGCACACAGTATCGGGGAGTAGCAGCTTTCAGTGGTGAAAGAACAGTTTAAGGACTATTTAGAAAAGCTGGCATGCAAGATCCATGCAGATTATTGCATACAAGGGTGCTGAGGGGAGTTAGCCTGATGTGATGGTGAGCTATTGGCCATTATCTTTGAAAATTCATGCAATATCTGGGGAGGTCGTGGACAATGAAAAAGCAATCATAGTGCCCATATAAAAAAGGAAAGAAGAGACACCTGGGGAATTACACGACTCGGTCCAGCCTCACTTTAGTCCCAGCAGAATCATGAGCAGATCCTCCAGGAATACATCTTTGAAGCACTTGGGATGGTAGAGGAAGGTGCTTAGGAACAGTCACTTGGAGGCTCAGACTAGATGATCATAGCTGGTTCCCTTCTTACCTACAGTTCTAGTGAGTCAACAATGGATTCACCAAGGGGCAAGTCATGCCTGACGAACCTGGCTTGCCTCCTATGAGGAGATAACTGGATATGTGGAAGCAGTGGATATGCTGGAGGGTAGGATAGGGGTCCAGAATGACTAGGCCAAAATTGGGATGATGGGCAAAAGAAATCTTGATGAGATTTAAGCAAGGACAATGCAGAGTTCTGCACTTAGGAAGGAAGAATTCCATGCACTATCGCAGCTGGGACTGACTGGCTAAGCCAGCAGTTCTGCATGAAAAGGTCTGGGGTTACAGTGGACTGAACAAAGCTGATAGAGTCAGCAGTGGTGCCCTGTTGCCAGCCAAGGCCCAGTGGCATCTTGGGCCTGTATTAGTAGGCAGCCTTGCTAGCCAGATCCCGAGGGAAGTGATCTATTCCCTCATATTGGCACGGTGAGGCCACCTGAGTATTGTGTCCCAGTTTTGGTCCTCGCCCCCCACCCCACTACAGAAAGCATGTGGAGAAATTGGACGAGAGTCCAGCGGAGGGCAACAAAAATGCATTAGGGGGCGGGCACCTGACTCAAGGAGAGGCTGAGGGAACTGGGTTTTTTAGTCTCGCAGAAGAGAAGAGTGTGTGGGTGGGATTTGAATCAGCAGCCTCAATTACCTGAAAGGGGGTTCCAAAGAGGAGTGATCTAGATTGTTCTCAAGGGTGGCAGATGACAGGAACAAGAAGCACAGGTCAACGTTGCAGGTGGGGGTCTTAGGTTGATTATTAGGAAACACTATTTCCTCAGGAGGGTGTGAAGCACTGGATCGGGTTAACTAGGGAGGTGTAGATCTCCTTCCTTAACTTGAACAAAGCTTTTTGCTGGGATGATTTAGTTGTGTTGGTTCCTGCTTTGAGCAAGGGATTGGACTAGATGACCCCCTGAGGTCTCTTCCAACCCTAATATTCTGTGATTCTAAAACAATTGACAGTGATACATATGGCCTAAAATGGAACAATTCAAGGTTATTTGATCTAGATTTTGCTGACAAAATCGCTCTTATCAGTGAAGATGCCAATGGACTACAAAAATGCACAAACCAGGTAAAAGAAGTAATGGAGAAGATAGGTTTGAGATACAATGCAAAGAAATGCAAAATCATGTTGAAGGGGACTATAGTGACAGAAATCAAAATTGAAGATAAAGTGGAGAAGGTGGACAATTTTACGTATCTTGGAAGTACCATCAGCAAAGATGGTACTAGTTCCGAGGAAATCAGAAGAAGAATCGAGAAGGCAGATGCTGCATTTGGAAGACTCAGAGACATCTGGCAACTCAAAACCATCTCCCTCAAGACCAGACTGAATGTGTACAAATCAATTATTAACGCCATCACAACATATTGCAGTGAGACATGGCAACTTACTGAGAAAGGCATGCAAAAGCTGGATGGATTTCATCACAAATGTCTGAGAAGAATATTGGGAATAACATATAGAGATAGGAAAACAAATGAAGAAGTCAGAAAAATTACTGAACAAAGTACTCTCTCATAAATAATCTACAAGAGAAGACATCAATGGCTGGGACATGTGCTGAAAATGGAAAAAGAACTCTTACCAAATACCACCCTTGAATGGAAGCCAGAAAACCCAAGAAGAAAGAGAGGAAGACTGTGAATAGCATGGAAATGAACAGTTCTGAATGACATCAAGCACCTTAATGTGAAATGGGAAGATTTGGAGAGAAGGGCAGTTGACAGGCAAGGATGGCAAATGTGGGTTGCCCAATGTGCAGCAAAGCATGGGATGGACTAAGGTCTAAGGTAAGGTCCTCCTGCCTAAGAACACTCCCTTGACCTAACACATTCGAATTGGTCCTGACTCCTCTGTTAGTGCCAATTAGCAGGTCTTCCATGGTCCTGCTCAGCCTGCCTCTGCAATGCCACTCCTGCACTTCTGGTGGCCCGGGTTCCCTGTTAGCACTGGAATGTCCTGGCAAGTCATACACAAGCTTAGCATTCTCTGTCCTTTCTCCTTTGAAGGAACGTAAGAATTCCCTCGTGACATAGCGTAGCTTTGCTGCCAAAGGCCACAATATTGATACTTTTTAGCATCCGAGAAATGCTACTGTTACAGCCTCCTTCCTTCAGACTATTTTTGTAGCCCACCAGGAAACAACTAAGCCTAAAAGTGAAATACGGTTGTTAAAATGTTGCAGTTTACAGAATATCAAGGGGCCAGTTGGTATGGGGTTTGGTGTCTTGTACTAGTTACCTATTTCTTCATTAAAGGCTGGCCATCATTTGGAGAACATAAGTGTTCAAGGTACTGGAATGGAAAAGAGAAGTGGCTTTCCAGTCCTGTGCCAGAGAGATGTTTCTGCTGATGGTCAACGCTGTATATCTTGCTCAGTGGAGAGGTAAGGTGAGCTATGAAGGTGGACCAAGTACATTTGACCTGTTGTTAAACCTGAAGAACCAGCTTGAATTTCTTCTACACTGAAAATTTGCTGAATTATGCTTACAGGACTGGGAGGCAATTTGAGAGGAAATTGACTGTATTCTCAGCTAGCAGAAGAGGTACAAAGAACCACAGAGAACATCAACACATCCCCCAACCCCCACTTCATCACCAGGAAGTTTTGGCTCCTGTGTCCAGTGAACAGTATTTGAAAGGAACATGGAAACATAACACCACAAGTGTATTTTCTTCCCAGAACTTTTGGATTAGCACCACAAGCCAGTTGTACATAGCTAAAGGACGGGGTGCTGTGGTTTTGGAACCATGAGAGTGGATGCTTCAGCCAGCCACCCCCACTTCTCCTGGCTTCTGCGGAGTGGCTCAGCACAGGAAGAGGCCACACACCAGGGACTGGGAACAGTAATAAACATTTGCAGTGGTCACAGGGAGAATGGAACACTGACTTTCCTCGGACAAACAGAAGAGTTCCGTTTCCCTTCCCAGACCTAGGCAGGCCCTCACCCAAACCTCCAACCCACCCCTACTCTCCTTCCATGCAGCTCTTGTTTGGAAGGTGAAGGAAAGAAGGTGTGGAGAGAGGTGGTTTGGGGTCTTTGGACAATTGTAAATGTCATAAAACGGTTTGTTCTCCACCAGGTCCCCTCTTTCCCTCCCTTTTCCCCTCTGGTCGATGTGGCCCAGTGACTGTTCAGACTAAGAAATGCACAGACACAGGGACACAGTAACTGCATATTAATAATCTGTTATAGCTTCCTCTAAATGCTTTATGATGGTTCATGTTTTTTCAACAAATCATTGATTTATAGCTGTCTTGCTTGGGGACCATGTCTTGGTAGAGCATGGGTGGGGGCTGGCTTCAGGCATGTATTACCAGAGCAAGAGAGGCTATTTTCAAGGAGTAAATCCTTACCAGCCTTGGATTCTGATTCCTGCTGCAGCTTGAGGTTCCTCAAGGGAGGCTTCCTCAACCGAGTCCTCCGGGTAGAGGTGCAGAATAATGTGCTCTTCTTCCTCTGAAGTCCCTACTGCCTCCTCTCCCTGCCCCGAATGGCATCCGCTTGTACAGTGAGGCTAGCGGGATTGAGGAAACGGTCATGATTTACTGTAGTCTCAGTTCACTCAGCCCTGGAGAGCACCCAGGCCATGCCACATTGGAGGCATATATACGCACACCCCTCATGCATACTAGCTTTCATGCACTATGCTGTCCTTCAGGACTGTGCTTCAGGGCTTCAGATGTGAACAATGCGGGCGGGAATATGGAACAATAATGCACATGTGTCAGGTACAGTTGCAACTGTAGACATAAATTTAGACTAATGTTCACCTGGAGATGAGGATCTGATATTTCAACTATAAACCTCCACATTACAGAATAAACCTTCAAGAGAAAAGCGTGCAAAGCCATCTTTATGTATCAGAAAAGAGCAGCAAAGGGAGGAGAGGGAACAATATTCTGTTGTCTTTGCAGTTCACCTTTTGTAAACAATTCTTTCCATGTCTTTTTTTAACTTTTGTGTCTCGTGAGTTTCTGCTGGAAGAGTCCTACAAGTGGTGAAGAGAAGGATGGACATGTATCCTATTTGAATTTACAATAAAGATTGTATTTATTGTAAAATAATGGCTTACTAAGAGAGAGAAACTTCCATACTTATCTGTGAGCATCATGTTTAAAAAATGTCTCTATTAACCTTTTAATTTCTCTTCATTCAGAAGAAATCACAGTAAGTGAAAATAACTCAAGTCAGACTCCCTTTTATGAACAAGGCTTGATGCTGAAATCATAAAAGTGTAACAGAATCGTCCCAGCACCAGAGGTTTTATAAAAGTTTTCTTGTCTGGTAAATTTATTAATCCTTAATCTCAAGGGACTCCATAGGTACTGCATACTAGCAAAATTGCTTTTCTTCTTTCATAGAATTATGTATCAACTTCTGTTGGTGAAAGCAAGCTACGCAGAGATCTTCTTTAGGTCTGAGGAAGAAGAGCTTTGTATAGCTCCAAAACTTATCTCTTCCACCGGCAGAAGTTGGCCCATTTAAAAGATATACCCCACCAACCTTTTCACGTCACCTGCCTGGTATCCTGGGACCAATACAAGTACAACAACACTGCAAACATAGAATTATGTGTGATTTTGTTCAACAAGTGTATGTAAAAGGTTGTATGTACCATAATACAAATAGAATGGTCCTAGAGACTGAGTGGAAAACAACTCACTGAGTCTGGTCCAAAGCCTGTTGAAGCCAATGGATAGGCTCCTATTTCCTTCATTGGTCTTTGGCCCAAATTTTTGAAGGTGTTTAGGTGTTGCAGTGCTTAGCATTGCAATGCTTAACCTAATTAGGAGCCTAAGAGCTAAGAGCCTTAATTCCATTGACTGTTTTCACCATTTAGGTTCCAGCTCAGTTATATATCAAAACATAGCATCCGCACAAACTCCTGCTGAAGTAAATGAGAGTCTTTCCACTGACGACAATAGGAGTTGTATCCACACTAAGGGTTGATCTGCTATAATATAACGTTTATTTTTTGTGTTTACTTAGGAGATACGATATGATCTTACTTTAGATCACAAACTGGAGTATTCACAGTTTAATTCAGGAGATCCCTTTAATGAAGATATCATTATGAATGACCAAATCATTGAGATACTGGCCTTTGAAGACTCCAAGAACATGCTTCAAGCTTTAGAAGAGTAAGAACTCACTATTATTGCATTATGCTTCATATCAACAAAACATCTCATATGCATGATACTGAATATCTGCCCTTTAGTTCTCTCTGATAGATTCCTTTCAGACACACATCTGCACTACGTGAAGCTAATAAAGGGGCATCCATGGTAACTAATGCAGGCATATTGTACATTGCCTTATATATAGAAATTGCAGCTCAGTCTAGATCCTAGGCACATATTTTCTGAGTCAAACACACTGTAAGGGCTTGTCTACATGGCAGGTTAGCACACTGCAAGCCAGGATGTGAATCTTCAGTGCACTAGTTTGCTGTGCACTGAATGACCTCATGCACCCTGCCACACACAGGAGGTTGTATAGTACACTTTGATGTACTCCCATGAAACATTTACTGTGCCTGTAGCAGGGTCCACATGATGAGTTAGTGACAGGCAAGGTAGTGTGCGTTACATTCACACCTTGGCTTACGGTGCCAGAACTCCCTGTGTAGGCAAAGCCCTTCATTAAGCTGCTAAAAGAACAGATCCACTATTTCTGGTCTCAGCCCCTTAAGTGTACAGTATTCACCATGCCAAGGGCACTTTTCTGAGCACAGGCAACTGTTGTAGAGAGTCCATTCTATAATTATTGAGCATGTTTTGTCTTTCGAACAGCATGGTCTTGTTCCTACACAGAAAAAGGACGTGCTCTGGGTCCATATATTTTTGTGCAGCAGTATTTCTTGGGGGGAAAATTTTGACTTTCATACTCTTAGTGTTTCTTTAAATACTTGGATCAGAATCTAAAAAGGAACAATTTTCAGCTTTCAAAGGAAAATATTGTATATGTGGAGTCAGAAAAGGCAGTAGTCAGCAGCTAGAAATCCTGCTTATTTTGTTGAAAGGGATGTAAGGATTATATGACAGATACACAACTATTAAAGGTCATCTCTTTTCTCCGGCAGAACTTGAAAAAGGTCTGTTGTGAGAACAGAATGGATTTGTTTGTGTGATCTCATGATGACCTTCCTGACAGTCAAGTGGCAGGTAATAGTCTGCAAATATAAAATAAAAATGGAATAATGTCTGTAAAAACAGAAAGCAAAGTCATGAGTGCTGGAATGTTGATACTTTGGCAGGGAAGGGCTCTGTTCTTGTTCTAAAAATTTGCAGAATCCTAATGAGCAGTATCATTGCCTTTCTTATATTTTGTTTCAGATTGAAAAAGGAAGTGAAATAAATGAAACCTTGACTTGTGTAATGCGGTGATAATGTGGATACTTAACCCTGTAAATTGCACAGCAGTCTTGTCTGTTCTAGCTGTTGTGACAAAGTTCCTCCTCCACCTTGGTGGGTCCTGCGCTTATTGGCGGATTTGTTCACCTCAGTGATCTTCCCTTCTTGTGGAACCCACAGTCTGAGTCAGCTCCTCCTGTGTCTGATCAGGAATTGGGAGGTTTTGGGGGAACCCAGGCCCGCCCTCTACTCCGGGTTCCAGCCCAGGGCCCTGGGATCGCAGCGTGTCTATAGTGCCTCCTGTAACAGTTGCAGGACAGCTACAAACTCCCCGGCTACTTCCCCATGGCCTCTCCAAACCCTCTTTATCCTCCACAGGACCTTCCTTCCTGGTGTCTGACCATGACTTGTCCTCCTCAGTCCTTCCAGCAGTATACTCTCTCGCTCTCAGCTCCTTGCCTCTTGCTCCCAGCTCCTACCACCACACTCCTTGCCCCTCCTGACTGACTGGAATGAGCTCCTTTTAAAGCCAGGTGCCCTGATAGGCCTCCTTGATTGGCTGCAGGTGTTCTAATTAAAGTAGCTATCTCTACGCCTTCTAGAAAGATCTTAATTGGCTCCAGGTCCTTGATTAACCTGGAGCAACTGCCATTTGGTTACCAGGGTACTAGGGATTTGTTTAGCCTGGGGCTAACATACCTGTTTCTCAGTACTTTACTGTAGCCATCTGGCCTTGCCCCATCACACTATATAGTAACTTAGATTATTTTTTCAGAAAATTGCTGTGATTGTTAAGAGTAGCAGGATGAAATATCTTTGTAGCTCATTTTAGGATTAGTATATTTCATTTGGAAATGAGAAATATTTGGCTAATTTGAAAAAAAGTAGACTCTTTAATGTCTTACTCCTCGGATATAAAGTAGCTGAGAAAGGTAAATATTCTTGAAAATGGGAATGTTCATGTAACTAGAATCATACAGTGGATTAAAGCCTTGGTTTGTGTACATTACTTAGAAATGTGCTATTTTAATATTCTTCTTTGGCTTAAACAAATCTTTGTCTGTCTTTGCCCTTCACCTCTTTCCTCCCAAATTATTTTTCTTATTCTCCCTTCCATTTCTATGTTCTTATAGCTACACTCCCTCATTTGTCTCTCCTTTTTCACAATGCCCTTCCCCAGGTGGACAGATTGAATCTGTATAATTATCTTAACTGAGTTTTTTATCATGGTATTTAAGAAAAGTATTTTGCAACAATAGTAGAGTTATTATACTGTTCATGTAGCTAAGCACCATTGGACCAGAGGAGGTCTTCTAAGAAGTCCTTGTGACAGGCTGTTTGGAGTGATGGTTGGTCACAGGGCAGACTATGCAGCTAAATCATGTAAGTGACTTAATATCCAATGTAACTTAGGCCTGGTCTACGCGGGGCCTAAGTAGCTGAACTTGACGTATCTTAGATTGAATTAAAATTACTTACTTCGCGTCCTCCCGGTGCGCCACGGCTTCCCCCATTGACTTTGTTTCTGCCTCTCGCCGAGCTGGAGTTTAGCAGTTGATGGGAGAGCGTTCGGAGATTGATTTATTGCATGTACACTACACGTGATAAAAGGATCCCTGATAGATCGATCACTACCCGCCGATCTGGCAGGTAGTGTAGATGTACCCATAGGCTCCTAAGTCATGGTAGTGATTTCAAAAATGGGTCACCTAGGGTGTTAGTGGAATCTCCTTCCTTAGAGGTTTTTAAGGTCAGGATTGACAAAGTGATGGAGGAGAGGGGTAGCTCAGTGGTTTGAACATTGGCCTGCTAAACCCAGGGTTGTGAATTCAATCCTTGAGGAGGCCATTTAGGGAACTGGAATAAAAAACTGTCTGGGGATTGATCCTGCTTTGAGCAGGGGGTTGGACTCAATGACCTTCTGAGGTCCCTTCCAACCCTGATAGTCTGTGATTCTATGAAAATATTACCCTGCAAGTGGTGGGTGAGTTAGCAATTGATTTTTAATACAAAGAATGCCCTGTCCTCTGAAGATCCAAACAAGAATATAATGGTTTGCTCCAGCCATGGTGCCTAAAATAACAGGGGGCAAGGGCCTGTACAAGCTAGAAGAACCAGTGTGGAAAGGTTTGGTCTTCTCTTGCTGCTGTACTGGATCTCCACACACACACACACTCACACACTCCATACCTGCACACACACATCCCAGTTAATAAGCCTTCGCTTGATGGTTTGCGGATTTCCTGTCACTTTACTGTATAGTGTCTTAGAATTCTAGCATGCTTCACAAACTTTTTTAATTAATTTATACAGTATATAAACTCCATTAGAATCACTTTGCTTCCCACAAGTGCACAGCATCCGCCTCTTGGGTGATACAGAGCATCTGCTTATGAGCACACATCAACACAGCATGACAGGTGAGGGCCATACATAAAGAAGGCTTTCTTTGAATGAAATGGCACTGGAAACTTTAGGTTAATAGAGTGTCATTACCTAATTTGGAATTTGTCTGGACACCCAAGCTAACTTCACTGCTCTTGGGCGGATGAGAAAGGATCATACGATTTTTAATAACTCTGTCTTACATCTCATCTGAAAGACAGCACCCTTTGGCAACAGAATTCTCCTCTAATATCCTTCTGGAGCACTGATTCAGTATCATCTCGGAGGACAGAGTGTCTCATTAATAAATCACCAACCTTGTTGCACCTGTTTTTTTCCCCAGGAGCTCTCACATCCAAGTATTGATCCTGTCAGTGCTTGCTTACGTTATCTCTGATACTCTCACAGTGGAGGAGTTATGGCTGTTGACAATGTCCCACATCATCCTTCTATAGAATTAGTCTTATTGTCTGCGGTTGACATTACAGACATTCTTTGTGGATTTTAGGGGATGTTTTGGAAAAGAGGGGATTTGTATGGGATTTCATTGGTTTGTTTTTAACAAAACTTCTGCTAGCTAACCAGCATTTCCCAGTGGGGAAAAAAGCAAGACAGACTTTGTATTCCCTATAGGGAAATTATGAAAAAACTTCTTGTCAATTGCTACCAAAATAACTTCTCCAATTATTTTAGTTTAATTGCTTTTTCTCTTTAATTGTGTTCAATTTCTTTATGCATTTTCAGACAGGTATGGCATATTCCATTTCTTTAATTAAAACAAGATGCCCATCAGGGCATATTGTAGCATTTTGTATCTCATGAGCCAGTATTATACTTCTGTTCTATGAACTATAATCTTATATTATGATATGAAAATGGTCAAGGAAATAGAGATTTCTCTGTGACAAAAATGAACAAACGTCAACAAAATCTCATTTGGCGATAGGAAACAAATTTAGATTTTATGCTTATTACTTCTGATAGGTGCTCTCTTGAGGAGGCTTCCTATATCTAACACATTGATCTATTCTGGAGTAAGGATCTTTTGTTTGAAATAAGTTTATTTTTAGAAGTGGCCTGTATTATCAAAGGAATCCCATGTTTTGAAAGAGAGCCTGCTCAAAGTAGATAGAGAAAATTAGGTTTTCCTGCCCACTTCTTCTGTTTCATTTGGGGTTCAGAGGAAAAAGTGTAGTGTATATGGATATATATGTATAGTATGTATGCGTAAATAGGACACTGCCTTATTTCCAAGCATAACAATGTTTTTCCAATCTGCTGTTGTAGTCTGGCCCTTTTACTTTGGTGCCGCAGATAGCAACGCACGCCTGTTCGGGCAATTACAGTTATAACCTGTATCATCATCAGTAGTAGACTGAGTGTTTGAAATACTGGGAGAAGCATTGTTATAGTGTGTCCCATAGTACAATGTGTATGAGAAGTAAGACAGAAATTTGGAGTAGTGACATTACAAATGAGGCCTTTATATATAAATGTTTTGTAATTACTTACTACACAGTACTGTCCATTCATGTTGTAGGTTATCCTTACTGCTGGTTGTCACCTTCTGGTAAACTTCACAAGGCAGGAAGATCTAGCTTCTCTGTTCCATGGGTTGCATTGTTCTATGATACATAAGTAGTTGACGTACATCTGGTTGTTTCTTATGGATGCTGTCTTCCAGATAACCTACTGAATGGACAGTAGCCTATTTATTAAATATTGCTGTGTTACGATTTAGTATTGTTATCCAGACACTGAACAAGATTGTTTTGAATAACATAGACCTTACTTAGGACACGGTATCACTGACCCAAATTGTGGCTGATACTAACAGGGAATTTATTTACCCAATTTGTAGTTACTGTGTAACTTAATTACTTTACCAATTTGATTTTTTTTTCTTGCCTTCATGTTGTTTGCTGCCATTTGTTTGTTGATTTTTACTTGTGTGTTGGTTAAAGTTTAGCAATGTTATGCGCAGTGTAACTATTGTACAGCAATAAAACAACAATAATGAAGTAATACAGCAATAATACAGTTGCTTTTAAACAGTCGCCAAATTCAAATTAAATGACCGTTTAACCTGGTCCAGCTCGTGGTTTCTAGCTGATTGCCAACTTAATTGTCCATATATGGTAGACTGAGGTGTAGTTCACCAGTCTGTTATTTACAAAGCACGTCATTTTTCTTTTCTTGCCTGGAGGTTTCTTCACTCTATACTGATATCTTTTGCCGTCTTCAGGGTATGAAGTGTCTTTGGTCTGTGGGATGCAACCTTAAACATTCTCTTGAGGCTTTTGGTGACCAATTATAAATATCAGTGTCTACACAAATTAATACTGGGGTAGATAATTAAAGTGGGGCAGTCCAGTTCAAGGATGAAGATTTAAAAAGCTGAAAATAGAGCAATCTCATTTGTGTTTTACTGCAGAACTGTCACAGCTGCAATTTCAATGGACTTTATACTGAAAACGAATGTCTTCTTTACACCAAATTAAAACAAAAAACAAATTCTAGTTACTTGGGGCCTGATTCTCCACTGCTTTGTTTATTTATTTATTTGTATTATTGTAGCATCTAAGATCCCTTACGTCTTGTGTTGTCACATTGCTGCAAAGTGGGTATATAAAGCTACCAAATTAGAAGGGGAGTTTTACACCACTCTGCATATCAGTAAATGACTCTGCAAGATGTACGGCAGTGGAGGATCAGGCTGTGCTTGTATAACAGGAGCTGGCAAATAGGCTGATATTCAGAATTGGGGTGAAATTCATATTCATGGCTCATGTTTTGATTAAACATGCCTAACTTTTGTGTGCATCTTATTCCCCACCCAGGGAGCCCATCCCCTGTCCAGGGAGGAAGACATGAGCTAGTTGTGGGTTAGAGAGCAGTTTAACTAGATGTTTCTCAGCTCCAAGCATCTTGGGCCCAATCAAAAGTCATTGGGAATTTTGCTATTGACTTCATTGAAAGCAGGATATGAAGGAGCAAGTGCATAGCTTTTATTCATGTGTTAATGCTATAAGATGTGTATAGGAGATGGCCTACTCTTAAGCCCAGCTCTTAGGAGTAGGTCTAAGACTCCCTGACCTAGGACTAGCTTTGTCGTTATTCCCTCCAAAAGGATGGGCTATTCAGGTAGGGAATTTGTCTTCTCAGAGGTGGACTGTACGTAGCATGAATATTAACCAGTGTGTTTTCGACTTGCCAGAAATATGGCCTACATGCATAGTGTTCAGATTTGGTTCACTGATCCATTCTCTGCGTGTGCGTCTGTCTACACATGTACGCCTGTCATAGTTATTCATGTTTTCCTCTCAATTTGTATTGGAATGGACTTGATGTTTTGTTCCCAGTCTATACACAGCTGAGGAGATGGTTCAGGAGTTCATAAATGGCAGAGTTTTTTGGTCTTTTGTAACAACTATATCAAATAAGCGTGTGTTTATAAATAAACTAGCAGCACTAGATCAGTATTTATGTATGGGGACATCTTTGGAATATGGACATGTTGCAATGTCAAGAGAATAGCTTTGAGAACCAAACTTCTTTTTAAATATTTCATCAAGAAATTTCATAGGTACCTATCTAGTTGTACTTCATAGGTACTTATCTAGTTTGGCCTGGTGATCTGTCATATCTTGGATGCCCATTATAAAATATGCCACTAATATCGTTGTTTTACATTCACAGTAGATCCCTTCCTGCTTATATTTCCAAGTGCTAGATCATTGGCAATGAATGCTAACAAGAGGAAGCTTAATAAACTGTATGAATGTTTTGATAATATGCAGTAGGAAATCATGTTCTGAACTGTTATAGGTCCTCTCTGCTATGTCTGAAACAGAATGAAAGGAGAGCTGAGGGGGCTGATCGCATCCTCAGTGTGATGAGTGCTGCAAAACCCCTGAAATAACCATTTTTTCAAAGGTATCTTAGAGTTTCCAACAGGTTACCCTTGCTCTGACTTTATTTAGCCTCATTTTGTACATTTTTGCCTTCCCTTGATGTAGACAAAACTCTAGTTGAATATGGCAGTTGATCCTATTCTCAGATACATGATACACATTGCCATTTATCTCGGCAAATCACTAACTAATACGTATGCACTGCAGTTGATTTTCTCTCATGCCACAGGGTAATGAGGGCAATATATTGGAGGATAGGATCAAACCATTTCCTGAGAGCACTGGCAGGGAAGTCAAAAACAATTTATTCCTATATTAGAAGTTCAATTTTTCCTTCTAAATGTAAATTTCTCACTGTACATCTCAATTTAATTTGCCACTAAGGAAATGGATTCTTTTTATCACAGAATTCAGATGGAAAGTAGGAGTAAAAGATCAGAATGTTGTTACATCTAGAGTTTGAAGTCACCAAATTAGAAATCGGAAATTTCTACGTTAAAAATTGCTTTCAGCTTAGACACCAAAACAGAGGTACTCAAAGCTTCTGGATTTAATACATTGGAAACATTTATTATAGACTGCAATTTCTTTGGGACAGGGACAGTCTTGTTCTGTGTTTGGACAGTACCTAGCACAATGGGGTCCTGGCCCATGACTGGGGCTCCTAGACACTACCTCAATATAAATAATTATTGATATTTTAACACCCGCATACTAGGAGTGTGTGCGCATAAGCGCATGCAAACACACACGGCATTTTTAGCTCTGTACCCTGAATGACTGTACAAACTTCGTTTCTACAAAAGCTGCACATTTCATCCACCACTGAAACTCAGCTATCAAAGTATGAAATGTGATAGTTTAATATGTTACAGTGAAATTGCACAATGTTTATAGGCTGAAGGGAAAAATAAGTATTTGAAATTACAGGTGGCATCTGGCCAAGATTACCGGGATTAATATCCTTATTCTTCCAAAAAGTGCCATTGGATCTTTGATTGTAAGCAGTGAGAACTCAGATTATGTCTCATCTAAAAACAGACACCTTTGGTAAAATGGTGTCCCTTTCTATTAAGGTGGGACATTTGTTAGGCATTGATATGGGGGAATATTGCCACTTCTAATCAGTTCTGACGACACTTAGTGTTTCTTAGATGTCTCCCTTGTAAATATTCACCCAATGCACTCCTGCTTAGCTTGTGAGATCTGAGTGGATCATTGCAAAAGGTATAATGCTATAATATTTGTCTACATGTGGTTTTGTTAAGCTAACATCATCACGGGCTGATCCTGCTTCTTTAAAAATCAATGGCAACATTGCCATTGACTTCATTGGAAGCAGGACTGTGACCTCAGCTTGCCACCTTTCAGCATGATGACTATTCCATAAAGACTATGATTCAGAATTATAACTGCTCCATAGGTGTAGCATAACTAGTATTATTGCTAAAACTGAACTCTTGAAGCTACCCATTAATTCATAATTCTTCATGCATATGAAATCTAAACTGACCTTTAATTGAGGGTCTCTCTTAAATAATTTTTAGGGTTTTGGAGCTGTGCTTTGGCTCCGCTCCAGCTCCAGGCAAAAACCTGCAGCTCCTCTGCTCCAGAGCTGCTCTGTGCTCGAGCTCCGGGCTCTGCTCCAAAGCCCTGGTTTTTAAAGAGATAAACTTACTAACTGAAACACCTTTTCTCTGTTCAGTAAGCCATAGGGAATCAAAGGATTTTCAGATTGACACCTGTTAGCACATCTATAGCTTAGTCTGTTGACATTTTTACCATGAGTCATGTAACTTTCCCATTTTTTCCTTCCAGAAGAGCATCATTTTTATCTAATAATCTCTTATCTCAGTTTGTCATCTTGTCCAAGTTATTTTTTCTGTATACCATAAGAATTCTCCTGATTTCATCAATGCCTTGCAGTATTTCACTCTTTTTTTTTGAAGGTTTGTTCAGTCTGTGAATTTTCTAGTGAAATATGTTTGCAATAAGGAGTGGCAGACGTAACAGATCAAGGCTGGAGGATCCTCAGATAACCATAGAAGGTTTCTTAGTAACTTTACGAGTGTTTTGTATTCAGTGTGTTAGTCTTCATCCGTGCTGAGTTTAAACTGGAGGAGCTGCAGGGATGTAGAAGATGGCTCTAAGCCATCTTCTGGAGAGAGGTAAATAGTGGTGGCCCCCAGCGGTCTGTACTGGGCCCAGTCCTATTCAACATATTCATAAATGGTCTGGAAAAAGGGGTAAACAGTGAGGTAGCAAAATTTGCAGATGATACTGTGACCTGTGGTGCTCAGGGCAGCCCTCACTGGAAATGCCAAGGGCAGGGCAGGCTGCAAAAAGCAGAGCAGATATCCCAAGACAGGTGAGTAACACTGAAGTTATTCTCCTCAACCAGTCACAAACTGTGCTTCTGAGCCCCCACACTGGTTATCAAGAAGTAAAAATGAAATCGCACTTTATTAAATTCCAGTTCTCTGGCTCCCAATCAGCACCTAGTTCCAGTACAGGGAGAAGTTATTTTAAACTCTGCTCACATATACAAAAATGTTCTTCTGACCCCAAAGGGTCAGCCACGTCACTAGGCCAGTAGAGGTTTGGATCTTACCCAAAATACCACACTGCCAGCCAGTTCTTTAGTGCCTAAACAGAAAAGAAAGAGCAAAAAGACAGATTCATAGATCCTAGAACTGGAAGGGACCTCGAGAGGTCATCGAGTCCAGTCCCCTGCCCTCATGGCAGGACCAGATACTGTCTAGACCATCCCTGATAGACATTTATCTAACTTACTCTTAAATATCTCCAGAGATGGAGATTCCACAATCTCCCTAGGCAATTTATTCCAGTGTTTAACCACCTTGACAGTTAGGAAGTTTTTCCTAATGTCCAACCTAAACCTCCCTTGCTGGCAGTTACAGCCATTGCTTCTTGTTCCTGTCCCTAGAGGCTAAGTGAACAAGTTTCTCTCCTTTTCCTGATGACACCCTTCTATACCTGAAAACTGCTTCATTCCCCTCTCAGTCTTCTCTTTTTTCCAAACTAAACAACCCAATTCTTTCAACCTTCCCGTAGGTCATGTTCTCAAGACCTTAATCATTCTTGTTGCTCTTCTCTGGACCCTTTCCAATTTCTCCACGTCTTCCATTGAAATGTTGTGCCCAGAACTGGACACAATACTCCAGTTGAGGCGCTAACCAGTGCAAAGTGAGTGGAAGAATGACTTCTCAGTTTGCCACGCACACCTTTAACGCATCCCAGAATCACGTTTGTTTTTTTGCACAGCATCACACTGTTGCATCATATTAGCTTGTGGCCACTATAACCTCTAGATCCCTTTCTGCCATGCTCCTTCCGTAGACAATCCTCTTCCATACTTTGTATTGTGTGAAACTGATTTCCTTCCAAGTGGAGCACTTTGCATTTGTCTTTCTTAAACTTCATCCTGTTTTACTCAGACCATTTCTCCAATTGTCCAGCTCATTTGATTGTGACCTGTCCTCCAAGCGTTGCAATCCTCCCAATTTGGTATCATCTGCAACTATAAGCATTACTTTCTATGTCAATATCTAAGTCGTGATGAAGACTATTGCGAGCTAGCCCCAGCACGTTGCAACCTGAACTGATTGCCTCACCGGTTTAACTGATGCTGACCATAGTAACTCTAACTCAGGAACCAATCATGCACAAACCCCGAATGCCCAATTCTGCCCAATACTACACACGGCACCATCCAGGACTATACCAATCAGCCACACTATCACTGTTCATTCACCTGCATATCCACCAATGATAACCACCTGATGCCCACTGCCCTCTGCTTGCTAATCGGCCTACGGATGGTCCCTACGAAACGATATGACCCGTCAGGTATTAAACATTGGCAATATACAAAAACCTCTAGGAGACACTTCAATCTCCCTGGACACAATAGCAGATTTAAAGGTAGCCATCCGCAGCAAAAAATAGCTTCAGGACCAGACGTTCAAAGAGAAATGCTAAGCTTCAGTTCCTCTGCAAAATTGACACCATCAGCTCAGGATTAAACAAAGACTGTGACTGGCTACTAGCCAAACTACAAAGCAGTTTCTCCTCCCTTGTTTTTTGCACCTCATCTGGCTAGAAGAGGGCACTCATCCTCCCTAGTTGAAATAACCTCGTTGACCTCTAGCCTGCTTTTGCATATATACACCTGCCCCTGGAACTTTCCACTACATGCATCTGATGAAGATGGGTATTCACCACGAAGCACCATGCTCCGATACATTGTTTGTCTATAGTGCCACAGGATTCTTTTCTGTTTTCTTACAGATTCCGACTAACACGGCCACCCCTCTGATTACATTCAAAATTATCTCTCTCGAGGCTTATGTATATCCATACTAGTCTGATAGGTTGAGTGATGAGCTCTGGATTAACAACCCCCCCACACACACATCTATTTTAATAGTTAATGAAATATTTCATTTTTGATCACTTTAAGCACGTTCTTTCATTACATTGTTGCTTTGCTTTCTTCTTTCATTAGGTATTGCTCAGGGATATTGAATTCAAATGTTCAGCGCTCTCTACCTCTTCACGTTGACACTGGGATTCTCCTATCTCAGTACCTCTCGGCAGCTCTTTAACCTTGTGGCTATTAAATGAGTTAAAACATCTTAGAACTGCATATTTGCAGCAAGCCTTTTCTTCACATTCCTTTTCACTTTTGTATTTCCCTTCCCCTTTTGTCACCATATCTCTGGATTGCTGTCCTTTACTGCACCTCTTGTCCAAACAGGAACTTTGATCTCTTTCATCAATAGATTTCCATCTGCCAATTGTGTTTCATTATCTTTAAGTTTTTTGGGTATGGTTGAATTCGCTCAGTAAGAGGTCGGAGACCTTTTAAATATGAATAGATGAGCAGGCAGGAGTATAGAGAGTGCAAGGCATTTATTACATGCCTGAGATCTAAGATGCACAGACTCTCAAGTTATGAACTTTTTCTCTCAAAAATAATGTACCTTCAAAGTAAAGACATGTATGCCCAAGCATTTGTGACATTGCTCTTTTTGGGAGACTTTCACCTCAAACTACTTGCCTGATATTTAATTAAGGGTTTTTGTAGCATAGGTGCTAACAGTGATCTTCCCTGCTGTGACAGGACAACAGGGCTAGATTGTGGCTTTCTGTCCCCAGTCCCGAGCAAAGTGTGGCCAACTTACGGGCCCTCTTAACTGCAGTTAGACTTTACAAAAGTTCCGGGCCGGGGGTGCGCCTGCTGGGACTTCAGCATTGTGGGGAGGGGAGTCATTGGAGCTTCGCCCCTGTGAGTGCACTTGCTGATGCCGCTCATAAAAAGTGCTTAAAGCAGAGGTCTTTCTATGTTAAGAGGCTAAACCAACCCCCGGGAAGCTTTACAAAAATAAGGGGAAGGGCAAAAAAACTGGGTAAGAGGGGGTGGTGTGGACTCAAGCTATTAGACAGGCTTAACCTTTAAATTGTTACCCCCTCCCCCACTCGAAGTAGGGCGCTTCATCTCTGACAAAGTCCCTAACCCCAACACCTGCCGTGGGCAGAAGCTCCGAACCCCTCGCTCCTGCCTCTGGTAGATGGAAAATGATTGAGGGGGGGGGCTCTGGGAATCACCACACTAACTGCTAAAGGCCACGGTTGCACCGTTGGTATATGGTATGTCCATGCTGCCCACAAGGAGATGAGGCGAGGAGATGTGACTCAGTTCATCCCTGGATACCACCATCCCACCATAGTGGAGACTTGCGGTGGGGAGGAATAATTACTTGCTCCTTTGTGGGAAGTAGCTCATTTCTTTCTCCTCCCACTGTGGTGCCTGCCATTTCCTCTGCGCTGGGGAGTTGAAGCATGGGAGGTACAAAGCTAAGGCTATTTCCTTATCTTTTGTCTCCGACTAGTTCGATTGCATTTGTACTGTTTGCTACTTAAAAAAATTATGCCTAAAAAATTCTTACATTTTGTTGCTTGCAGAAAGTACAAATACAATGCATGTTATGAGTTATGTAGAGACAACTCAAGATGGAAGGCATTGCACAGGCAGTCATTAGGGTAGCACCCAGTGTCGGGGAAGTCTATGTTTTTCGGGTGGTTTCTTTAGATTGCCAAAGCAGTCTGCACAAAGGAAGAGTTGACACAGTATTAAGTTTTGAAGCCATGTGATCCGAAGTGAGCAGGTTTGGGCTAAAGGGATTTCCAGGTGGAAAACCCAGAGGCTAAGAGAAGGATGTAGAATAATGTGCTGAAGAGGAGAGGGATTTCAGGAGACTTCAAGAGAGACAGAAGCTCAGCTGCCAATTTATAATAGACCTGTAATATCTTAGCTCATGTCTCTGTAAACATGTCATTTGTGGCCTCTTCTGTTGGAGGAAACAGGACTTGTATATCGTTTGTAAATATTCCAATTACACTAAGAAAAAACCCTGACTTTGACTCACCAATTTCTGCATCAAATGGGAAACTGACCTGGAAGGCCCCAAAATCTGCTTAGCAAAGGGGCAATCTTACAGTGTTACCCTGAGATTTAAGTATCAGGGGATAGTCGTGTTAGTTTGTATCCACAAAAACAACAAGGAGTCTGGTGGCACCTTAAAGAGTAACAGATTTATTTGGGCATAAGCTTTCGTAGGTAAAAAACCCACTTCTTCAGATGCATGAAGTGAAAATAACCTTATGCCCAAATAAATTTGTTAGTCTGTAAGGTGCCACCGGACCCTGAGATTTAGTCACACGAAATCTGTGCACTTCAGAGATAAATTTCATGCAGTGACCTTAACACAATCCTCCTGCATGTGTGTTTTACAAAGAATCTTTAATGCATTCACACAGTGAAAGATCTTGTGATAAAGCACAAGAGGCCAGTTACTGTGAGAACAATATACCTGCAGCCGTACCTCACTGCGATGTACTCTTGTCAGATCTCACTAGCCGGTAAGTGTAGGGCTTGTTTTGTGGCACCTCAAAGAATACTGAAAGTGGTAATGAAGAGAGAGCAGTAGGAGATGTGGAGAGTTTACAGCCCTGCAGCTGTACATTTGTATGACCCCTGCATTCATGACCCCATACCAGGAGTTTGGGTGCAAGGTAAAGGGGCTGGCCTTGGCTGCACTGTACCCCTCTGATGAGGAAAATAGGATGAGAGATGGCTAGAAAAGAAACGTGTATGAGACAAGCTTATAGCTTTTGAGAAGATAAAGAACTAATAATGGGTTAAATATATGGCTATTTTAAATTTAATTTTCTTACTGCTGATTTTTTTTTTAATCGCAGATTATAATAGAACCTAATGTAGCATTCATAGCCTTGGCCAAGTTAGCATGACCTTTAACTAGTGATAATCTGCCCAGTAGCTTTGAAGCATGAAATAGACTTTGTGGGAATTACCTGTTTTCTGCTGTATTTTCAAGAGAAATCAAAGATATTTTAGGTGGCTCACATAGAGATGCCTATAACTGAGGTTGCTTGATGCATCCTATTATAAGCATCTGAAAACGGGATTGTATAACTTTGCCAAACTGTAACTATTTTGGGGCTGAAAATTTTCATGGGATTCTGCCCAAGGCTGAATTGGTTTGGAAAATTTCAGCAAAAGTGGCTTTCTCCTTTCCAAGAATGATGTTAGAGAAAAATATTTGTTTTGTCTATGTTAAAAAAAATTCCATAACTATTTTATTGAGACCCTCGTGCCCTCCCCCATGCTTTGGAGCAGTGGTTTTCAACCAGGGGTGCACGTACCTCTGGGGAGATGCAGTGGTTTTCCAGGGAATACATCAACTCATGTAGATATTGCATAGTTTTACAACAGGCTACATAAAAAGCACTAGTAAAGACAATACAAACTAAAATATCATACAGACAATGATTTATATATATAATACTCTGAAATGTAAGTAAATATTTATATTCCAGTTGATTTATTTTATAATTATATGGTAAAAATGAGAAAGTAAGGAACTTTTCATTAATTGTGTGCTGTGAGACTTCTGTGTTTTTATGTCTGATTTTGTAAGCAGGTGATTTTTAAGTGAGGTGAAACTTGGGGTACAGAAGACAAATCAGACTCCTAAAGGGGGTACAGTAGTCTGGAAAGGTGGAAAGCCACTGCTTTGGAGCATGGCAAAGAAGTGGCCTTTGTTTCAAGAATGTGCTTTTTGCTGTCCCTGTGAAAATGTGCCCAATTTTGACCAAATTATAAACCTCTACAAATCTATTTGCACATGCGTAGTGGAGACTTATTAGAGTTTGGCATCTAAATTCTCTGAAGATTCCATCTACACCAAGCATGCTCCATCCCCTCGTAGCTCCTATGTGCTGACTAGACTGTATATGTATCAACCCCACAGAACAACTGATCATGCTTCATCCTAGGGCTACAGGGGCTGGACCAGAACTTTTCATACAATTGCTTCTCTCAGCAACTAGCCGATGCTGTGGCCCTGAGTGCCAGAATTCAGAGCAGGGAGATAATTCAACCCTTTTGTGTATATGCATTATGTCTTAAATTACATGATCACAAACTATTGCACAAGCATCCTTAATTTCAGTATTTCCTAACTTTTGAGTGCTTGATTTTGTAACTGTAATATTGTATTGTAATATTTGTAACATAGTTTTATTTTTTTTAGTTAGCGGTGAGGGGGATTCACGTATACACACAAACATTGTGTGTGTGTGTTGCAAACCTGTTGTTTCTGCAGAATCCTGTGAAGAGTAAGAAACCATATTTGGAGAGTATCAGAGGGGTAGCCGTGTCAGTCTGAATCTGTAAAAGCAGCAGAGAATCCTGTGGCAGACCGTAAGCACCCAACAGACATTTTGGATCATAGCTTTCGTGGGAAATACCACTTTGTCCGATGAATGTATGGAAATTCCAGGGCGGTATACTATTGCTAGCAAGCTAAGCTAGAGATACGAGGTATTCAATCAGGAGATGAGGCCTGTTCTAGCAGTTGAGGTGTGAATACAAGGTGGGAGAAACTGCGTTCTGTACGTTGGCATAGCCATTCACAGTCTTATCGTTCAATCCTTCAGGACCGAGACTCAAGAGAACTGCTGAAGCTTGCAATTCAATCTGGACATTTGACACCATCAGCTCAGGTTGAACAAGACTGTGCAATGGCTTGCCCAACTACAGAACCAGTTCTCCTCTGGTTTTCACATCTCAACTGCTACGAACAGGCCTCATCCTTCCGCTGCATTGAACTAACCCGTTAGTTCTAGCTTATCTTCGTACGCATCATATATTACCCTCTCGGAATATTCACAAACATTCATCTGATACGAATGGTACACCCACGAAAGCTCATGATCCAAAACGTTCTGCTAGTCTAAGGTGCCACAGGATTCTCTGCTGTTTTTACATTTTGGAGAGTTAAACATATTTGAGACTCTGATATATATTGAAGCAAATAGGGTATTGGCACTCATATGAATTCCATGGGGATGCGTGCACTGTTTACAACATGACTGTAGTAATGCAAAGAGACCAAGGACTAATGTTAGAGCTGATTAGAACCTTCCTTCAGTTTGGGAATCGTTGGTAGTATGAGTTTTTAAAAGCCATCGATTGTCGCTTGCTAAATTCTTACCTGTTCAGACTGGATAAATAGATGCTTTTGAGGCGTTCTGGGATCAACTACTGCGCAAACCTAAAATCTTGTTTTTTAGAATTAAAAAAAGATTATATATGATGAGGAACAGCCTGATACAGTTTGAGTTAGATATAACGGGGCTGCTTGAGAAAACAGTTGCATTTTTTCTACAGTAAACATGGTGCAACTCTCAGGCTCTGCTGGTCCATTAAACGTATCAGAGCTTAGCTTGAAGAACCAATCAACTAGGCTAATTTTCATAAACTGGAAAAAATGTTTATACGTGCATATACATCTATTTCATTTTGTTAATTTTGTATCAGTCACACTTAACCAGATTTAAAGCTCCAAATAGTGTTCAAGACTTACATCATGCAATCACGTGAAGATAGATAATTAAATCTATTTATAGTCGTGTGCAAAGCAAACAGTGCTATATTCATGCAAAAGGTGGCGTGCAAGGACAGAAGTCATTCGTCTAATACTGAAACTTGACTTCCAACTATGCAGAATGGCCGAGCAGGCATTTATAAAAAGATATACAATCTGTACAAAGATAATTGCCCTTCTGAATGAATCTAACTCCAAGACAATGACGTGTCTCTTCACATGCAGCATGATATTATGACTATGCCTTTCTGATGAAAGTATTATTTGTCTCTGGTTCTAATCTTCTGGACTAGATTTATTTCCATGTGAAAGAGTAAATGGCTATGTGTTTTTTTTAATCTGTCTTGATCAACACTAATCAAACCATGCTTCCCTCCCCTCAGCTTTTTGCTTTCAAAGAGAAGTGTAAATTACAAACAGGTCACAAGACCTTATGTACGCGTGGGGCTGATAGTGATTTGACATTTAATAAGTCTGTGCAGTTTACAGTTCACTTAAAATATTGATCTGTAGAATGTATTTCCTTCAGAGATTCATTTAGGATTTTATTGTCTTGCTTTTAATCGAGAGAATATGTTATGTTTTAAAATACCTTCTTCATGTTTCTTTCCTATCTATTATTGACTGCAACTCGAAATCATAAAAAAGATTCATTAAAGGTACGCTATTGAGAATTGACTCACTTGAGAAATTTTGTTGTTAATTAACTAGATCGTGCGATCTCTCTCTCGGATCGAATGCATTCATTAAGTATAGAAATAATAGTACAGTTACTTTTTTTGTGATGGGAATCGTGTGTCGTGTGAAGACCCAAGCATCATCTCCAATAAATTTTTACGCTGAAGTAGGCAAAATCTGCTCGTGTCAGATGCTGATCGAAGCAATATGATTGCAGATTGTGCCAAGTAGTGATTGCCATGTTGGATGAGGAACAATGGTTTTCAGAACACCATCCTCTCCTATTGGAGAAAAGAATGGGTCATATTTCTCAAAAAAGCTAATTTTTTTGCAATGAGAATAAGTCAAGAGAATACGAGAAATGTTGCTTTAACCGCCTGATGCTATCTAGAGACTAGAAGCAAATGGAAGCTCACATCCAAACGAGAGGAGCGCCAATGATGAGGTGAAGAATTAAATCAAGCGACTGAATGAGAAGAAATCAGGTGTGAAAGTAACATAACAGTTTGTATGAAATGTTATTTTTTTCCTGTGATTTCTCTTTTAGACTGTAATGGCCACACTGTTTTTATTTTCTTGCTATTGCAGACATCTAATGAGAATTCCAGTAGTCTTTGTACATTTCACCCCTGTTTACTGAAAAAAGAAAACCCCCAAATTAATGTTTCATATTTGTCAAACCTCATAACTTCGATTAAGATGGCTCAGAAGGAGTAACCAACACAATTCATTATTTGCTACTGGTGCTCCACTGTAGATTGTTGTAATATGCCATGAATGTGTATACCTATGTATTGAATGTAACATTGCTGCTGTTCAAGCTGCCCATTTTTCAGTGAATTGTAGGGACAATATAATTCGTATTAGGAACGTATTCCCACAGACCAAGATGTGCAGACTTCCACCATAGGAGTCTTAAATTCTTTGTCACATTCTTGCATATGCTACAAAAGAAAAAAATGGTTTATTTGAATGCAGTGTACTTGTTGTTGTTTAGTGCTTTTATGGTAATTAATAACACCTTTTTTTTTAGAAATGGTTACTGTGATGAAAATGACCCACCAAATTTAATAGCAGTGTGTAGGGGTTGGTGAGAAAGGGTTTGATGCAATGCCTATTGTAGAAGAGTATTATATGAGGATGCAGGGTGGAGCAGACCTGTTGAGCTCTTCCATAGGAATAAATATGTATATGAGCTGTGACTCTTGCAAGGGTTCACTTGTCATTTTGACATATTTACACTATCAGGCAGAAGGACTCAGCTGAAATTTGCTGTTTCTGCCTTTCCTTGAAGCTGTCCCAGCTACCTTTCAGTATAGTACAGTACAGCATTGTACATTTTCTAGTGTTTGTTTCCAGTTTGGTTTTAGAAGTCCCAAGTGATGGGAGCCACTAAGAGATCCTGGACTGATGCTGGGGAAGAGTGACAAAACCAGACCCTTGAGCGTCTGTGCTGATCCATTTATCTCTTCCCTCCCTCCTCCCACCTCTTTGCACTCATAGAAGCAGAGACAAGAGGACTAAAATCTATGAAAGAGTCTTTATTAGCTTTAGAGATACTATATTTCATGTCATTTGAATTTTCCTCTGGAATGTGGAGGAAAGTGGCATTGTAGAGGAATAAAATGCAGCAATCCAAAGAGGAGAAATGTGGGTGAGAGACCAGATACAGAAGGGAGAAGGTTGGTGTGCCAATATAGACCTTAACTAAGATTGGAAACATGAGGTTAGTTGGATGGAATCAGCCCTCCTTCTGTTCTCTCTCTCACTATAAGTTTGTCTCTGGGTGCAGACGATGGCTAAAAATCTAAGAGTGATATTTTTCAGAAGTGCTCAGCTTGGCTTAAATGCTGGGAGCAGAGTGAGGCCTGTGTTAAGTGCTTATGAAAATCCTACTCTAAAATGTTTATCATTTTCCTATTATTCCATGAGTGTGGGAGGAAGCAGGCCTTGGATTTTATTTCTGATGTGTATTCTTGGCTGAAGCATGAGTATCTCCAGGAGCAGCCACTAGTAATTTCTGAACTGAACTCTCAGGCTTAGTCTACACTATGCGTTTATACCAATTTTAGCAGCGTTAAACCGATTTAACGTTGCACTCGTCCACACAATGAGGCCCTTTATATCGATATAAAGGGCTCTTTAAATCGGTTTCTGTACCCTCCCCGACGAGAGGAGTAGCACTGAAATCGGTATTACCATATTGAATTAGGGTTAGTGTGGCTGCAAATCAACAGTATTGGCCTCTGGGCAGTATCCCACAGTGCACCATTGTGTCTGCTCTGGACAGCCATCTGAACTCGGAGGCACTGGCCATGTAGACAGGAAAAGCCCTGCAAACTTTTGAATTTCATTTCCTGTTTGGCCAGCGTGGAGAGCTCACCATCACAGGTGACTACGCAGAGCTCATTAGCACAGGTAATAATGCAGTCTCCTGAGAATCGAAAGAGAGCTCCAGCATGGACCGCACTGGAGGTACTGGATCTGATCGCTATATGGGGAGAGGATTCTGTGCTAACAGATCTCCGTTCCAAAAGACGAAATGAAAAAATATTTGAAAAAATTTCCAAGGCTATGATGGAGAAAGGCCACACCATAGACTCAGCGCAGTGCAGAGTGAAAGTTAAGGAGCTCAGGAAGAGCCGAATTCACCATGCAGGGCTGCTGGTTACTACTCTTACCTTAAAGCAGAGTAGCTCAGCAGTACTAGTAGCTGATCCCCCCTCCCCCTTCTTTTAATCTGACTGTAATTGATTTAACAATCACGCGGAACCGGTGTCCAATCAATACATCAATCAAAGAATTTAGCTGTGACTTCAGAACAGAGAACACGATCTGACTAAATTCTGTGATTAGAGAGTTTTGTATATGGGTTGGCAATGGTATAGCGGTGGTTCCAATTAAGCTGAGTGAATCAGTTGCGATCAAAACTATCCAATTTGCTTCACTCAGTAAGGTGGAGACCATATGAATAAGCTCTGTGCAACAATTATTCAAAACGAGAACTAAACGATCACACATAGCCAGTGTGTTAAACAGTTTTCATGTAAATAACGAGATGCATGGACACCGAGTCTTAACTTCTCAGAACCAGAAAGAATACAACATCTTGCCACTTTCCAAGGGCAGTAGGAAGTGTGCCCACTAATAAATTTGCAATACTCAGTCTCCTTTGTTCACATGAGCAGTACACTCTCTTACTCAGGTATGTTCTGCATAGACCAGTTGATACTTTGCGCAACTTGACTTATCTTGTGGAGCAACAAGTTCAGCAATCCTTGGAATTTAAGTATCGGTGTTTTTTGTTTGTTTTACTGCACAGATGCAGAGGAGACAACAGTGTGTTAGAAACACATTATAAAGGGCTAGTCCTCTTTATATCTTCTACTTTTGCACCGAGGCAGTACTTCCGTAGCCCATTTTAGGAGTCTAAGTTTTTAGCTGGAGGAATGTGGGCGGGGGGGGCAAGGGGGCCTGGAGTCACAGGCTTTCAAGAAATTATCTTGACTGGTAATGACTATATATAGAAATCGAACAGTCTCTTACAAATTTGAACTCAGTAGATTATATACAATCCGCCCATTATATTATAAAGTGGCCTAATTACTCTAACACATTTCTTGAAATGCAGTCCAGTTTTTAGATAGAGGATATGATCCATGAAGAGGTATACCAGTTTAAGATTTATATCCAAGGAGCAGTCAATATGTTAATTACATGGAGGGAGGTCTAATTTAGTAGCTCTAAACTCGTGGTGAGAATGAGGAAAGAATCAACCCTATAAGGTTTTGGAATATAGTGGAATTGGTTGCCCTGAACCTTACTATTGTCCCTTGTCCCCTAGGGAAATTTGAAAGAAAGTTTTTATGTAATTGGGCGACCCATTCAGTTCTCACCTGGGAAAATGAGATTAAGGGATTTGCGGGAATAATTGTTTGTTTTAACAAGGACAATGGGTGGGGAGGGGCAAAATCTGCGCTCTCTCCACAAAGG
The DNA here is from genome assembly GCF_003597395.2 of Chelonoidis abingdonii. Classification (NCBI taxonomy): domain Eukaryota; kingdom Metazoa; phylum Chordata; order Testudines; family Testudinidae; genus Chelonoidis; species Chelonoidis abingdonii. Next base: position 120,221,731 of record NC_133773.1, on the reverse strand, counting down.
AAAAATAGTGGGTATGCTATATAAAATATATTGCTTGGGGGGACGTGAACCCCAGAGAGTGGAAAACTCTATCTGTATTTGAATTTACAAGTGAACAGAAAACACCCAACAAATGTAATAAGCAAGTGGCTATATATAAATACTGGTCGAAGAGATTTTTACTACAAGATTCGCTTAAATAAGAATTCCTGTTGAGTTCTGGGTTAGTCATTACTACGACAGTAAGCTTATTAGCATTGCTGTCTACTACAAACACTGTGTGAATGCGCAGAATTCCGGGAGATCAATCAAGATTAATTATCACAGCACACTGATGCACATGTAAAAAGCATATACTACATCCATCTCCTTGCAACCTATGTATATTATTAGTTGACTAACTTTTTGGATTGCTACTATCATCAAGTGAACACATGGATCATTGGATAGTGAATCAGACAGGTCAAGATTGCCCAGTAATTCAGATCAGTTCAGGTGATGGGATTCTTCTTAAGATGATAGTGGCATGCTTGAGAATGAATCGGTAAGAGGTGGGCCGGTGACACTGCACACCAACATCTCGGCGTGCACTCTAGTCAGGGCATTGTGGAGAGCGGAGATCATATAGGGACAGAACGGTGCGTGAGGGTGTAGCCATAAAGACTAAATTAAACTAGTCCAACATATTGGCTGTGGAAGAGGGGGAGCAAAATGGAGGCCTTCAAGGAAGTAGTCTGAGACTGCGTTCAGAATAGACAGTGGAAGAGATTAGCCACGATGTGTTGTGGATATAGGCGGGGATTGCCGGTTGAGTGCAATCGCAGGATGGTCAAGTTGGGGATGTCATAATGAGGCTCACTATAGTGCACATTCGGTGAGATCCACAGGAACCTGAACAAGGTTACCTTCTTACTCCAACTAGTAGGACCGGGGAAGCACGAGGCTTTCAAAAGTGTTAAGTATAACATATCTGGATATGGGGGACATATGGTCAAATATTGAGGAGAACAAGGAGCAACATGCACTCGCTTACGGCAGTAGGCAGATGAATGGTATTGTCACAGTAACACAGGGAGGGAGGGAGAGGTTTTTTGAAGTAACAGATCGGAGGTCAGTTTTGCCCACATTGTGGTTTAATGTAGTGACACATTCAGAAGGTGTCCGAAGACAGGCTGAGATGTGGGCTAGGTTGGAAGGAGCTGATTAAAAGTGGAAAGAAAACTCTGAAACCTCAGCACATCAGGTCAGCCTGGTCCTCGTGAGTCCAAAGAGATGTGAAAGAGGGAGATAGTTAGTCAATGGGAAGAGCCTGTGGAAACCCTGCGGATGTAAAAAAGTCTAACGAAGAGGGACACCTAGTGGAGATAGGCCAAGGAAAGAGGAGATTAGAGGGGGTACAGAACACAAACGCGCAGAGGACACGAATAGTCACCCAATGCTGGAGGCAACGTGTACAGATTGGACATGCCCCCGACTGGAACGATAAGGCAGGCAGGAGAGCGAGTTTTTGATAAGCCATAAGTGCTAGAGGGCGGATCGAGGTGCTCGAGTCTGAGACAGAACTTCAGCCGGCCAGAATAGGAGGTTCGATAGAAATCCTCTGGTTGTGAGAGTAATTCAGTTAACGTCGTCTGGAGGGCTAAGTGTGCAATTGCTTATTAGAAAGCAGCCGAATCTGGTCTGTAAGGCCCCACCCTAGTTTTATGTTTGTTCAATAGGTTCAGTCGCTGAGGACTTTGCAGAATTATAGCGGAATGGAGAAGATATCGTTGGATTGTAGCTCCGTGGACAATAAAGTGTGATCGCCCTCTCGGAGCGTGATGTGAATGAAGACTGCACACGACCCATTACTGTTTCTTAGCTGTCCTCTATAAGGGAAAAGCAAGAGCGGACGTCCTCAGCTTGGAGGAGTGTGTGTGTCGCTGGCGAGCAAGAGTGATCGAAGAGGCTACGACCAGCATTCTATTTCATGTTAAGTGCTATGACTCAGGAGGAAAGGGTAGTTTTGGAGAAGGGAAAGAGGCAGGAATTAAATAGGAGACGCATAGTCCTATCTTGTTGTAAACTACAGTCTATTAGTACCCAGTATTACTAACCTATAATACAGTAATTTTGCAAAATAAAAAATTATGTGAATAATGATAGAAACTATCTTGACTCACGTGGCGGATCTGTCGAACACTCAAGTCTAGTGCAAGCGGTGCCGCCTATTTTCTCAGAGCTTACAGGCACAATATGGGTGTCAGCGGTGACATCACTTTCAAAGTAATTTGCGCCAGAGGATACGCCAATAGATCAATTTATTTACACCACCACTGAGATCACACTTCATATTAAGCATCTTGCAAGATTTAAGACCCACCAGCACGTGGCATTTGTGGAAGTATGTTGTGCTGCATGTAAGCCTCACACAGAACCTCTCATCAGGGACTAATGATTGAGACCTCAAATCAGGGTCTAGCCAAGATCATAGTCAGTGTTATCCCACTCCAGTTGCTGGGGGACAAGAATCTATCACTTGATTAATATCAATGATCGCCTCGCTGCATTTGAGCTCTTGCCCATGCATGTCTCCACCGCACACATTTAGACGAATAGGTTCTATTCCATTTTCCTCTAGTGCATGACGACTGGTATACTAACTATGTTGTTCCATGTGCTGGATGATGAGACATTAACTGGTCTTCTTTTTCGGGCCTGTCACATAGGGTCTCTTCGGACACTTTAGGCAACAGGCATCGATGTGTACCTCGGTCGCTGTCGAGGTCTGGTTCGACTTGCAATATTTAGAGAGGATTTGGTGTGATACGCAGTATCGCAACCATTAGACCTACAAAGATTTACAGGGGGGAATGTCAGTACTTACACTCCTAACAAATGCACAAGCTGATTATATCTAACAGTTGGTGAGGCATCTGGTAAGGAAATTCAAATATGGACAAGGCAAGGGTGAACTGGATCCGGCACTTAGAAACCAGAACACTCTTAACTGGTGAGAGATGAAGTGCGTGGATCAGTCAGTTTATCCAGCCAATTACATGGGCATTCAAGAATTACAGTGGGCAGATCCCTAAACAACTAACTTCATCGTGTCCTTGTTCAATATCCAAACCAAGTACCCTGATACTTATTTTAGCTCATGATTAGGACTTAAACCGCAGAGAGGCTGATGCAACAGTATACAATGGTAAAACATGAGCAGGTATAAAAGAAAATCTTTTAAGAGATTATGTCGAATGTTCCTGGGAAGAAGGACTATAAGTTACTTATCCAGAAATGGTAAGCAACCTTAACATTATCAAATGAAAATACAAAGAAACCTTCACAGCACGTAAGGAAGGTTCACAGTGGAGGAGAGATCTTGTGTAAGTAGATGCATGGAGGCGTGCTTGATATATCCAACCTGGACAGTTGTCTATAGTTAGATGACTAATTAACGGTTAGGCCTTATTATGCAATAGTCGATTTTAAGTAAAAGTCGTACCATGATATCTGTCAAGGTATAACCTGTATTTACCTTCTGAAGAGAACATCGTTGATAGACATGTAACTTATATATCTTCCAGGTTTATTTGGGAGTAGTAGGCATGGTGATATTGTAGAAACTATCACCATGTAATTAGGCGCACCCAGCGAGCGGGTAACTTTCATTCACTTGGGAATCCTAGGAAATGTGGATATACCGACGTGCAAAGCATACTCTTGGAGAGTAGTACTGACTACATCCATCAGCAACCCCGTTCCTGCATTATGGAGAATCGTACAGGCCTTACATTAAATGCTTTGGGGCATGTTATTCTTATGAGACTCTCATTTATCTATTTTTTAATTTAACTGAGTGTCATTTGATGACAATTTTTCTTGAATATTTTTCAATTTTGCCCTTTCTGATGAATCTGAAAATCTGGAACTCAATGTAAATGTAACCCCATTCCTTTTGCTAAGGCAAATCAGATATGTGATGAGGCACATTTGGAACCTGATGCGTAATGAGGAAACAAAACCTTTTTAGCCCCTCATCGCAGCGCCACGAAGAGGAACTACAGAACAGTAATGTTTAAGAAGGGCTCCTTTCTTAGCCGATTTGGGTTCTTAACCTCCTAGTTTGTCATTTAGGCATATTTCTAGTCGGCCCTGTGTAATTGTTAGGCGCGTGGCCATGGTGGGCCTGGCCTTCGCGCGTTGTGGGAAGACCCGAATACGCAGTGCGTGACAACGCTCTGGAAATCGACGCTAGCCTCGGTACATGGACGCACACCACCGAATTAATGTGCTTAGTGTGGCCGCGTGCACTCGACTTTATACAATCTGTTTTACAAAACCAGTTTATGTAAAATCGGAATAATCCCATAGTGTAGACATACCCTCAGATATGGCTCTTAAAGGGTGTCCCCATTTCCTTTCTTATCTGGCGCATATTTTTATTGATTGTGCAATTCAGACACTGAAATTTTCTGACTGGAATGTAATCATTGATTTTAACGGGGGCACATTTTCACAGAGATGTCTCTGGGTTACACTGTTGTGGTACTGGGGTTTTGCTTGTCTAAACAAAGGCTCTTAATATCCAAAACTATTTTGTACTTTAATGACAAATTGTGCAGGGCAGGAAACCTCGGCAGTTCTGAAGGTTGAGTCACACATTTAAGCAGGTAATTGCATGTTTCAATTATTTAGTTGTATGCAGGGTTTTTGTAGCCATGTTAGGCCCAGGATATTTGAGAGATAAGGTAGGTGAGGTAATATCTTTTATTGGACCAACTTCTGTGATTAGAGAAACAAGCTTTCCACTTTACACAGAGCTCTTATTCAGGTCTGGGAGAGGTACTTGGAGTGTCACAGTTAAATACAAGGTGGAACTGATTGTTTAGGATAAGTAGTTAACACATATTTCAAGGGATTATTCAAGGTGAAGTGACCCTTTAACAGCCCTTCAGTCAGAAGAGGGGGAGAAGCAGCTGGGGGTGGCAGGTTGGAGTTGTTAGTGGGTTATAGATTGTTGTAATATGCCATACATCCAGTGTCCCTATTCCATCCATCTTTGTTAGTGTCTAACAAAGTTATGAATTTAAGCTCCCAGAGTTGTCTTTTGAAGTTGTGTAGATTTCCTTTGAGAATAAGAACTGAGAAGTCGGATAGCGAGTGATTGTTTTGTGAAAAGTGTTCACCACAGGTGATAGGGTATTTTTGACTTCTGTCATTTTCCTGTGTGAGCTCACTGGAGAGGGTAGTGGTTGTCTGGTTTCACGCACGTAATTATTATGGAGGCATTTACTGCACTAGATGAGATACACTTTCCTTGAATGGTCCCTTGAAAGATATGTTAACTATTTATGTTAAACAATCTGTTCCACTTTGTATTTAGCTGTGACACTCTTGGGTGTTTCCCAAACCAGAAGAAGTGCTGTGGTGGCTAGAAAGCTTTTCTCTCTGACCAACACAAGTTGGTCCAATAAAAGATAATACCACATCCACCTTGTCAACCTGTTAAGTTGTCATTCAAATCTTAATTGAACAGTTGCTCTCTAAGTCAGTTTTTAAGTTTTTCTACCTTTTAACAAGTGTACAAGGAGCATCAGATATATTCCACTACATCTACCAGGATTCTGGTTTTAGAAAGATTGGCCCTGATTCTGAATGGAACCTAAAAGAACAGACCCCTGCATCTCTTCCAGGTTCCAGTGATTTCAATGGGCTCTGCACTGAAATCTGTGCAGTGGTCCATGCCAGTGGATTCCATTGCTATTCCAGGACCACAAAGGGGCACAAGCAGAGAATTTTTTTCTTTTTTTGTGCCATTACATCTAGCCAAAAGTTTGTGTGTGTACTTAAATCTATAACTAATTTGGATGGAAAAGTAAGGTATCATTTGTTCATTTTCACGCAACAAATTACTGTGAGAAAGTTTTTGTTTCTTTTGACATTTGAATTGTAAGCTTTGGAGATGTCTTTACATTGCTAATAAGGCACAAGCGAAAACCAAGCGTCTTTATTTTTCAGAAACATGAATACCAGAGTTACGTATCTGACTAATGAACAGGAAGGGAGTTGTGTACTGCTGATGATCTCCCTGTCGCATACATCTATTTCAAGTTTTACCCCAAACAACAGATTTATTCAAAATGCGTATTAATATTTTATTATGTATTATGGCTAGCTTGTATCTAGATCAGGGGTCCTCAAACTTCATTGCATCGTGACTCCCTTCTGACAACTAAAATTACTACAGAACCCCAGGAATGGAGACCGAAGCCTGAGCTTGCTGCCCTAGGTTGGGGGGCCCGAAGCCCCACTGCCCCAGGTGAGAGAGTCAAAGCAGAAGCCCAAGGGCGTCAGCCTCACCCAGGGGGCATATAACCTAAGCCCTGCTGCCCAGGGCTGACACCCTTGGGCTTTATCTTCAGCCCCAGGTGATGGGGCTCAGGCTTCAGCTCCAGGCCCCAACAAGCCTAACACCAGCTCTGGCGACCCTATTAAAATAGGTTGTGACCCACTTTGTGGTCCTGACCCACAGTTTGAGAACCCTTGATCCAGATGCACCCCTTGCCAATGATCACACAGTCTATATTGTCCTTTTTTAGGAGCTACAATATTTTAGTTTAGCTTAAAATATATATTTTTTGTAATGGAGTTTGGAGTTATCATTCTTTTGTCTGCTCCCTTGATTTTTGTGCATCAACATATGGTAGCTTTGGAACCACTTACCTTTCCACATTCAGCTTTAAAGGTTCGATCCTACTCCCTCTGAAGCCAGTGGCAAATCTCCCAGGGAGTTCAGTGACATAGGATTAAGAGATACAGGCAACATTCACTTTTTGCCAAGTTTTCACAGAATAAATAAACCTACTGTTGTGTGTGAAGAGTAGAAGTGTTGATTTGAGGAATTTGAAAAGGATTAAAAACAACGGTTGCAAAGCCCTAAGTCCTTCCTCTTGCCAGCATAGGAGGAAAACAAAGATATCAGTTTTGTGGGTTTTGTGTTTGTTTTTTTAATCTTGGATGGCACACAGGTACTATTTTGATACTATAGTGATGGATATCTTGCCATTATTAGAACCTGGATTCACAGACTGAACATTTGCGAGATTGTACTCTCTCTACTGGCTGATGAATGGTACTGTACAACATTTATGGTCTAAGGCTCCAGCCTTGCCCCCCTCTCCCCCCTACCAAAGATTTAAGCATATTCTTGGCTGCACAAAGTACAAGAAGCCCCATTGCAGTTAATGTACATGCTGCTTTATTAGTAAAAACATTTTAAGGATTGCAGTAGAATTTTATAAGGAATTTTAGAGGATACTTCTTCAGTTCCAAAAAGTCTTCATTATGCCTTGGCATTGTGATCTGGGTTATTAGCTGAATATGTTTAACCCTTTATGTTATGGATAGATGAACAAGTTCATCTTCTAGTGCTGGCTTTTCTGTTGAATATTGAAAATATGATTTAATATTAATATTTTATTTCAAAACAGCTGCTCATTTCAGATCATTTAAAGAGGAATGAGTATAGTATGCATTGAATACATGTGAGCTTGTTGTAATCATTATTCTCAGTAATATTGGTACTTTTAAAAATATATTAAATACTGGTAATCATTTGGGCTTGTGTGTTTTTGTTTTTGTTTTTTGTCCTCTTCCAGTCTGCTATAGAATACAGATCTCTTCTGGAAAAAATTCACAAACTTGAGCAGAACCACATGAAGAGGTTCCTTTTGGTGAGGCAGGAGGAGTACTTCGCAAAGGCTTATCGACAGCTGGCTATTTTCCAGAGAACAGAGCTCCATAATGTCTTTTTTATACAGATAAAAAATGCCATTTTCAAGGGAGAATTGAAGTTAGAAGCAGCCAAAGCATTAGTGCAGGATTACTCTAAAATACAGGTAATGACGAATATTCCAGTCTTAACTTCCTCACAGAGAGCCATCACATAGTAATGTTTGTGAAATGTTTCTGTAATTATCTCCACTTGTAGAGCTTTTGATGTTGCACAGTGTGGGCCATTGTCAGAGAAAAACAGAGTTCTCACTCTCTGATTGAGTGCAGCAAAGTCAGATACTTTATTATCTCTAGCAATTGCGTGGAGGAAGAGAGCTAAACAGGTCTCTCTCCAGGTAAACAATTACAGCAAGCATTTATACCTTTTGTTACATACAATAATAAGCAACAGCTGTATTTTGTTTATACATAGGTCATATTGAGATCTTATTTTTCTCACTTCTATTTAGACTATGGTCTGCATTCCATATCTAACACAAGGTTGCAACAACTTCTCACACAGTTCTTCCCCATTTGCTTCACACAATCCTCGCTTCCACAAGTCTCACGTTATTAGGGTTACAACTAGCCTTACTCTTGGTCACAGAGGGGGCTGTTTGCATTGAAATCCCCTTCAAATCCCTGTCAGTACTTGCTCTACTTCCACAGCCATTAATGGTGGTTTGGAATCTTGATGGCTCTCATCAGCCAGGACAATTGACTGTCGATGGCTCTGTTTGCAGGCAGGCCTTCCTGTGAGCCAGCCTGGGAAGAATAAAGGCTTGGCGTCTCACAGGAAATGTGACCATGTCACCAGGTACTGAAATCCATCCTAAACCTGGTGCATTTCCTTTGGGGGGGAGAGGGCTCAGAGAGACAAAAGATTCCTGCCTTGTGCCAAAAATATAGAAGTGGGTGGAACAGAACAAAGGGGGTTGTAATCATGAGAAATCCCCTAGCTACCACCGGAGCTGGAACAAGGGCTGTACCGGGGAAAGGATTGTACCGAGACTAGGAAGGCGTCCAGTCTGTGATAGAAGCTTATTGAAACATCACTGAGGATGAGATTTTATGTGTATTCAGTTTTGTTACTGTATCGGGTTTAGACTTGCATGTTTATTTTATTTTGCTTGGTAATTCACTTTGTTCTGTCTGCTATTACTTGGAACCACTTAAATCCTACTTTCTGTATTTAGTAAAATCACTTTTTACTTATTAATTAACCCAGAGTATGTATTAAAAGCTGGGGGGGCGGCGGCAAACAGCTGTGCATATCTCTCTATCAGTGTTATAGAGGGTGAACAATTTGAGTTTACCCTGTATAAGCTTTACACAAGATAAAACAGATTTATTTGGGGTTTGGACCCCATTGGGAGTTGAGTATCTGAGTGTCAAAGACAGGAACACGTCTTAAGCTGCTTTCAGTCAAACCTACAGCTGTTAGGGGACGTGGTTCAGACCTGGGTCTGGTTTTGCAGCAGGCTAGTTCTGGCTCAAACCAGGCAGGGCACTAAAGTCCCAAGTTGCCAGGGCTGGAAAACAGGGGCAGAAGTAGTCTTGGCACATCAGTTGGCAGCCCCAAGGGGGGTTCTGTCATCCAACCCGTCACAGAGCTTTGCTGTGTTATCACTTTTAAACTGATTGACAATAGAAATAAGATGCAAAACTAGAGCCCCTTAATTTTGAAAATTTAAAGTCTAGACAAAAATTATTAATACATGTACATAACAGTCCCCATTAATGATAGGAGTTGTGCATGTTCACACAGGCAGTCTGTGCGGCTAATTGGGTTTTACATTACAAATCTGAATAAAACTTGACCTGTTTATAAAACTCCTGAATAAAATCTTCAAAGGTGCTTAAGTGACTTAGACCCTAAGATTTAGGATCCTAAGTCACATAGGCACTTTTGGAAATTTCACACTCTATCTTAAAGTGAAAATTGTTGTTGTTTTTGTTTTTTAAGAGCATGGCTCTGCATATGCTTTCTACTGAGCACAGAGCTTACTACCTTTGGGTCCCAGTTCAGCAAGCATGTACCTAGTTTAGGCACATGAGTAGTCCTGCTAAAATCAACGGGACTGGTCGTGCTCTTAAATTTCGGGACGTGCTTCAAGTATCTTGTTGAATCAGGACCCTGAGTAGTCTCATTGACCTCCTTGGACTACTCTGGGTAGTAAGCACTGTGCTCAGTGGCTTGCTGTTCAGGCCTGAAGATCAACACACTGTGTTAGACTGATGCAACTGTAATAACTTGACATAATCATCTAATTTAAAATACTTTTAACTAGCTTGTATGGAAGTTCATTGTTGTTTTTCATTTGTAAAGGCTGTTTAATGTTCTTATAATGCACAAAACTGGTCTAAATAGCACTCTCTGAGATGTTAGTTAAAATGAACATAACTTCTAATTAGACGTATCTGTTCACATTCTTTCCTATAGGAGGACATTGAAGAGCTAATGGATTTTTTGCAGGCTAATAAGAAGTATCATCTGAGTAAAAGATTTGCTTACAGAGAATACCTAATAAATAATATTCGTTTGTGGGATTCCCAAGCCTCTTCTCTCTTGAACACAGGAGCAAGCCAGATAACAAGTCTCATTAACAAGACAGAAAGGTAAATATAATCTCTATTTTAACTATTTCTGGTGTCTCCACTCCTATGTTATGAGTGACATATGGTACTCTTCAAAAATATTTTTTCTTAATAAAGGTTAATGAATAGAATTTAAAAGTTTACTGAGAAGATTTATTATTTTTAAAATAATTCAATAGGATATTTAGTAGTTACCATATTGGTTATCCAGCACCATAGTGTAATATACTGTCTTTGGCCCTGGTCCCACAACACAGAAATATTGCTGTCCCACAGACACAGTTAGAGCCCATTGACTTCAGTGGAGCTCTAAATGGATACATCAGTTTATTTCTGTGCTGCATGTTATAGGATCAGGGTCATTGTGTGTGAGTGACTAATGTTGCCCTCTGGTAGCAGCCCTACTGAGAGAATAAGGTAATTTCCACTAATATTAGTGGCTAGAGAGATTCTTTAGCCCACGTAGTAGACGCATGTGCTTTCGGAGCTTTAGTCAAGGGTTCTAGTCCCAGCCCTTGTGTGTGATCTACATCTGAATTATGTGTTGCTGTGAATGTGTTCAAATAAGGTCTTGGTTATTTTCTTTTCTCCCAGCCTAACTCCATGTCATACAAATACATGTCCAAGCTTCCATGTTTGATGTTAATATGTGATTTGCTTAACTGGATCATTTAGTTTTAGATTGATGCAGCGTCTTATGAGTAGAGTCAAAACTTGCCTCACAAATAAAGTGTTTCGGCCAGTTTCCTTGACTGATGGGAACATGTACAGTTAGACTTATTAACAGACGCCCAGATTCTGCTGCTGGAGGATTATGGCTCCCACTGAAGCCAGCAAGTTTGGGGCTGATTATAGATCCTTTGCTTACTTAGGTAGTGCTCACCGATGTAAGTAGCCCATTTAAATCAATGGGAATACTGTTAATAAGAATTACTGAACAGGGCCCTATGTGCATCAAAATCTAGACCTAGATGAAAAGTCCAACTCCGATTCACTTCTAAATTTAGCATGTAGGGTGAGGAGCTGGATATATGGTCTCAAACTGGCATGCATAAAAGTTTTCCAAAGCAAAGATGGTCTCCACAGTTGACTGAGCTTATAAATAATATAATTGGTATAGATCTTTATTAGCGGACAAGCCACATGCTGCGGGGAATATTAAAAAAATAAATGTTGGCTAAAGTAATAAGTAAAAATGAATTGCAGAAAAATATTTATTTAACTGCTTTGGGGTATTTCTTTTAGATCATATAGTCTCTGGGCTGATTCAGATATTGTATTTGAGGATATCGTAGAAATATCCCTGAAGGTAATATGGAGACATAAAAATGATGAACTGGTGCTGGTGAAATGAGCAGTTAAAATTATGTGACAATATAGAACAGTTTGAGGGAAAACTCTAGCTAGTACCAAGAGAGCTGCAGCATCTGCTAGCCTGGCATGTGGCGAAACAACTGAAGAGTATGCTGGGAAAGTAGAATGTGTCAGTGTTCAGGAAAGCAAATTACTAATTTTTCTGTTGATCCTGTGCCAAAATCTTTCTTTATATATTTTAGACATCTATATTGGAGCTGGTTGTCAGTCATCTGGGTGCCATGAATTACAGAAACAAATAGAAAATAAGTTAATATAATCCAAACTTCTCAGCCAGTAACAGGTCCATATAGACATATTACTATTTGAATTGTTTTCTTTCCTGCGATTATTCTCAATTGAAAGGTAAAAATAATAGAAGATTTAGAGTAGGGCTGTGAAACAATTAAAAAAATATATTGCAATTAATCGTAGTTTTAATCGCACTGTTAAACAATAATAGAATACCATCCATTTAAATATTTTTGGATATTTTCTGTATTTTCAAAGATAGGCTTAAGGTCTTGGACTTCAGCTCTGCTTGGGGCTCGGGGCTCTGGCCCGCTCGGGACTCCAGGCTTCATCCCCCATAGGACTTGGGGCTCCAGTCCATATGGGGCTCAGGGTTCCAGCCCAGCACTTCTGCCCACCTGTGGAGATGTGCACTGGGGCTTCAGCCTCCCCTCCCTCCCGCTGCTGCCTCTCTCCGCATCCAGAGGAATACGATTAACGTGTTAAAAAATAATGCGTTCATTTTGTTTTCAGTTCATCGCAGGCATTAACTTTAGTTGATTGACAGCCCTAGTTTAGAGGCCCAAAGGAAGACTGATATGCAGTACCAGAGATCATGTTCTTTATCTGCAGGTAGTGCGAAACGAACAGCACTTCATTAGAGACTGGATAACTGTTCATTGAGAGCCAAGTAACCTTTGCTCTTCTGTTTAGCCACCTATTGTAGTAACTGTCACTTGTTGAGTCATGACTACCATTAGACTGTTGAGCAAGGACAGTCTTCCTATATGCCTGTACTCTGCTTTGCATGTTTTAGGTGCTACTATAATGTATGTGCAACTATCTGGCCAAGACCAATCTTACCACCTCCTATGTAATATAACGAAGATCCCAATTCTGCAGCCTGTACCCTTCCATCATTTCATATCACTTTCAAAACAGATTACACTTTTGGTCTCCTTGAGAAAAGTTCTTTGGTTGTTCTGCAGACATTGTTACTTTGGGATGGTCCTTAATAAGAAGCTCTAATTGAATAGACCATTGGGTAGATTTAATCATGAATCCATAGGAGTTGATTACTAAAATGAAGGAAGAACTGGGATTTATTCAACTGGAAAAGTAGCTTTAGTTAATTATTTAATAACTGATATTGAACTTGAGTTGCAAAATAAAAAAAATCAATGACTAGAAAAGAGAGAGAGGAGAGTTACATGAAAAATAATCTCAGTAGTTGAAAGGCAAAGCCTGGGTAGTTTTTGGTGGTGTTACAGTGTGGCATTCACTTACACAAAAAACTGCAGCCCTAACACGAGTAACTAGAAAATCCTAGTGTAAAACAGTGCTTTTCTCTCTTTAACTTTGCATGCTATTCATTGCGTATAATATTCAGAGAGTGAGGAAGAATTTACAAGTTGGGTAAGGGATGCAGTTCTACTTTCAAGAGAAATCTTGTGATTGAGTTTCTTACAACACAATTAGTTTTTAAGCCAGATCTACAAACGATATCAGCAAATGGCTTTTCCTCTTACCGTGTAAGTAATAGAAAGGTTGAATGGAGGATTCCCCAGATTTTTTTTCATAGTTTCAAATTTTAAACTAAATTCTGAAAAGTTAGAGACACTTGCAAAACAAAGGCCTGGTCTACACTACAAGTTTATATTGAATTTAGCAGAATTAAACTGCATTAACCCTGCACCCATCCACACAACGAAGCCCTTTGTATCAATATAAAGGGCTCTTAATACCAGTATCTGTAATCTTTCCCGACGAGGGGAGTAGTGCTGAAATCGGTATTGCCATTTCGCATTAGGGTTAGTGTGGCCACAATTCGACGATATTGGCCTTCGGGCGCTATCCCACAGTTCAGCATTGTGACCGCTCTGGACAGCAATCTGAACTCGGATGCACTGACCAAGTAGACAGGAAAAGCATCGTGAACTTTTGAATTTCATTTCCTGTTTGCCCAGTGTGGAGCGCCGATCAGCACGGGTGACCATGCAGTCCCAGAATCAAAAAAGAGCTCCAGCATGGACCGTACGGGAGATACTGAATCTGATCTCTGTATGAGGAGATGAATCTGTTCTATCAGAACTCCGTTCCAAAAGATGAAATGTCAAAGCATTTGAAAAAATCTCCAAAACTACGATAGGCAGAGGCCACAGCAGGGACTCAGCACAGTGCTGCGTGACAAGCATAACGGAAAACCAAAGAATCAAATGGATGCTCATGGAGGGAGGAAGAGGGGACTGAGGACTCAAACTATCCCACAGTTTCCGCAGTCTCCAAAAACTATTTGCATTCTTGCCTGAGCTCCCAATGCCTGAAGGTCAAAAACATTGTCGCGGGTGATTCGGGGTATATGTCATCAATCTCCTCCCCTCCTTCCCCCCCACCCCCAGAAAGAAAAGGGAAAAATATCATCTCACCTTTTTCAATTCACCGTATGTCTACGATGTTGCTGGTAGATCCGTGCGCACGCACTGAACAGCAGCATCCCCTCCTCCCTCCCTTCTAATGGCAATATGGTGCAAATAGGCGACAGCCATCGCACCATTCCGTGAGTTGCTCCGCGCCTCGTTGAGTACGGCCAGGTCTTGGCAAAATGAAGACTTCTTTAAGCTTTCTCTGGACGATTCAGTCCTGCTGGAATATCATAGCATCTGAGGCTGCACACCTCTTTCCAACCCTTTAATGACTGATCGAGATTCTGCTGCTCACTGTCCATAATAGCTGAGCTGCCTCCCCGTTTTATTCTCAATAAAGTCAGTGTTTCGTACCTGCATCTTTATTACTGTATCAACAAATCGTGGGATAACTGGCCACCGTCAGCCCAGAGGGGGTGGGAGGAGGGAACAATGGGTGATTTGTTGCAGGGACGCCCCTAGAATGGTAAGCGCTCATCATTTCTGTGGGAATCGGGGCTTACAGACCGGAACGACGTCCCTCTTTCTTTAGTAGCCTTGCTCGATATTTCTAGTAGTACGACTCTATCTTTGACAAAACGTAAAACAGGAATTACCTGGGGAGTCATTCCCATTTTGTCATTCCCCAGCCGACTCACCGAGGCCAGCCAGGACCACCTCATGCAGCCCAATGGTACAGTAGACTGGAAACTGTCTCTGTTACTTGCAAGGCAAGTGAATGCTTTGTAGCTACTGCAGTACCGCGCGTCTTTCAGCAGCATCCAGTAGACATATGTGACAGTGAAAAAGGCTAAACAGCTCATGTTTGCGTGCTAGCGTCTGCAGGGCAATCCAGGGAAAAGGGCGCAAAATGTGGTCTGCCATTGCTTTCACGAGAGGAGGATTGACTGATGACATTTACCCAGAACACCGCGACACTGTTTGCATTGGAATCTCAACCAGAATTCCAATGACGCGGGGAACTGCGGGAACTATGGGATAGCTACCCACAGTGCAACGCTCCGGAAATTGACACTAGCCTCGGTACATGGATGCACACCGCTGAATTAATGTGTTTAGTGTGGCCGCGTGCACTCAACTTTATACAATCTGTTTCCAAATACCTGTTTCTTAAAATCGGAATAATCCCATAGTGTAGACGTACCTAAAGTGACATTACTTTGTTATTTTTTGTGACCCTCCTATAACTTCAGACCCCTACCCCACACACACAGAGCATGTTTGCTTTCAGAAAATTGGCAAGACCTGTGTGCTATTTTTTCATTCCCTGGATGTTGATATTATAAAACTACACAATATAGTAGTTCAAAACATTTTCCCGAGTTAGGCAAAGCTGAGAATCATGCCCAAAACCCAGAAGAAGAATAATTCCATGGAAGGTCAGCCAGAATTTCAATCTTTAATTATAAGGGGAATTGGGGAATATTTACAGACCAGAGCATAAGAAATATTAAGAGCAAGAAAAGTCTGAACCAAAATGCTGATCCTTTTAAATTGTATCATTAATCTCCTCTGCTTTTTCATCTTATCCTTCAACTCCCACTTCTCTAATTACAGATGTCGATGTTCTTTTATCAAAACCAATATACAGTAGATTAGGTACTTTAAATTTATGGATGGGATTAAAGGGAATTTTGAGATGCATAATTGTTTGGGAAAAGAGGTGGATGAAATAGAATACACAAACAAATTCAGAGGTAGCATAAAACAGGCATGACATAAATGCTGTAAGGGACTTTTAAAAGCAGAACTTAATAGAATGTTTAAAATATATTGGGTAAAAAGTCAATTGAGATTCATGTGAAAAAGATACTTAAGAATGTTAACAAAATAAGTAAATGGTGGGTTTCAGTTATAAAAACAGCTGCTCTAGGATTATAGAGAAAATTTCAAACAGAATCTAGAGGCCAGTATTTTGAAACTTGGCTGTCTAAAGTTAGCATTTAAATAAGAAGCCTGACTTTTCTGAACAGCTCAGCTCCTTTTGAAAATCAAGCTGCTGATTTGGGTGCCTAAATACGGGTTTAGGTGCTTTACTCTAGGTATTTGCAATGCTGTTGTAGTCGTGTTGTCCCAAGATATTTGAGAGACAAGGTGAGTGAGGTAATAGCTTTTATTGGAACAACTTCTGTTGGTGGACGAGAAAGCTTTTGAGTTGGTCTCTTTGCCAACAGAATTTGATCCAGTTAAAGATATTACCTCACCCACTGTGTCTCTAACTCTAGGTATACACATTTGAAAATTTTGCCCATAATATAGTAGGCAGTAATGGATATTCAGCTGTCTCTGGGCCAGATTCTCTCTCCATTCTGCCCTCTTTGCATCTCTCATTGCAAAGGGGCTGGAGTCTGGCCTGGACAGCCTACTGAGAATTCTGCCAGGGGTTAAGGAGCTATCAGGCAGCATAAAGTTGGTGTAGTTGGTTCCTATGCCAACCATACCCCTTCACTCCCCCCATACAAACACTGGCTTAGGGGTTGAGGGTGAATGAAGCTGCATTCTACCAAATCTCAGCTGGCCCCGTTAGGGAGCTGGACTGAAGCAGATGTGATCTGTGAATTAGGGATCTGTAACCAACTATAAACAGCTCCTAGTCTGCTACCCTTTCCCTGTGCTGAATGTGGAAGAGAGTCTGACTGTCTTTTACAAAGAAATGTTATACTTGGTACATGGTTCCCTAGACGCAAGGGGACAGGTGTGATATCTGATTAAAATATAATTATGCAAGCCATTATTTCTACCACTGGTATATAATTGCAATGAATCTTATACAAAGTGTAACACATGGCCAGAAAGGGTTAAAGAGCTTGCAGGCTAAGTCTCTGTCTACACTTCTGACATTATAGTGTGACCGCAGCAGTGCTGTGACGTGGGCAGGATAGTCAGGCTTCATTGCCGGGGGAGAGATCGACCGAGGAGTTGTAGCTTTATTGCTGGGAGTGCGGCTCCCGTCAATAAAACGCTGTCTAAACTCCTGCTTTTCAGCGCTGAAACATTTGTCACTCAGGGTGGGGGGATGTTTTTTCACACCCTGAATGACTAAAGTTTTATCACTGAAAGTGACAGTGTAGACACAGCCTCACTAACCCAAAGTGACCTTTAAAGACATGTTAGAAAGGTATGTGAATGGAAATTAAGGCCATTCATGTTAAATAGGCTAGAACTTTGAAATGCAAACCTATATTGTTAGAAGTGATACTAATTGTGTGTATCTTTAATTCTAGCGTTGTAAACAGACAGTTCCTGTCTGTCACTATAGCTGCTAATTCAGAGATCAAAGGGAATATTAATATTTAGATAAATCTTGGGTAAAATAATGTCATTGTCTATATGTCTCTTTGAAGGTTATAATAGATTGCCTAATGGATAAATTGTCCTATGTTTATTCGTGTAACTAATTACTGGTGGTGTTTAGAAAGCAAAAGGTTACATCAAAAGCCTATTGTTTAGCCAGGACTGTATGGTCAAGTGGCTGCTAGAACACTATATAAAAAGACCCTGGGATCCTGATCCTGTTAATCTCAGATTTGCTTAAGGTTTCATGCAAGGGAAGCCAAAGCCACAAGGACGGAGATCCCAGTTCTAACTGGATCACCCTGAAATATAACCATTGTACTATAACCTAGGGATTAGTTCTGAAAGCACTCTTTGCAACTACAAAGCTCGCCATCTCTGGTATGAATCTGAATCTTAAGAATTGAACTCATGTCTGTATGTATATTGATCTTTTAACCATAATCTCTCTCTTTTGTTTTTTAGTAAATTTTAGTTTAGTTAATAAGAATTGGCTGTAGCATGTATTTGGGTAAGATCTGAAATATTCAATAACCTGGGGGGTAATGTGTCCAATCCTTTAGGATTGGTAGAACCTTTTCTTTTATATGATGAAATAAATTTTCAGAAATCATCGTATTTGACTTAGGTACCTGAAGCTGGATCACTTTAAGGGAACTGTGTTGTTCGGACTTCTGAGTAACCTGTAATAAAGAAGCTGTTTTATGCTGTCTTGGTAAATCTAAGTATGGGAATATCCACCAGCTTTATGGGGATTGTCTGCCCCATTATTTGCAGTTCACCCTAATTGAGTGACCACAGCTGGCCCCCACTGGGACCCTGGTCACAGTCTGCCACCCTTTCCCTATGCTGAATGTGGAAGAGAATCTGATTCTGTCTTTTCTTTTGAACATGGTTCTCTAGAGGCAAGAGGACAGGATTACCATAACTTTGGTGAAAACAGGACTTTCCTTTTTAAAGAAAAAGAAAGAAACCAATTCTTGAGTTAAGTTATCCAGGAAAAGAATAGTACAGGCAGGAAAATAAAGAACCATCAAATCTCAAACCCTGATGATTATAGTGATGAAAGATATAAATAAAATAAATAAATTGCTCTGCAAATCACTGGCCTCACTTAGGTGTTTTATAAACATAAAATTTGCTGTTGTGGATCAGACCATTGCATAGCATTCTACCTTCAACACTGGCCAATACCTGACATAGAGAAAAATGGGATTATGAATCAATTCCCCTCCAACAAAGCAGCTAAGCAGTCACTGGTTTGCTGTACAGTATTTAGGGGAGAGTAATTCTTTCGCATCCCCCACATGCTTATTGTGGTACCCACAAAAACATGAAATTTGATTACCCCCACATGTTATCTGTTGTTTAAAATCCATCCATACTCCTTGACTTGATTACCCTCTAAGGCTGTGAATTCTCCATTTTGACTATTGTATAGGCTGAATTTTGTTTCTTTCTATTAAATTCCCTTAGTGTCCCATTATTTTCATGTTATGGGACTATGTAACAGCAAAGTGCTTTCCGGTGTTTCCTTATGCCCTCTATCATTTTGAATCGCCCAGTCAAATACCCTTTAAATCACCCTTTCCAGACTGAAATCCTAGTTTGGGGAGTCTCTTACTCATGTGCATCTTTTCTAGTCTTTGCTATATCTTAAAACTACCACAGCTGAACCCAGCACTACGGAGTTATTATTATTTTATTTAATAGAAGAACTGATAGCTATGCCTATAGTTAGGGTTACTTGACATATTTAATTCTATATATCTGTATATATGGTAGTAGAACTTAAAAGCTTCAATGAGGGCAAAGCCCCATTATCGTAGGTACTGTACAACATATAGGGAATGGCAGTTCCTGCCTCAAAGAAGTTTAAAATCTAAGAGATAAGACACAACTGATGGGTGAAACAAATAAGCAGGTAGCTATATCTGAGATACCTGAATGAGAAAAATAATAGTGTCACCACATGTGATAGATATTGGTCATGTCAGTTAATGCACTTCGGGAAAGTGTCCTAATAGTAAGGTGATGAGTGATATGAGAAGCTGTATATAGTAGAGTGGAGTTTAGCATAGACTAGCTGTATGACCAATGCGTAGCCAATCAGTAACAGTAATTGCAGTAATCAGAGGCGTGTCTACCGTTGTGCAGTATGTCACTGCAATATTTTCTGCTGTTGTCTGTCCTTTAATGCATAGAGCTATTTTATTTGTATACGTGCTATTGTGAGCAGATATCTTCATTGAACTCACCACAATCTAACCTCCTCTTGCTTCAGAAGATTCCACAGCTTCAGTGCCCATCAGCATATTAGGAGTTTAGACCACTGCTGCTAATGCACATTATCTTACATATATGCAAGTTAAATGTCCTCTGCCGTCAAATTGTCCATTTCATTTATATGTTTAAATCCATCCAGAGTTTCTCATAATCCTCCATTTTACTGAACAAATCAACTTGGTGTCATTATCATACTTTACCACCTCCTTTTACTTTTTGTTCAAAATCTATTTAATAATTTTTGTCAAATACTGGCAATCACCTTGGTACGCCAACATTTGACCTGTAGGACAGCCTTCACTGTAACTTTTTAAATTGCTTTACTGGTTCAAACTGCATGAATGCCCTTATCCATTTATTAGTCATTTTCCTTAATAGTCTCATATGAGAGACCTTTTCAAAAAAGCATTCGGAAAAATCTAAGTGAATTACATTCATGCTGCTTTATCTATCATTTTGTTAACATTTCCAAAGAAATCTCATAGGCAGAAAGCTCTTTTTATCATTTTCCTTAGGGAAAAAAACTATGCAGGGGTTAACCTGTCCAGGCAATACTTGTCCAAGTGTTGTACTTTTTTAACCTTACTGGAACTCACAATAACCAGTTTCTCCAGTAGCACAAGAAGCCCCACCATTCTGTAATTCGTGGGTTCTAGATAGTCAACAAGGCACCAGATTAGTGACTTCCCAGTTTTTTTTCCTGAACAGTTGCTATTTTTGAAGTGCTATGGCTTCATTTCACCAAGAACTCTGCTCCTTCACACTTCATTTCCTTCATAACCCTTTGATAACATCATCCGGTTCTGGCAATTTACTGGACTTGAGGAACTCACATTGCAGTATGAATTTATCCATGGATTTCAATCTCTAATAAGACCACAATAATTTCCTGTGATATGTGGCCTTAAATCATACCATCATCTACAATAAAGTCCAAATCAAAATATTTCTTTTACTGATCTCTTTTAGTAGTGTACTTTTTATTCTTCTCCATTTAAGTGGAGTCCATTGCATCAATACATATTTCTCCAAACAGTCCTTTGATGTCCTCTTCCACCAGATAGAACTGGGTAGCTCACCTTCCCTTTCGTTATCATCATTGCGTCAGCAGAGCATAAGCTTTTAATCTCTTAGGGCCTGACCCCATCAGGTCCTGAGCACTTGCTGTCTGCATTATGGTTAATGACTTGCTTAGCAGCTCTCTGGGTCTGGATTTTTCTATGAGGAATTACTCTTTGCAATTCTGATCTGGACATCTGCAGAATACTGATCCAGTTGGGTGAAATCCTGGTCCCACTAAAGTCCTTGGCAAAACTCCCATTGACTTCAGTGGGGCAAGGATTTCACCCCTTGTTTCTATCATGTGGGCTTTCTAATCAAATAGATTCCATCCCTTAGTCATGTCCACACTGGAGTGATCTTTCTAAAATAGTGCTTTACTTTACTCCTTCAGATATAATACAACTCTATACAACCTAACCTACCCATCGGACAAACTCTAGTTTGAAGTCTGAAGCCCTTTCGCCATTTTTTTAGATTGTCAATCATACCTCGAATTGTCAATTATACTGGGCATTCTAGCTGGCTCCTTTTTTAGTTTTGTCTTTAAGTCTTGAGCGTTAAGCCTGGAGACACTTTCATTTTTGTCTCTTAGAGGTATAACCATTATATTATTAGTGTTATTTAACTGAAAATCTGCTTTTCCTTGAACTGATGGTTACACCTCCTTGTCTCTATTGTTTGTGTCATGGGAAACTCAGTCCATATTCCTTTTTACTGGCCCCTGTGGTTGTAGTACCCACAAGTACCTACAATTTAATCTGAGTGCCTTTTAAGATTTGTACATATAAAAAAATTTCACAGAATAAATCAACATGGAACTAATGAGATGTGTGTCTATCATCGTCCCCATCATCAGTGTGTATCTATCACCGCCCTGGTCACTTAGCTGGTATGTTACATCACCGTCCCCCCACCTTTCATCTCATGGCCCCAATTCTGATTCCTGCTGCAGCCCCTTTACTCCACTCTGGGTAGGGATTGTAAAGGGACTGCAAAGACTCCTGGGTAATTCCCCCAGCACAAAATAGATTAAAGGTATTTAAAAGTAATATCTTAATTCATTGGTTCTCAAAGCCAGTCTGCTGCTTCTTCAGGGAAAGCCCCTGGCAGGCCAGGCCAATTTGTTTACCTGCCGCATCCGCAGGTTGAGCTGATTGCGGCTCCCACTGGCTGCAGTTCGCCGCTCTGGGCCAATGGGGGCTGTGGGAAGGGTGGCCAGCACATTCCTTGGCCCGCGCCACTTCCTGCAGCCCCCATTGGCCCGGAGCGGCAAACCGCAGCCAGTGGGAGCTGTGATCGACCGAACCTGTGGACGCGGCAGGTAAACAAATTGGCCTAGCCCATCAGGGGCTTTCCTTGAACAAGCGGCGAATTGGCTTTGAGAACCACTGTCTTAATCGATTATTATTTTGCATAACTTGCTCATCCTCTTATCTAATCCCACCACGCACAAAACTACTTTGTTTTCCCTTGTATTTGACACAGAAAGGAGCCTAGATACAGAACTTGCAGTTCCCAAAGCTGAAGGGAGGCTTGGCACTGCCCAATCTATCTGCCACATCATTGAAATTTATAATCAGTTGGTTTCAAGCAAGGACAAACATCTTTTGGCTTCAAGTAAAGCACGTTAGCAGCTGGTGGGATTGCTTTGAGGGCTTTTTCCCCACAGAAGATTTTTTTTTTTTAAGGTATGGATGTAAGCTGAAAAAATTGAGTTCTGCAAAACTTAACA
The DNA here is from genome assembly GCF_003597395.2 of Chelonoidis abingdonii. Classification (NCBI taxonomy): domain Eukaryota; kingdom Metazoa; phylum Chordata; order Testudines; family Testudinidae; genus Chelonoidis; species Chelonoidis abingdonii. The sequence goes on along the minus strand of NC_133773.1, from coordinate 120,199,018 downwards.
AACTTATGTGATAAAGAGGGAGGCTGAACTGAGCTCCCCATTAGAATTTAAAGCAAGTTTGATAGGCAGCGGACAGTGTTCTGTTGCTCATTTAATTGACTTGTTTAGCCTAACCAAAAGAAGGCTGAGGGGAGATATGATTACTCTCTATAAATATATCAGAGGAATAAATACTAGGGAAGGAGAGGAATTATTTAAGCTCAGTACCAATGTGGACACAAGAACAAATAGATATAAACTGGCTATCAGGAAGTTTAGACTTGAAATTAGATGAAGGTTTCTAACCATTAGAGGAGTGAAGTTCTGGAACAGCCTTCCAAGGGGAGTAGTAGGGGCAAAAGACATATCTGGCTTCAAGACTAAGCTTGATAAGTTTATGGAGAGGGTGATATAATGGGATAGCCTAATTTTGGCAATTAATTCATCTTTGACTGCTAGTGGTAAATATGCCCAATGGCTTGTGATGGAATGTTAGATGAGGTGGGATCTGAGTTACTAAAGAGAATTGTTTCCCGGGTGTCTGGCTGGTGAGTCTTGCCCACATGCTCAGGGTTTAGTTGATTGCCATATTTGGGGTTGGGAAGGAGTTTTCCTCCAGGGCAGATTGGCAGAAGCCCTGGGGAGTTTTTGCCTTCCTCTGCAGCTTGGGGCATGGGTCACTTGCTGGAAGATTCTCTGCACCTTGAAGTCTTTAAACCATGATTTGAGGACTTCAGTGGCTCGGACACAGGTTTGATACAGGACTGGGTGTGTGAGATTCTGTTGCCTGCATTGTGCAGGAGGTCAGACTAGATGATCATAATGGTCCCTTCTGACCTTAAAGTCTATTAGTCTATGATTCTGTGACTTTAAATTCTCAAATGGTAGGTGGAGAAGCAAGTGCTGGCTTTGAACTGGAGCTCTCTATTCACTTTGGACAAAATGCAAATGCCACACTACTAAATAAATATTCCTCAACTTTGCTTTAATTTGATTATTTGGGGAATTTGAGGTAAAATCTAACTTGAAACAAATGTGGGACAGCTAAATTCATATGGAAAAATCTTAGGTGAGCACGGTGACAGACCACCCCCAATGTCCTCACCGCCACCTGCCAGGCACTCTCAGCCCTGCACTCCCCAAAGCAGGTGAGAGGGAGCTCTGTGGGGCCTGGGAGGCAGAGCGCAGGGCTGGAGACACGGGGTGTAGCCAGGTGATTCCTGGGGATGTCCCAGGCTCCTGTGGCTCAGCAAGCTTGACCGTACTGACCCTTTAAAGCTGCAGCTTCTGCCCTTCCTAGGTAAATTCACAAAATCAATGGGAATTGGTCTCAATCCTTTCCTGAAAAGGGCTGAATAAAGGACTACAAGATTTGGCCCATAGTCCAACTATTGAAGTGTGTTGGAGACTTTGCTGGGACAGAGGCATGTGAGCCCCATATGTTATTAGGTCCTGATTTTAAGAGGGGCTGTGCATGCACAATTCCATTTAAAACCAATATGAGCTGCATAGTGCTCAGCCCGTCTCAAAATTGGGTACTTGGAGACTAATTGAGGAAGGGTTTGAACAAAAATCCACAGTGTTAAGGATAGTACTTTCTGCCCAGGTTCCATTTTGACTCTTAACCTCCTTTTAGGGAATACTCATGTAATATTTAATATTTAGGATTTAATATTAGAAATATTTCTTGTGAGTCATGGTGATAACTGCAAAAGTCCAAAATCCTAACCTTTATATCCCTAAATATAGGGGAACTCCTGAGTGACAAGAATAGCAGCAGTCTTTATAATGCAATTACAGTTGTTCATAGGGCGAGAGAGACTTATCTGAGTATGCTTTATTGCATCTAGCCCATGCACTCATGTGAATTTAGATAAGTCAGTGGAGTTAGACTGGTGTCATAATCTTGCAAGTCAACCCCGAATCCAAAAGAGGTCCTATAAGTGTAAAACTGGGAAAGTCTGGTCTTTGGAGTGGCTATATTTCTCTATTCATCCAAAATCCTGGTAATTCTTTTGATTTATTTTGAAAGTTATAGGAAAAGTGAGTGAAAGTCTTCGCACAGGTTTTGCTAACTATCATTTGTAGTGTGTATAAAATTATCATTTGTAGTGTGTATAAAATTATTGCGCATGTGTGCTAAGATATATATATAATATTTAATATGTTAAATGTTAACATATTAAATGTTAAATATATATACATGTAACATTTAATGGAGACTTTACATTTTTAGACGATAATGTATAAATATAATACATATCTAATTTGAATATTCTGTACAATACTCTTCTTTTTCCTTGCATGAATCTCATCAAATGGAATCCACTCTACAAGTCCTCTCCTTCCAAAGTGCTCTTTTCAGTGCTGTATCCTCTATCACAACACATGTTTTCCTTTATGATGTACCTCCACTTCTTCTTGGGTTGCCTCTCTGTCTTTCTCTTTCAGTCTTGAGCGGTTGTACTCCTTCCCACTAGTTGTCAGTACTGTGCCTGGCATGACCAAACCACCTGAGCCTGCACTCTCTCATTTTTTCATTTATGCACATTACTTTGAGCATCTTCTGTCTAACACTAACTCTATCTGTGTACGGGTCTCCTTGGTTATTTTTTTGACTCCTTCCTTCCCGTTCCCCCTTCACACTCCCATTTGTTTATTCACCTCTTGCCTATTATCTATATGCTATACTGTGTGCTTTCTGAAGCTTGGACTGTCTTTGTATTATTTGCTCGCATAGCGTCCAATACAGTGGGATCCTGAGCCTTGTAAGAGGCTTTGAGCAGGGGGTTGGACTAGATGACCTCCTGAGGTCTCTTCCAATCCTGATATTCTATGATTCTATTAAGCATTACACCAACAGAAATAAATAACTGTGTGCCTTTATACAAACACATGCTCTCTACTGTTAAGTATTCAAGATAACCGGTATTAAACACTCTTATTACAGAGCTGGTCATTTGTCTGAAAATCATTTGGGAACACTTCTAGACCAAGCTCAGACAGAAGTTTATTCTGTTAAACAGAAGTTGGATCATAATTTAAAACAGGAAAAGCAAAGGCTTCACCAGAAACTCGTTACTAAGAGAAGACGAGAAATGTTGCAAAAGGTAATTATGTACAGTGTAACCATTTACCCTGTGATTATGCTGAAAAATACCTGATTAAATTGAAAGATAAAGCCTAATTCTTTTATGATGATGAAGATGATAAACATCCATGCTAGGATAGTAGAGGAAAATAAGTCGTCTTAATTTTTAGTGTCGTTACTACAATATACAGTAGAACCTCAGAGTTATGAATACCAGAGTTTTGAACTGACTGATTAACCATGCACTTTATTTGGAACTGGATATACACAACCAGGCAGCAGGAGAGACCAAAAAAAGAGCAAATACTGTACGGTACTGCACTGAACGTAAACTACTGAAAAAAATAAAGGGAAAGTTTAAAAAAAAATTGGCAAGGCAAGAAAACTGTTTTCTGTGCTTGTTTCATTTAAATTCAGATGGTTAAAAGCAATATTTTTCTTCTGCATGGTGAAGTTTCAAAGCTGTAATAAGTCAATGTTTAGTTGTAAAGTTTTGAAAGAATAACCATAGTGTTTTGTTCAGAGTTACAAACATTTCAAAATTACGAACAATGTCCATTCCCAAGGTAGTCATAGTTCTGAGGTTCTACTGTATTGTCTTAACTGAGCAGTTATTCATAGCCTGACGGCATAAGACCAGATCATTTCCTACCATTGAGAAAACCTGCAGGTAAGTGATATACATGAAGAAAATGCTGAGTTTCCATTTATGGAATTTGACATCTCATCAGGTCAGGATTATAGGGTTAGATTCAACACAGTGGGGGCAGGGAGCATGACCCTCCAAACACACCGAGGTTCCAAATTCTATGGAGGAAAATGCCTTGGAGCTCTGGCAATCATGCAGAGGGCCAACACTTCCATTGTATTCCCTGGGCTTGCCACTGGTGCCCATCTCCATCTTGACCTGGATTAATTGACTTTACACCACAATGCATAATCGGACAATTTAGACTCCTGTATGTGAATTATAAAGAAATAATCAAAAGATGCAGGAAATCCATTGGGTTAGTTGGGATGTACATTTCAAAATGTTCTGGTGCTCTTAAAAGATAAATTGTGTTAAAACAAGGAGAGAACAGGTGCGAAGAGAAATCTTGGGCTTCTTTCAGTGGCATTCAGTATCTTTTTTTTCTCCCCACAAGGGAAGCTTTGGCTAGCTTTACAGTGAAAATGTTGCATAGTATAATATGAAATATCAGTACACCATTTTTCTCTTCTTTCCTCTGTGTTTCTTTAATCAGAGTTTGCATTTGGAATTTTACCAGTTCATTAGATTTCTGACCCTTTCCGATATCTGAAAATATGTCAGGGCATGAGATAAATTGCACACTGTGTTTTTGTAGGTGTTAGCATTCTAACTTCAACCCAAATTAATAGTGGCCTTTTGGGCACATATGAATGCAGTGCTGATATTATGCAATGAAATTATCATTTTGAGTATTACAAAAAAAACATTATGTATAATTTCACCTTGGTATGAAATATGTATATAGGGGATTAGAACTAGAAAGTTTTTTCTATTTACCTTGTATCTTTTTTTTAAAAAATTGGTAAATGAATCAGCAGAAAGAACAAAGAAAGGAGCAGATGTCGATAGGAGACACTTTCAAAACCACTAAAGAGGTTAGCCACTACTTGAGCCACTGGCAAAAGCTTCTGACTGATCAAGCTGTTGAATTTGAAGAGCTTATTGAAAAGCTTGATAATGATGCCAGTGAAGAAATAAAAGTGCTTAGATTTACTTTGACAGAGAAAGCTATTGATGAACTTAAACGTGTTCAGCATGGAGTAATCACTCAAGAACTGTTAAAACTGAATGTGCCAAAGCCATTCCTGCAACAAATTGTTGAGGAGCATAAAAAGGAAATTGCTATTCAGACTGAACAGCTTGAAAAAGAAGAACATGACAAAAATATGGCCACAGGAGAATGGCTTGAGAATACCAGGCAAAAACTGAGCCAAGAGCTGGAACACAGCACTGCAGAACAAAAAAAATTAAGGAGTTGGGAACAGCTAATGTTCAAGTAAGTATCTGTCTATTTTCTTTTCTTGGTTATTCCTCTAGTAAGCATGAGTTTAACACCCATGTGGGCTTAATTTTTAACTATCAATTCTTTGCTATAAACCCTGTTCCAATCTCACTTGTCTCCAACCCCCTTCTCTTACAGGAACCTAGGGTGTCCCTTGACTGGGGAGTCAACCCTCTCTCTTACTCACACAGTGCATGAGCTGCTGCCACCAGAAATTGAGGTCTCAGTGGATTCTCCTGCATGCCATCATACAGGAACAGACTCCCTGTGCACTAGGTTGCAACACCATGTGTCCCACCTAACCTACCATCTGGACAGAGGGTCAAACTTCAGTGGCATTGTGACCTTGTGAACTAGATTGTAATGCCACTTGCTGAAATTTAACCCAACCCCCCTCTGCCTGTAGGGGTGGCCAGGTCAAATTTCAGTGGCATTGCAACCACTCATCTGGATCAGTGCTCCAGATTGCTCTGGCAGCAGGTGAACTGATTCAGTATGGGATCATTGCTTAAAAGTGGTTGGATCATGGGCCCCCAGCTCTGCAGCCTACAGCAAGTGGAAGAATGGCCTCCTCCTCAAACCTACCCAATTTGTGCCGCTGCTGATAGTTTCTGGTGCATTTTGTATTAGTGAAGTCAGTGGGAGCTCCACTTCTTTTGCCATTTTCTGTTTAAAATTTCTGTCCCAAGATGAACGAAATGAAATACCAATACCTAATAAAAATTGGAATGATAGAACGTTTTGTTCATTAATTAACTCTTTTCCTAATCTAGGAAGCAGTGTGGATCTTGTGGTTAAAGGATGGGTCTTTGAGACACCTAGGTTTGTTTCCTGACTCTACCAATGACTTGCTTCCTGTGGTTTGGGCAAGACACTTAAACTCTCTGTACTTCAGTTTTCCTATCCATAAATCTGGGGAAATACTACTTACCCATCTTTGTTAAGTGCTTTGAGATCCTCTGGACTTGTCTATACAGAGAGTTACAGAGAGCAAACTGGGGTGTAAAGCTACGGCACAGTAGCCTGACATACATTAATCAGCTGTGTGGACTCTGCCACTATGAACTCTGTAGTGCACTTTGATTTATACCCCAGCTTGCTCTTCGTTAACTCCGTGTAGCCAAGCCCTTATATATAAGCATAAGGTATTAGTATTATTAATTATTATTATTCTCATCCAATAGCTTTGTTGAAAAAGGAAGGTATGTAAAAATGTGTATCTAAGAAACTCTGGTTTTCTATAGTGATCTAAAATGAGAACTTATCAGTAACCATTCATTGTGTCTGGTCCTTATATGGGCCCGTAAGGGGTAAGGAGGGCACAAAGGGCTTTCTTTACCTCTTTATACATCCTGGGCAGGAGATAAGCCTTTATTGAAGTCCATGCACACCCCTGCTAGTGCACTCTGGGATACAAGCCCTCAAAATAGGAAATGAGGATGTAGAGAAAAACTGGTTGCAAAATTTTCATTAATGTTATCTAGTGAAAAATGGATTTTAGAACTATATTCGAATCTTCCTGGGAAATGTTTTGTATCATTTGAATTTTTTTGTCGAAACAAGTCAAAAGGTGTCTCCCCCACCATTTTTAGGTTTATTTACCTGTTTCCCTCAATATCTCCCTACGGAAAAATGAGAGAGAGAGTGCACACAAAAACACCCTGAACATTTTTCATTTTGATTTATGTTGACAAAATTTATGTAAAAAATCCTTAACAATGAATTTTTTCCTAAATTTTTTTTTTTGCAACAGTTCTAATGTATAGGCCACATTCTCACCTAACACCCTAATATCCGGAGAATCTGGCCATCTGGGCTGAGAAACACACTTTGCAGGTTCCTAGGATCTCCGAAGATAGTTTGGTTGTCTTTTTGTTGTTGATTGTTGTTGTTGTTGTTGGTTTTGGCTTTTTGGTTTTTTTTGCTCTGTACCAGTTTGCGTATACCTCAGAACAGCATATGTTTGGTTTTGTTTTTTAACAGGAAATTTTTAAGTTTGCCCCTTTCATTATCTGAAGAGGAACTGCTGAGAATGAGGCAAGAGTTCCATTGCTGCTATTCTCAGATGGACAATAACTTAGCTTTGCCCAAGATTCGGAAAAGAGCTTTGCTTCAGGCGTATCAGTTGGCGTGGAGGGAAGCGGAGCTGCTGAAAGTGGATCAGAACTCAGCACTATCCGACAAACAGGTGGGATCAGTAAGGTAACGTTTTACATTTCCCAAATATGTACATTTACTGTCTGTCTCCTTTTCAGGAATGGATTTCCCCACACATGCTGGTTTTCATGTGTTTTGGAAGCAGAATGTGATTAGGGTCAGTTCCCAAGTGTATGGCCTGCTTTATTTGTCAGTTACTATAGGTAAAAGCTGGATCCTGGCCTCTCTCCCAGTCCAATACATTAGGATAGTGCCTCTTGTGATGACTGGTGTGCATGTTGCCTTCCTGCTTCCTGTTCTGTTCTTTTTCCTGGTTCCTGCTACCTGAATTCAGTGTTCTTGTTCCTGTTTATGTGTGTGCACACAGAGCCTTAGTGTTGGGTGTGTGCAGCTACTACATATCTGCAATTCAGACTGTTATCAAGTTTTATTCAGACTTTTGCTGACCTTACCAGTTCACGGTCAGTACATGTTTTGACTGACAGTCTACTGGCATGTCTTACTTCAGGGTGGTTTTTTGGATTGCTATTCTGGGGTGCATCAGAGCGTAACATGGCGACGAGTGCTTCTGTTCTGCAACCCAGGCTGCCAGCACAGCCTTCGATGGTGATACTTTATTCAGAATTTTTGGAACTATCTGCAGATTAAACAACTCCGTGATGCACCTAGGTTACCCTGGCTGCTTAGGCTGTGATGGCATTGATATTTATGGTGAGCTCCTGGAGCCCAAGTCCTCCTTTGATGCAGCTATGCAACTGCAACAAGTCTTTTGGCATTGGAGATTCTGTTCTGGTAAAGAGGAAAATTGTTTTTTGAAGCTCTCCAGCAGCCCTGCAAAACCATACACAAGTTTGCATGTGATTTGCAGTGATGGGCCAGGGACTGTGAATTTGGGGATGTTATGATGATCATGCTCAGGGATATTTTTTTGATTGACCACCCGAGATGAACAGTTACTGGCAGAAGATGCGAGAATGCTAACTTTTGATGTGACAGTTGCTAAGAGTGAGGCCTTTTCTAGCGCTTGGGGTGAAAGTTGTTCTGTGTTTCAGACTGCTGCTACCTTTGTGTCTCCTCTTAAGCCATCAGCTGCTCCTCCTACTTCCATCGCCCAGAATCCTATGATGCTACCTATTCCTGTACCTTAGCCTCAGCAGCGAAAGTTGCTAGCTTCTCACTGTTTCTTCTATGATAGTATGGGTCACTTGGCCAATTTCCCTGCTTGCCCAGTCAGGCTTGTGAGAAAGGAAGGACACTTTAAATTAGTGCACCGCCGTACACTAGTTCACAAAGATGTGAGGCCTGTGAATGTGGAGTCGGACCAGACCTCTTTTATTGAGGTTTCCTTTAGTATAATCTTCACATGTGGTAAGACACTGCAGCTGGTATCCTGAAATTAATGGTACACTGCTGAAGTGCATGGTGGGTACAGGTGCTGAACTTAATGTTCTCCCCTCTGGGTTAGTTTAGGGTCTGGACAGTTGCTGACAATGGTAGTTACAAATTCTAAACATTTATATGCATTGCAGACAATGGGCAAAGCTGTATGCTCTGCGCTCTACAAGGGCATAGCCTTGACTGCAAAGTTTTACATAGTTAAAGGCGCAGCTGCATATGCGGTTCCATTATTTTCCTTACATCTTGGTATTATGAACTTGCACAGGATATCTCAGGTAGGATTATGTTGGCTAGAACAGAAGGGGATATGCAAAGTATCATTCAGAGACAGCATGGGGATATGCATACTCTTAGCAGGTGCATTTGAACATGGAAGTGTGCACTGTCTGCATGTTGCATACTTCCTGGACTTATGGAGAAGATTCAAGCGGAATTTGGTATCATTTGGGAAGTGGAAGGATTGGATCTCACCCATTGTGATCATATACAAGAAGAGTGGTGACATTCAATTGTGCACAGATTTTAGAGACCTTCGTAAATACACCTCTATCCCGCTATAACGCGACCTGATATAACAGGAATTCAGATATAATGCAGTAAACTAGTGCTCGGGGGCTGGGGGACTGTGCACACCAGCGAATCAAAGCAAGTAAGATTTTTTTGGCTCCTGAGGACAGCATTATATCGAGGTAGAGGTGTATGTGAAACATGAACAGTTTCAGTTGCCTTCAATGAGGTGACTTGGTGGGTAAGTGGATCCCGGATTTTCTGTGCATTGGACTATCAATCTGGTTATTGACAAATACCTGAAAGTGTGCAGTTGTTATTGACTTGTCAGCAAACCATTTGGGAATACTGCTATCAACAGCTCCCTTTTGGCTTAGTCTCTGCTCCTGAGGTATTACAGAGAGTGGTCTCTCAGCACCAGGATAATATCCAGGGTACATGTTGATATTTGGATAACATTCTCATCTTTGCTAAGACTGTTCCTGAGCATAATGCTGTTCTGGACCTGATGCTAACCCAACTCCAACAAGCTGGCATAAAGTTGATTGGGCCAAGTTCAGTTTTACAAAGGATGCTGTGGAGTTTCTAAGGAATTCTTTGTTGGTCAGTGGTGTGAAACTGATGCCTGAACAGCTACTAGCTGTTGCTTCGATACTGATTTATGTTCGTTCCGTGGCCTAGCTCAATATATAGGTGGTTGTACTCTGCCCCCTTTTAGTGCCCTTGCTAAGCTACTATGGGGTTTAACCCAGAGACAGTTGGTTGGGGCTGAAAAAGCAAAGCAAGCTTTTGAAACCCTGCATCAAGCACTCTGGTGGATCCAATCCCGTGCTTATTTTGATCTATAGAAACCCATGGTGATTGTAAGTGAGGCATACAAATGGGGGCTGGGTGCAGTTCTGTTCCAGGACGGACTGCCAGTTACATTTACATCTTGTATTCTCACCTCAGCATAAGTGACATTTTCCCAAATTGAACTACAAGTCTTGTCGATGTTTTTTGCAATTATACACCTCAGGGTTTACCTAGTGGGAAGACATTTCACCTTTTAATCGTGATTAATTTTTTTGAGTTAATCACGTGAGTTAACTGTGATTAATCAGAGGGGTAGCTGTGTTAGTCTGGTGTATATCTGACGAAGTGGGTATTCACCCACAAAAGCTTATGCTCTAATATGTCTGTTAGTCTTAAAGGTGCCACAGGACCTCTGTGATTAATCGACAGCCCTAACAATTTCACAAGGCACCTTAAAGGAGCTCATTTCTTGCCTCACTATTTTATTCGCTGTGTTTGGCCTACCAGAGAGCTTTGTTCAGATAATGGGATGCCTTTTGTATCAAGAAACTGTGAAGGCTTTCTGATGAGCATTGGTAACAGTACATTATAAATTTGTGTGTACCATTCCCAAGAAATGGGATAGTGAAGAGACTACATGGGACACTGAAGAAGTGTGTCGCTCACGTACTGGAGGAATGTGGAAATATACTCTTCCCTGTTGCATTAAGTTATACTTTATATGATATTTGGTGCACACTTCATGAAAGTATTGGAGAAACCCTTTGTATCAGCTCTTCAACAAGCCTTTGAAGACCAAGTTGTCTGTGCTGACAGAAAAAGTTCATTCCACTCGTTCATCGTCCTTGAACCTGACTGATGTGACGAGAGAACATGGGAGTCTCAACAAACATATTCATTCAAGTACATGGAGCTCATCAAGGCATTCTATCCCGGACAAGCACTGTATGTTAGGTGAAGGTTTGAAAACATTTTCAGTACTCATGGTGTTATCTTGTGGGCTGGAGGGCAAAGAACATAGTCATCAAAGAATATCAGGGTTGGAAGGGACCTCAGGAGATTATCTAGTCCAACCCCCTGCTCAAAGCAGGAACAATTCCCAACTAAATCATCTCAGCCAGGGCTTTGTCAAGCCTGACCTTAAAAACCTCTAAGGAAGGAGGTTCCACCACCTCCCTAGGTAACCCATTCCAGGGTTTCACCATTCTCCTAGTGAAATAGTGTTTCCTAATATCCAGCCTAAGACCTCCCCCACTGCAACTATGAGACCATTGCTTCTTGTGTCTGTTAAACCTCCCCCACTGCAACTTGAGACCATTACTCCTTGTTCTGTCATCTGCTACCACTGAGAACAGTCTAGATCCATCCTCTTTGGAACTACCTTTCAGATATCATATCCCTCCTCATTCTTCTCTTCTGCAGACTAAACAATCCCAGTTCCCTCAGCCTCTCCTCATAAGTCATGTGCTCCAGCCCCCTAATCATTTTTGTTGCCCTCCGCTGGACTCTTTCCAATTTTTCCACATCTTTCTTGTAGTGTGGGACCCAAAACTGGACACAGTACTCCAGATGAGGCCTCACCAATGTCGAATAGAGGGGAATGATCACATCCCTCGATCTGCTGGCAGTGCCCCTACTTATACAGCCCAAAATGCCGTTAGCCTTCTTGGACGTGAACATGTTTACCACACAGAGCATGGTGAGCATGTTTGCTGCTGGGAGAACGCATTGTTAAATAGCAAAATATGCTACCTACTGAAAGGGGAACAGATAGGGAAGAGGACATTTATTTCTTCATACGTTGATGTCATGTGATCAGTTGGGGAAACTGAACACATCAATAGCATCCACTTCTTGAGCTGAATCAGGGATATAACCTATGACCCTGGGATCACCTGGTGCCTCTTGCCAGGTACCACTGAACTTTTGGAGAGAAGGAAGGAAATTGTGATGACTGATGTGTGTTGCCTTCTTGCTTCCTCCCCTCTGTTGCTTCTCCTGTTTTGTGTCTTAGTTCCTACTCCTTGAACTCGTTCCTGTTCAAGGCTCTGTTTGTGTTCTGAACAGTGGGAGGGTGCATCTGCTCAGGATCTGGTGCTACGTATCTGCTCTCCAGATTGTTATCGTGTTTTGTTCGGAGTTGCTAACCTAACTAGTTCATGGTTATTAAATGTTCTGATTGACAGCCTACCTGCATGTCTTTCTTTGTTTTATTTGTGGTTTGGGGTTGCTATTCTGGGGTGCATCAGAGCGTAACAGCCTCCTTTCCTATAAATACTTGATGCAGCTCAGATTTGTTCAGAGGTCCAATACACCTTCCACTTGCATAACAGATTCCCTGCCTCCTACAATGTGATTTGTGGTAGTTCAGTGCTCCGATCATGCCATTAGCACCTTGGCATTTAAAGATGCTTTTTAGGCAGAAATGAGAAAATACATTTCCTCCAGCCTTCTCTTCCTTTATAGACTAATTGTTCCAGGGCCATATCCCCTATAATGGGAATAAGCAGAAAGCCAGGATGCGATCCATCTCTAAAGAGGCCCTTTCTGAACCCACAAATGTGTTATGTCTTCTCCCAGCCTATTGGACCTCCATATCCCAAGCTGAGACTCCTCTGGAGACATATCCACAATGCTGAGTCAGTCTTCTTCAGCATCTGGGACTCAGACTGACTCTACTGCTGAGTCAGTTAGAGATTCTTTGAGGAAAAATCCAAGTCCACTACAATCCACTGAGAAAATGAAAATCTTGAGAGTTCGCTTTTATGTTCTAGAGTGGGTAATGGCTTGCTTTCAGACTTGCCTTTCCAAGAGGAGGATCATGACTTTCCCAGGGATGTACTCTTTCATTTTTTTTTCCAATATCTGTAACAAAAGCTAGGGAATACTCATTTCAGAAGAGGTCAGTTGGTGTAAAGAGGTCAGTCCCAGCCAGGAAAGCATTAGGTAATCGGGTAACACGTTTTCTATTTGGCTATTTAACTTTGTGTAGCGGATGCTTAATTGCCTTGAATGTTATAAACTACAGATTAATTCTTTACGTTAACTTTCTCCACAGAAAAAGAAACATGTCTCTTCTATGAATTGTAGGTCATAGCACTATAACAAAGGGTGATATGTCTCCCCTCTGACCACAATTTGATTGACTGTTTTTCTTAATGTGTAATCTAACTTAGGCTAATTGCACTAGGAATTAGCCTAGTTCAAAACCTTAATGATTTCCAAAATGCTCTGTATTTGAAAAGGGAAATGACTTTGCAGAGCCTTATAGTTGAACAGATGTTATCTTTTCCCTGAGAGTACATTACGTTTAGTTTATATTCTTGTAAAAAATACAAAAGTCAAGAATAATCAGATTACATAGTAGGGTGCTCCTTTATATTATTGTGGCTCATCTGTGATTCATACAGTGCATTTTGAAAACAATTTAATTTTTAAATGAATATGATATCTTGTTCTTTTCTTATGGTGTTGAAAAAGGATGAGGAAAATTTCATTAAGTCATTGCATATTGCAGGGGTAGGCAACCTATGGCACGAGTGCCGAAGGCAGCACGTGAGCTGATTTTCAGTGGCACTCACACTGCCCGATTCCTGGCCACTGGTCTGGAGGGCTCTGCATTTTAATTTAATTTTAAATGAAGCTTCTTAAACATTTTAAAAACCTTATTTACTTTACATACAACAATTGTTTAGTTATATATTATAGACTTATAGAAAGAGACCGTCTAAAAATGTTAAAATGTATTATTGGCATGCGAAACCTTAAATTAGAGGGAGTAAATGAAGACTCAACACACCAATCCTGAAAGGTTGCCAACCCCTGGCATATAGCATTCACTAAATGCTTGTGTAAAACCAGATTTGTCACTCCTATGCTAGCAGGGCAAAATTGCAGTAATGCAAATTGGCAATTGCATCTTCTTTTCTTGGAAGGGATGAATATGTAAACCTGCATTCAAAAAAGTTAGGCATATTTTGTGGCTTAATCTGAACTGACCGAATGGGTCCTCTGACAGGTATAGCTAGAACAGATATTTCCAGGGAACATTTTGTCATGAAAGTCAGATTGCAGTTTTGTATTATTAACTGGGGAATTGCCCACAAATAGTAATAATATTAATACATAGTAATGTCATATAAGTTTTAAAAAATTTAATGATGTGATGACTATTTTTATAGCCACAGCCCAAGATCAAAAAACAACGATCCAAGAATAGAAGTAAGATAGATGTTCTGAAAAGATCTTTGGAGGATAAAATTCGCATCTATGACGAACCGATTACAGATGAAAATTTAAGCAAGGTAAATGTAAATGTTCTGTACAGAGCTCTGTACATTGATGCGCAACAATTACAAAATAACAATAATTTCCTATAAATATGTGCAAGACCAAGACATGGAGAGGCATAGAACTCAGACTGGATGATCATGATGGTCCCCTTCTGGCCTTAAAGTCTATACATCTGTGATATGCATAAGTATGTAAAATATTTCATCTCTCTTTGTGCTTGTCTCCTGGACTGTCAAGATTGTGTTGCATTTAAAATAGATTATCACTTTGTGATTTTTGTTGTAAATGTTGGCGTTCGTTTTGTTCCTGTGAAAGGTGGCAAGTTCCCATGTCTGAATACCAGTGTTTCCTGTTTATCACAAGAACACAGTAATGAAGCCGCCACAAACAATGAGCTTCCAGAGCAAAGTCTCATCTTTGTCTGTGGCAAACCCAGTGTCCCAGAGGTGCATGTACTGACCAAGACGAACCTGGAGGAGCTAGGGGATCTATCAGTTTGCTTTCCCCTTTCAGTAACAATGCTTATAGGGCAACCTGGAAAGTTTCTTCCTCTAGGAAAATGTTGTCAAAATATGTGACATTTGCTCTATTTTAAAGGAAAAATAATTTACTCTTTGGAAGTATTTTTAGGAGCAGCATAGATAAGTCTATTCTAACGGACGATTCGAGAGTTTCAACATAGGGATGAACTGATGCAGAGACAAGGAAATCAGGGTGGCAGAATTTTAGCAAGGGACTCCCTACAAGATCCAGAGAGCTCCCTCCAGTACGTCTGTGTCAGATCAGGGTATAACAATACATGTCCCTCCCAGCCCCTCCAGTGTGCCGGAAGTACTCTGCTCTAAAAAGCTCACTTCAAGGCTGAGAGAATGATTCGAGTTTCAGGCTGATTTGATCCTTGACCTCTCTACTGAAACAAGGATGCCTGTGATGATGATAGGAACATCTGTCCACAAGGAACTGAGTGTAGGCCATTACCTCATTTCATATAGTTCACCAAAATCCTCCCTCATTAAAACTCAGATCGTCCTACTGAAACACAGCCTGAACAGCTGAGTTGGACTGGACGCATAAAGAGGAGGAATTCTCCCTATGCCAGGGAAAACTAACCCTCCATGACCTCAGCGCAGGCAGAGAATAGAGTATCAGTACTGTAGCAGATCCCCAGGCTCCACATGTCTCTGAATCACCCATGTTCCACTCTCTTCAATGTGCATACACACAAGGAGCCCTTGTGAAGTAAGTTAAATGCCACACAGGAGGTGCACACCCACTGCATGACTTCCACAGCTGCTGCTGCTGCTACCTTGCACAATAGACCTATCAGAAGTGGGGTAAAAATTTCCATCAGTGCCCACTGTCTTTCCATTCAACTCAGTAGTTTTGTCACTGACTGAATGGAGCAGGATCAAGCTCTGATAGCTCCAGATCCACTGACAGCCAGGCTCAGGTTTTTAGAGTATAAAGCCAGAGGGGCAGGGATCAACTTTTACTTTGGTTTTGTACAGTGACGATTAAGATAGGTGCCTGCCTCTACTATAAGAGAAAGTAGAATACCGCCATAAGTATAATGATACTTACAGGAGGAAAGAATGGTCCTGCAGTTAGGGCGCTAGCCTGGGACTTGGGTGACCCAGATTCAGCACCCTGCTCTGCCATAGCCTTATATGATAGTGTGCAAGTTACTTAATCTCTCCGTGCCGCTGTAAAATGCAGGTAATAGCACTTCCTTACCTCACAGAAGTGTTGTGAGGATAAAAGCATTAGACATTATGAGGTGGGTGTTGAGATACTGTAGTAATGGGTGTCTCATGAATACCATAGATAAATAATACAAATAATAACCTGTTAAATGATTGCCTTGTTAAGATTAGTTTTCATATATTTAAGATAGTGTAGTTTTTTATTACATTTCCTGCAATCTGTATATCCTTTACCAGGGGGCCCAAGAGAATAGGAAATACTGGATGTGTTATGTTTTATTTATGGACAGTTCTGCTTTAATGTGACACTAATATTTTGAGTCAGTAAATGTGCTTGATTTGTGTAACTTCTATAGCCCTTTTTATCATTTAATTGATGGAGAGTTTATTTCAATTTAGATACAGCACCAGGCTTGCTCTGGAGTTCTTTTGTAATGTCCTTGCCTGTCTTCTTTTGAATTGAGCTGTGTGTTAGCTACCAAAGGCCACCTACTTTATCCCAATGAGGAAAGTAGATTATTATTAAGGAAAATGATCACATATTATCACTAGTATACCAGAAATATAACTAAAAGCCTTATCTTGTGAGTATAAATAAAAATTTTTATTCTTTCCCATTGCAATTCATTGTCATTCAGATTCCTACTGATTAGTATTTTTTTATATTTGTTTTCTTTAATATAAAGGGTTTTCCTCTTCTCACTCACCATTGCCATCCAGAATTTTATGACCAGTTTGGGAGGGTGGGGGAGAAATGTAAAAATGGAACAATGTTAAATCTTACTACTTTTCCATTGACTACTGCCACTTCCGACTATCCTGCTGAGTTTGTTTTTTTTTGACAATTTGAATGCTGTGTGTGAGAGTTGACTCTGAGCTGCTCAGTACTGCAGAAGGCTCCTCAATTCGGTGAGTAGAAGTGATGCCTGAAGAAGAAAGAAGCAGGGGAATATAGTCTTTCTTACAGTCTTCCAAGAGAGCTGTGAGAGCAAGGATTATAGATAGGAGGTGATGTGTTGGGAGGATGTGGAAAGAGTTTTGAGCCCTAATTCCGAGAGATGCCTGCAAATCTGTTATATAGGTTTCCAGGTTGGACTCAATCAGGATATGTCCTTCCTTCTCTAGTTGTATCTTAGTTGCTCAGCTTTCAAGCTGTCCCAGGTACATGGCATGAGGAAGTGGCAGTTGTACAAGACAAAAGACAGGCAAGAGACGTTATAAAAGAGATCCAGTACGAGTCTGGTGCTGTTCTGCAGATAAGCAAGAAGACTATAGGACTTACAGAAATCAAGCACAAAATATTTACAACTTTTAGCAAGATGAGCCTCTGTCCCTAACTAGGGCCTCTTGGTACTATTGGACTGCAAGTAGTAATTAATATTAATTATAGACCTCATTAAAGATGAAGGTCAGTGCATGTTAGGATCAATTCCTTTATTTGTAAAAATTAAGTGAGAGAGAAATGGCACTAGTAGCAACTAGAGTCCGTAACAAATATGGAAATTGAAAGTTAATGGTTTCAAGTGAAGGCTTTATTTTAATAGTATTATGTTGTTCAGTTACACTTAAAGAAAGTCAGTTGATTAGGAAATTGCAGATGGAATCAGCAGCAGGAGAGTATGTTGAAGACGCATAACTTGATGCATTTGCAGCAATGATCCGAGGAATGGAAAACCTACCTTACAAGAGGAGACTCAAAGAGCTTGGCTTGATTAGCCTAACCAAAGAGAGGCTGAGGGGAGATATGATTGCTTTCTATAAATACATCAGAGGGATAAATATCAGGGAGGGAGAGGCATTATTTAAGTTAAGTGCCAATGTGGGCAGAAGACCAAATGGATATAAACTGGCCATCAGTAAGTTTAGTCTTCAAATTAGGCAAAGATTTCTAACCATCAGAAATGTTTCAGAGTGGTAGCCGTGTTAGTCTATATCAGCAAAAAGAACAAGGAGTACTTGTGGCACCTAAGAGACTAACACATTTATTTGGGCATAAGCTTTCGTGGGCTAAAACCCACTTCGTCAGATGCATGGAGTGGAAAATGCAGTAGGAAGATATGTATATATATACACACACACAGAGGACATGGAAGATGGGAATTGCCATACCAACTGTAATGAGACAAATCAATTAGCATGGGGAAATAGTTTGTAGTTTGTGTAATGACCCATCCACTCCCAGTCTTTATTCAAGCCTAATTTGATGGTGTCCAGTTTGCAAATTAATTCCAGTTCTGCAGTTTCTCTTTGGAATCTGTTTCTGAAGGTTTTTTTTGTTGAAGAATTGCCACTTTTAGGTCTGTAATTGAGTGTACATTTTCCCATGCTAATTTCCCCCCTATTGTTACACCTTCTTGTCAATTGTTTGAAATAGGCTGTCCTGTTTTTTTTCTCCTGCTGATAATAGTCCACCTTAATTGATTGTCTCGTTAGAGTTGGTATGGCAACCCCCATCTTTTCATGTTCTGTGTGTGTGTGTGTGTGTGTGTGTATAATATACACCTACTGTATTTTCCACTCCAAGCATCTGATGAAGTGGTTTTTAGCCCACGAACGCTTATGCCCTCGTTCTTTTTTCATCAGAGGAGTGAAGTTCTGGAACAGCCTTCCAAGGGGAGCAGTAGGGGCAAAAAAAACTAACTAGGTTAAAGACTGAGCTTGATAAGTTTATGGAGGGGATGGTATGATGAAACTGCCGACAATGGCATTAGCTGATCTGAGACTGCTAACAGCAGCTCTCTCAAACAGCCAGTGATGGGACACTAGATGGGGTGGGCTCTGAGTTACTACAGAGAATTCTTTCCCAGGTATCTGGCTGGTGAGTCTTGCCCACATGCTCAGGGTCTAACTGAACACTGTATATGGGGTTGGGAAGGAATTTTCCCCCAGGTCACATTGGCAAAGACCCTGGGGGCAGTTTCGCCTTCCTCTGCAGCATGGGATACAGGTCACTTGCAGGTTTAAACTAGTGTAAATTGTGGATTCTGTGTGACTTGAAGTCTTTAAACCATAATGTGAGGACTTCAGTAGCTCATCCAGAGGTTAGAGGTCTATTACAGGAGAGAGTTGGTGAGGTTCTGTGGCCTGCGATGTGCAACAGGTCAGACTACAGCAGTGGTTCCAAAACTTGGGTTTGTGAAATGTTACAGGGGATTCTCGTGGAAAAAATTCCCTAATGGTGAACAGAGCAGTCCCTAGAGATCCCGGGCAGCACGAGGCCAGCAGCCTGGAGCCCCTGGACTTTCAAGAGTTAAGCAGATCAAAGCAAGCATATCTATTACATTGAGGAGATTTAAACTTCAAAACTTCTTATAAGAAATGGAAAGGGAAGTGGATATTTTTTGCTGTTTTTAAAATTAAATAGGCCACTAGTATTGTTTTAAAAATTATTATGAAGAACAAGTTTAAGCTATGTTGTAATGTGCATTGTTTGCCTGGACTGCTCAAGACCTGATTGCTTGTGTAGGAGGAACTCTTTGAGTTGGCTTCTTAAATACCTTCATGCTGTTTCACATCTGATACTCCTTGATGAAACCTAGGAGCCTTGTCTTATAACAGGCTTATTCAAAGTGATACAAGCTACGAAAGTGAGATCTTGGAAGCGTGTTGCCATTTTCATAATGTAATAAAAATACTGCAAAGATAAATAATTAATAATAAATAGTGTGTAATAAGCATGTCATAAAAACAAATTTTATATTTCCAAAAGCACTGCTTTTATAATTTATACCCAGGTAAAGGAGAAAATCCCTGGAAATATTCATTTTTAGGAGGGGGTTTGCGAGACTTGACATTTTAGTGAAAGGGATTCACAGGTTGTTAAAGTTTGGGAACCACTGGACTAGATGATTATGTTAGTCCATTCTGACCTTAAAGTCTTTAGATTGTTATAGTAGGAACCAGCATTTTATATGCTAGTTTACTCTGTCTAGTGCTACAGTAGTCATCTGCTTTTGGCCAGGGGTTATTTAATTGGGGATTCAGAGTTTGACCCATCTTCCACTGAAGTACATAAATAAAAAGTGGCTGAACACACTTGAGTGCATCCCCATTATACAATAACATGTTTCTTATTGTGGATGGTGCTTAATAACATGCAAGTGGAATCCAAATTTCTACTTCCTCTGGTTTTTTTGTTTCTAATTCATATAATATACCAAATTGGATAGAGAGCCACAAAACCTTACAATGTTGAATCATCTGATTCTCTTACTGAGTTGCAACAAAAGTGTGTATACTTCTGCCAGTGACTGTCACTTTTTTTCCCTTCAAATTCCACAACTATCAAAGCTCACATCCTTGCCTCAGCTTTAAAGTGAACATGAGCTATCAAGCTGTATTTTCTTGCTATTCATTATTTATTTTAATGAGTTTGAAACCTGTATTGATGGTGATCAGTCGTTTACTCATTCATCCATGCATTATTCATTCATTCACTTCCAGACTTCATGCATGTATAATTCATTAAATCCTACATCTAAAAGTGAGCTTCCTGTGAAGGGAAGGAAACATTTAGTCTTGTTGTGTTTATACTTCTGTCATAATAATTTTGCATAGCTTTTTACAGGTGCACTATAAACCTCTTTGAAGACATTCCTTGCCCCACAGAGACCCCTCAAATGTTACTGCTGCTGTACCATATGAAACAAATCATGGCTTCAAGCATGTTTTTCTCATTTTGAAGATATTGCAAAAATAAAATGAATTCTGGTAGTTAGTATCCTGCACTTGTACATAAAAGCTGGAAGAAAACAATGGGCCAGATTCTCAACTTACATAAATTATCATAGCTCCATTACATCAGTGGACCTACAACTGTTCACACCAGCTGAGGAACTGACCTAATGTGTTTAATGGACAGCATAACAGAAGCAGTTAGCATGCTGGCTTAGGACTTGAGAGACCACAGTTCAGTTCCTTGCTCTGCCACAGGCTTCCTGCATGACTTGAGCAAGTCACTTGGGGCGAGGCTTTTAAAGGTATGACTGTGCCTATCTGCTTCTTTAAGCACCTACATACCTTTAAAAATCTGGCCCTTAATGTCTCTCTGTGTCTCAATTCTTGGTCTGTAACTGTACTTGAGAGTTTTCCCACTAACTTTAGTGGAGCCAAAATTTTTCCTTTGGCCTCTTGTTTCAAGCTGGGCATCCCAAAATTGAAGCATCCCAAATCATTAGTACTTTGTCCAGCACCCTTTCCAAAGAAGACTTAGCTCATTGCAAGTCAATATGCTCAGGCTAAAGGTAGGTCTACAATGTAATCAGAGCTGAGACTCTGATTCAGACAGGAGGGAAGGTATTAGGAGCTCCTCAAGGATCAGTCTTGGGACCAGTCTTATTCGATATTTTTTTGATGACCTTGACACACAAGTTAGGAGTGTGCTTATGAAATTTGCTGATGACACTAAGGTGGGAGGCATCATCAATACAGACGGGGACAAGACATTATACTGGAAGTTCTGGGTGGCCCTGAAAACTGGAGTTGCCGAAATGGGATGAAAATCAATTGTACAAAGTGCAAGGTCATGCACCTAGGATCTAATATGAAGAATTTCTGCTACAAGGGGGCCTCATCATATGGAAGCGATGGAGGAGAGAGACCTCAGGGTGTGAATCAATCACAGGATGACTATGAGTCACTAATGTAATGCAGCTGTGAAAAAAGCAAATGCAATCCTAGGATGTATGTGGCATTTCCAGCAGCAATAGAGAAGTATTTAATGTCATTGTACAAGATACTGGTAAGACCTCTCTTGGAATACCATGTACAGTTCTGGTACCCATATTCAGGAAAGATTAATTTAAACTGTAACAGGTTCAGAAAAAAGCTACTAGGATGATCAAGGGAATGGAGGGCCTATCTTGTGTGAGAATACTGAAAGAGCTTGGCTTGTTTAGCCTAGCAAAAAAGAAGACCTGAGGTGAGATACGATTGCTTTCTATACCTACATTAAGGGGTAAAGAGAGGGTGCCAGAGAGGGTGAAGAGCTATTTAAGCTAAAAGATAATGCTGGCACAAGATCAAACATATAAATGGGGCCTGAACAAATTCTGGCTGGATATTAGAAGGTTTCTATCCACCAGAAAGGTGAGGTTCTGGAACAGTCTCCCAATAGGATTTGTAGGGGCAAATAACGTAATAAGTTTTAAGAGAGAGCTGTACAAGTTTCTGAGTGTAATTGTATGATAGGGTTATTTGTGATGGTAGGGGGCAGGGCTTGACAGCCCTGGGGCTCACTTCAGGAACAAGATTATAAACCAGAAGCTCAGGCTTCAGAGATTCAGCCAGCCACCAGCAGGGGTCAGGAAGGGATTCTCCCTCCCCTCCCCACCTCCATGTATTCTGAGAGGATTTCTTTTATCTTCTTCCTCTGAAGTATCAGGAGAAGGCCACAGCTGGAGATGGGACATTGTGGGGTAGGTCAAGGCCTCTGAGGTGACACTGAACATTCTCTTTCTCAGACACTTCGCTGGCTGGTTCTTGCTCACAAGCTCGGAGTCTAACTGATCACCATATGTAGGGTATGGGGTTTTTTTTGCCTTCCTCTTGAGCATAGGGATGCAGGTTACTTGCCAGGGTTATCTGGGTATACATCATATAATTCTTTCCCTGCCATTGCAGGGGCCTCGGCCTCTGGTTCTTCTTAGTCTTTCCTATACTCTGCCTGTGGCACATAATATTCTAGTTTCCTGTGAGTTGTAATACTCTGGTTTCATTTCAGTTGGGTTAGTGTGCCAGGTGCTGGGTGTTGCTATACAGGAGATCAGACTAGGACCTGGTCTACACTACAAAGTTAGGTCAACATAAGAACATCAGAATTTCCATACTGGGTCAGACCAAAGGTCCATCTAGCCCAAGATCCTGTCTTCCAACAGTGGCTAATGCCAGGTGCTTCAGAGAGAATGAACAGAACAGGTAATTACCAAGTGATCCATCCCCTGTTTCCCATTTCCAGTTTCTGGCAAACAGAGGCTAAGGACAACATCCCTGCCCATCCTGGCTAATAGCCACTGATTGACCTATCCTCCCCGAATTTATCTAGTTCTTTTTTGAACCCTGTTAGTTTTGATCTTCACAACATCCTCTAGCAAAGAGTTCCACAGCCATAAGCTGTGTTAAGTCGATTCAATAATGTATGTGTCTACACTATTGAGTCCCTTCCACCCACCTGAGTGGCTGTAAAATCGACTTCTGTATTCCACCTCCACGAGAGGCATTGTGCTTGATTCAACATCCATGGGTCAACATGGGGATAGTTTAGGCACTGCATTGTGTAATTCAAATGAATTGGCTTCCAGAAGGTGTCCCACAGTGCTCCACTGTGACCACTCTGGAGAGCACTTTCAACTCCACTGCACGTCAGTTAGGTACACAGGAAACAGCTGCTCTCATGGTAAAGCCCAGGGAACTTTTGAATTTTCGTTTCCTGTTTGATCAGCGTGGAGAGCTCGTCAGCACAGCTACAGCACATGGAGACTCAAGGCTGCAAATGCACTCCAGCATGGAGTACACAGGAAGCACTGGATCTTATTGCTGTGTGGAGAGAAGAGTCTGTGCAGGCAGAGCTCCGATCTGGGGGTCCCTTCTGGCCTTAAACTCCATCACTGCAGCATATGTGGACACACCTGACTTAGCTTTGATCTAGCTAGCATGGGTACAGATAGCAGTGAAGCTGTGGCAGCACAGGCTAACTGCTCAAGTACATACCCATCTCAAGCTGCTGCAGCTTACCTGCTCTTGTTATTAGAGCTAATTACATCAGAGCTCTCTACATGTGCTGTAACCACACTTCTGATTGCAGCGTAGACATATGCTAAGAAAAAGTTCAGTTTTTTGCCTCGTTATTGAAGTAAGGCACAGTCCTGCCACCTGGCCTTTCTTACGCAGCTAGTTCATAAGTAAGAGTATCTTGAAATAACATTCTGAATTTTGAAAGGAAGTTCACTTCGACATGATAAAAAAAAATTCTGATTCATGGTGGAATTGGCTGTCTTGTGTAATCTAAATCAAAATCCTGATTTGCATGATGTTCTGTGGAACTTTTTATCTTTATTTCATTTCCTATCAGGGCTGCTGGAATGCAGTATACATCTCTGAATGCTCATAACTGCTGAATTGTGAGGATATGAAAGAAATGGTGACATTATTAGCATTTCAATGGAAAGCATTGTGCAGAGAACAAAGGGCCTCAATTCTATTTTAACAGGTTTCTTACCTTTCTGCAAAGCATATACAGACTTTTCTGTAGTTTGAGTTCTCCCTTATACAAACTGAGACATAAAAATGAGAAACGGGTATGTCTGGGCCCAGACTGAGATACTTGGGCTGTTCTCCAGATAATAGAGGCAGCTCAGATTTGTCCAGAGGTTTGCCCACACCCCTTCCACCTTCACTCCCATTTTCTACCACTGGCTATTCAAAAACAACAGTAGTTCAGCAATCCTGCTTTATCCTTTAGCATCCTGGCTTTGCAAGATAATATTGGGGGTAGCAGTGAGCAGTATTCTTCCCACTCACTTGCCCTTCCTGCCCACAATCCTTCTTCATGTATGAGATGAATGAATGAGAGCAGCTGCTGAGCTACTTCCCTTCCCCCCTATGGCGGAGACAGTCAAACAGATCAGCAGAAAACAAGCCCAGGTAGTGCATGCACCATGTGTAAGGAGACCTCAGGACCCACAACAGGAGGCCTCTGCCACTGTTGTTCCCAGCCTGCAGACCTTTACTCTGCCAGGAGGAAAGTGCTGAGAATATGGATTTACTTTGTTGGGCCTCCCACACCAGTGGACACACTCTGCAAGGGCAAGTCCGTGCTTTTCAGCATGTAGGATTCAGTAAACTGCATTATCCTCACTGGTCAAGGCCTCTCTGAAGTAAGTCTAAAAACTTCCCCCAGTGCCCTAGTCCAGTCCGCTTCTAGAGGAGAAAGGCCCAGATCCCATCCCGGATTCTTTAGGGATGTCTACACTGTGATAAAAAACTGCGGCACGGAGTCTGAGTTGGGCTTGCAGGGCTTGGGCTTCGGGGCTAAAAACTGCAGTGTATCTGTAGGACCCACCCCTTGCAGGGTCTGAGAGCCCAGCTCTGGCATGAGTCCAAATATCTACACTTCAATTTTATAGCCCAGTAAACCCAAATCAACTCACTTGGGTTAGTCATGATCTTTTATTGCAGTGTAAACATACCCTAAGTGGACAGTGGAGCCATTTAACATCATTTTGGACTCTCCTTCTTCACAAGAGGAGTATTTAGGGTCTCTAAGGGACATTTCCTGTTGCTTCTTCCTCTGCCAGTACTGAGACTTACTGTGGTTATGGTTTGTTTTTTTAAGTGTTTCAGTATTGTAAAGAAGCATTCGTGCAGGTTGGCAATTTCCCCCACATGTTGAGCTGTCTGCAGCATTCTAAACATCTGATGCACTCCAGCTGCCCCTTTGCAAAACTGTCTGATCTTCTTGAGATGCGTACAGGTACAGAGAAAGTATTGACAGCACAGTTGGGAAAAGATGATCATGAAACAACTCTTCTTTATTCCTGTCACGGAAAAATGTGGTAAACTGAATACAGGGCATAAGCAAAGGCAAAACAGTACCAACTCCATGCATTCAAAAACCATGAGCTGGGCCCAAAAATCATGCAATTTTTTAAAATAATAAATGTTGCGTTCTTTTTGTTTTCCTTCTGGCAAATTTTTCAAGCTTTTCTCCACACCCATAAGGATTTAAAATTGTATTATTTTAATGAAAACTGAGATTCCTATGTAATCAATGGATTCCAGGAGCTGGGTCTTTAATGAAAAACATCAGCAATCATAAGACTCGCAATAAAACCATGGAAATTGACAACACTGTATCACGACAGCAGTCAGTTTATTTCAAAGTAAACTTCCCTGATAGACTAGAACCAGAGTTTATATGTCTTCCCATGTGACCATCAAAATTGAGGCCCTCATAAATTCCACAATATTGTGAAATTATGAAAGCAGCATTAACTTTAAGCCCTCTTTTCATTTCAGGGCTGCCAACTGAGGGCTGCAGAATCTACAGGTTCTGTGGGGAAGGAAGGGACAATTTCTTATTTTCCAGGTGTTTCCCCATGTTTGCTTTGTTTTATTGTTTTAAGAAAGAGATTTATATTGAATAACAATAGGGTTAAGACAGCAAAGAGTATTGTATTATTTTAATGAAAACTGCAATTCCTATGTAATCAATGGATTCCAGGAGCTGGGTCTTTAATGAAAAACATCAGCAATCACAAGACTCACAATAAAACCATGGAAATTGACAACACTGTATCACCACAACCAGTCAGTTTATTTCAAAGTAAACTAACACGGCTACCCCTCTGATACTTGACACCAATAGGGTTAAGATACATTTTCTGTCTGTTAAGGAAGAATTATTCTAGTAATATCTAGAATGTACCTGTTGCATGCACCTTGCCTCTTTAGTAGGGCTTTGTACCACAGGTGCTGACTTTCCAAAGTGCTGGGGGCGGTGGTACTCCACCCCTGGCTCTGCCCCAGGCCCCGCCTCCACTCCACCCCTTCCCCAAGGCCCCACCCCCACTCCACCTCTTCCTGCCCATCTCTGCCTCTCCTGCCCAGTTCTGCCCCCTCCCCTGAGCGCACCACATCCTCACTCCTTCCCCCTCCCGCCCAGAGCCTCCTGCATGCCGTGAAACAGCTGATTGTGTTGGGCAGGAAGCATGGGGAGGGAGGGAGAGGTGCTGATCTGTGGGGCCTTCCGATAGGCGGGAAGTGCTGTGTGAGAGTGAGCTCATAAAGGGGTTGCCGGTGGGTGCTCAGCACTCACCACTTTTTCCCCATGGGTGCTCCAGCCCCGGAGCATTCACAGAGTCCGCTAGGCTTAGTTGATGATGGTCAGAAGAATTTTCTGCAGATAACTTTCTTCCTCTGGTGTTCAAGGACATCCCATATAATTCAATGGAAATTTTAGATAATATCACGTGAATCCTCTTGAATAAGATTTGGTTGCAAATCACATTTTGAATTTAGCTTTCTATATTGGATAACAAAATTTGAGTGATATGCAATCCACTCTCGGCAGCAGTCTTGTCAGTAATAATGCCAGAGAAAAATTCATGTGCATCACATTACCTGAGTGTCATTTTAGGGCTCTGAAAAACCTTGTGACAGTCCGCTAAATTATTTTTAAAAGGTAATGAATGGGATTAATATGTTATTTCATATAATTCTGATTAGCATAAGTAGACAGGTGATATGGTTATGATGTTTGAGAATAACTATGCATTGTCTCTGTTCATAGTGCAGAGATAACTAGGGATATAGAGCCAGATCCTCAGATGGTGTAAATTGTAATTATTGACTTCAGTCTAGGCATCAGGCTATTCCAGTGTACTCCAGTTGAGCATGAGGCCCATAGTTTCCTTCAAATGTTAACACATTATTCCCATTACCATTAACAGGAGTGGTGGGCTCACCACAAGGAGACAATCCAACAAAATGTCTTATTGGAGAGAAGGAAAGATTTATGTTAATTTGAAACACCTTGGAATTAATTAGCTAACTTTAAACACAACTCCTTTGATATATAATAACTTTAATATTTTATAACCCGAAACTTGTATTATGCCTTACATCCGAGAATCTCAGAGCACTTCAAAAGCAATAATTTATGTCCTGTGATGATGATAAAAAAACTCATTGGATTAGGAAAGTATTAATTAAATCCTTGGATTATAATAATAATTAACTCAATGGATTAGGAATGTATTATTCCTGTTTTACAGATAAGTGAACATGCATAGAGAGATTAAGGCCAAATATTCAAGTGTCTCCTAATTTGAAATGCCTCAAGTTTTGGGTTCATGATTTAAGATACCAAGCTCCTGATTTTGGAGATGTTGAACAGTCACAGCTCCCACTGACTTCAACTGATTTTTTTGGCAGCTATGGAAATCAAGGCCTGCATATCTAATATTGTGCATATGAAAACCTAAGCACCAAAAGTCAGTGGACAATTTTGAAAATTTGGGCCCTTGTGAATTGCTCAAAACCGTAAAGGAAGATTGTGTGGCAAAAATCAGTCTACAATTCAGATCTCTTGATTCCCTGTGCTTTAACCACAAGATCACTGTCTCACACACAATACCCAGGACTATTACTAAACTTTGGGTATTTTCTAAACACATCAGTGCTAGATGAAACAAAAACCTCCTCTGACATACCTTTACCTACTAGTCATTGGATCTTTTTTTCCCATTATCTGTACTGTGACATACACAGAGATTTTTCAGTCTCAAGTAAGGCAGAAATAGGAGAGAAGTAACCATCTGAGCACTGAATCCAAGTCATGGTAACCGAAGGATCCCATCCCACATGGTGTTGCAAAGAAGCAGACATCGGCTGATGCAGGCATGGGAAAGAACATAAATACGTTCAAAGGTCCAGATGTGGCTCCAGTCAGGTACCATAATCACTGGTGGCAATAAATTCATCCAAAACATATTAAAGTTTTTGAAATGTCTCCTATGAGGCTCCCATTCTGCAATAGATACTAGTTTTTATTATTTGTACTATATTAGCACTGGGAAGCCAGGGTTGTGCTAAACTCAAACACAGTCTCTTCCCAAGAAAGCCCATGGTTTAAATTTAAGACAAGAGACAGCCATGGATGGGACAAAAAGACAGGGAGAGCACAGGGGGCTGCCCTGCACAGTAATAGAAATAGTAAAAGTGTCAAGGTTCTGCAATGATAGTAATGCATTTTAAAAGTTGTCACTTATTTTAGATAATGATATTTCAGCATATGCAGTTTTTTCGCCAAGTATAGTGAATTGTGGGGCTTACATGAAATTCTGAGGCAATATTATCTACGGCAAACTTATGTATATGACCACTGTAACTAAGAAATCTGAATTTTGTTTTAAAGAAAACAAATATTGTAAATAAAATGAATAGTTTTATGTGTTAAGTAATGTACAAGCAATGACTGTTCTTCTTCTCTCTCCTCCTCTTCACCCCACCCCGGATAATTTCCTTCCGTATTATGTCAATCGTGTGACAGCCAAATAATTATATATTTTTAAATACCCTAAAAATGCTTATCAGGTTTTTGTTAATCTTATTACATTTGGTGTTTCATTATTTTCCAGGTCCATAATGAGTTGCTGCTTGAAAAGGAGAATCAGTTGCATTCTCGGGAGAATAAACTTGGAGAGTTGATTGCGGCTTTACAGTTCCAAAAGACTGATAAGAAGTCCAAAACATTGGAGATTTACACCGCTATCATAAGTGTACAAGCTTTGCTTCTGGAAGAATTGAGCACATCAAAAATATTATCAGAATCAGAGTGTACCCAAATTTTAGAGGCACATAATCCTGTAAGTAACAAAGTGCTGAGAGGGGTAAACTCTTCATGGGCCAGATCATCAGCTGGTATAGCTTCATTGACTGCAATCAAACTAGGTTGATTTCTACTAGCTGAAAATTTGACCCATTATTTCTATAGTTTTGGCAGGGTGTGTGTGTGCATTTATATGAAATCTTTATGTGAAAGAAATACAGTTAGAAAGTTACAGTACCGTTTAAACAGAAGATAAGAATATTATAGCTAGAAAGATATTAGTATTTATTATTAGTGTTATGGTAGCACCAATAGGCCCCAATTGATATCACAGCCTCTCTTGATGAGATGAATTAATATTTTTAACACGTAACTAACTAATATTTCATTATCTTGGTCAAACAGTAAAGGGCAGGGGAGTAACTCTGAGTGAATACTAGTAAATCATTTTCATGGCCAACTTGCAAAATTTGTCACATTTATGGTAGTGAGAGCTATGTGATAAATTGACCGGTCATGTGATAAGCTTGAGTTATTGTGCACACAGAGTGTATACGGTCAGTCTCTTTCCCTCTCTCTCGTTGTGCATATGCACATAGTTTAAATAACAAAATCTGCAGAAAAATCTTTTGCTTCCTTTTGTCAATTTTTTTACAAAGTTGGCAGTTTCAGAATCCTTTTGGATTTTTTTAGTTCTATGCTATATAGTCATAGGAAAGTGTGTGAGTGTTTGTGACTATCAAAGTGGGAATTGGCAGAGCACTGAAGCAGAGCAAACAGAATAGGTTTTTTAAAGTTAAACTTTTTTGCTAGAGGGCATCATTAGACAGATACCAGTGTGAAAACTCCTACTTAAAATTTAATACTGTCCTCTCTGGAGAGCCTTTCTTAAAGTGACAATATGTTAGTTTAAATATGCTGTTCTGAGTTTGTTTAATGAAACGTTGTATTAAACCTGTAATAGCTGACAAGAGAAATAAGATCAATGCTCATTAAAGCATTAAAAGTAATTTCATTTTGATTTAGTGCTTGTTTTGAAATCTTAGCTGTGATGCCTACAAAAAAAACTTGACAACAGTTAGGCTGCTGTTGTGCTGAGACCACTGCCTGTCATGCTGACCAATGATATTTTATTGATTCCTTGTACTTCTCCATCAGTCTGTCTGTGTCCCTCTGTCTCTTATGTTATACTTGTATTGTAAACTCTGTGGAGTAGAGGCCTACTTTTTGTTCTGTGTTTGTACAACACCTGGCACAATGGGGTCGTCATCCTTGACTGGGACCCCTAGGCACTGCAAAAATACAAACGATACAATAATTACAACAGTGTACCAGTATGCTGAGAGACTACCAGGTCACTAATACTCCAGCACTTGCACAGGTGTTCAGAGGAAGGGGTATAAATAGGGCTGCTGGATACACAGAAGAGAGAGAGAGTGTGTATGTAAGGTTTCTTATCCAGGCTGTGACGGCTGGGTTGAGCTCTAGATTGGGGAAATTTCTGTTTGTTACTATTTGTGCTTATGCTACCTGTTTCTCTTGGTTTATATAGACCAGAGGTGGCCAACCTGAGCCTGAGAAGGAGCCAGAATTTACCAATGTACATTGCCAAAGAGCCACAGTAATACATTAGCAGCTCCCCACCAGCTCCCCCCACCCCACTCCCAGCGCCTCCCGCCCACTGGCAGCCCTGCCAATCAGCACCTCCCCATCCCTCCCTGTACCTTGCGGTCAGCTGTTTCGTGGTGTGCAGGAGGCTCTGGGTGGGAGGAGGAGGAGTGAGGGCACTGCAGGCTCAGAGGAGGGGGCGGGAAGGGGTGGAGTGGGGACAGGGCCTGTGGCAGAGCCTGGGGTTGAGCAGTGAGCATCCTCCCGGCACATTGGAAAGTTGGCACCTGGAGCTCCAGCCCCACGGTCAGTGCCTATACAAGGAGCTGCATATTAACTTCTGAAGAGCCACATGTGGCTCCGGAGCCACAGGTTGGCCACCCCTGATGTAGACTGTCTCCTGCTGAATAAATTTCCCTGCCTGTTGCTACATTTTTTTACAGTCTTAGAAACCTGTTAATTAAAAACCACTAACACCTCATCAGATGATTGCTTGTAACTCATATGATGTAATCATTCAGTAGAACAAATGAATGGTTAACTGTATATTAACTTCATTAATCTCTCTGCTGATAGCATGTTTTTATGTCTGGCACTAGCAGTTAGTCTGCTTTTATTGTTATTTGTGCTATGGATGTGCATAGGGCCCCATAGTATTAAGTGCTGAACATAGATAGGGTGACCAGATATCCTGTTTTTAAAGGGACAGTCCTTTATTTAAGTCCTCTTGCAGATGTCCTGACTTTTTCTTAAAAACAGGCAAATTGTCCAATACTTTCTGTCCCCTCCCCACCCTCGATCAGTGCTGGCCAGATCCCTGCTCACCAGTCTCCCACCCACCAGTGGTGTGGGGGGGGGGCAGCAGGGGAGGTGTCTAGTAGCTCACAATGGGAGTGGGTGTGCAAGGCTGGTGTTGAGGCAAAGATGCAGCGCGGAGAGCCGGCCGTTCCCCCTGCTGGTCCGCCATTGCAGCCCACACTGACCGGCACTGTTTGCGCACTGCAGCGGCGGGTGAGTGCGGGCAGGCGCAAGGCAGCTGCCAATTACCTCGCATCTCCTACCCACTCATCAGCCCTTTACGTGCTCCCCCTCTTGCTGCCCTCGCCCTGCTTTGCTCTTTTGCCACCCCACCCCCCAGCCCCACTGCTCCTTCATATCCCCTCCCAATGGAGCAAGTCCCATTCACAGCTCTGTGCAGAGAGCTAGTCCTGGTCAGAGTGCTCCGCTCACCAGCAGGCTCCTTCCTTCCCCCACTGACTCTGGCTGGGGACTAAGACCATCCAGCTTGGGGCACTGGCCAGGAGGAGCCAAGCCCTGCATGTACCAAAGGCCCACACAGCGCTGGCACGGGGAAGCCTCTCTGCCCCTCAGCTAAACTCTGGAATGGCAGGGATGTGTGTGTGTGTGAAGCAATTTCCAGCCTGTTCATGCCCCAAACCTGCAGGTTCCACAGCAGCCCCCAGGGCAGGGAATTAGTACCCTCTTCTCTCACAAACACACATACACACACACATCCCTCCCTGGTTCCTGCTCCCAGGGAGCGCAGGACTGCTCAGTCCCCTAGGCACTCTCCCCTGCTGAGTCACCTCTCTGGCTGCGTTTGCTGAAGCCCCTGCAGTCAGGTTCCCTGGGCCCTGATGCACAATGCATCCTTAGGGCTTAACTCCTTCCTACCCAGGCTGTTGATGTAGGCAGCTGGGTTACATCGGTGGTCAGCAGCAGCCTGGAAGTGTTAACTGCCTTTCCACACTGTGTGGGCAGGAAGAGACAAGCTGCTTCCTGCCACACAGAGAGTGAGGGAGAAGAGATGAGTTCTGCAAAGACAGGGGCCAGGTCATCCCTTCCCCATCTCCTCCCACCCTGAGACCGGAAGCAGCTCCTGTCCCTTCCCTCCCGCACAGAGCTGAAAGGCTGCTGCTGGCCACCTTCTGGTGTGAACCCTGGCAGAAATCTGGGGATGGGAGGCATGTGACCCTGCATGTCTCCCCACATGCTGTCTTGGGAAGATGTGGCGCCAGGTACCAGGACAGATGGTCCATCCGAGAGGTCCAGCTAGGCATGGAGGGCAGAAAGCCTGGGGCAGGGAGGGGTCGGTTGATCACCCCTCTGTGAGAGAGTGGTGTATGGGAATGTGTGTGTCACCTCTCCTCATGTGAACCCTAAAGCCTTAAAGATAAGAAGGTAAATAAAAAGAATCCAACTACGCAGTATGTTTTTAACCGGGGCTTACTCAGCTTGAAGTTAATTTGAATATTTGTACTGCATAGTTCTGATTGATTGCCATTGAACTCACTTGAGTGGGCTGAAGCCCACAAAAGCTGATGCTCAAATAAATGTGTTAGTCTCTAAGGTGCCACAAGTACTCCTGTTCTTTTTGCTGATATAGAATAACAAAGCTGCTACTCTGAAACCAGTAATTTTACCAGGTGTCCGATATCTTCTCTACTTTACAGATGGGTAACAAAGGCACAGAGATCTTAAGTGACTTGGGCATGGTCAGAAAGGAAGTCTGTGGCAGAACTAGGAACTGAACCCCATCTCCTTAGTCCTAGTCTAATGGCTTAACCACACAGCTATCCTGTCTGTTGTATTAATTATGCAGTTAAGACAAGGATTTTTAAAATGACACTATTAAGCTAGGCCTCCTAAACAATTTCTAGGAAGGGTTCTTGTTTGACTGTAGAGTTTTGTTTTGTTACTCTGATTTTATTATGTTGAGTAGTAGTCAATATTTTCCAATCTGAAACATTTTTAGTATTAGTAGTTGATTTAATATAACTAAAATTGTCTGCATGAGTTTCTCACATTGTGTTTCAGTAACTTTACCCTGCTTATAAATGAGGTGGCTGTCTGACGTTTCAATCTGAGTCATATGGATATTATACATTCCAAGTGTCTCCTATGTTGGAAGGTTTCAGACATTATTGCCCTTTAGAACAGCAACAGTTTACTGGTATCTTGAAGCATTGTTCGGATGCTCACTGCATACTAGTCATGTTTAGTGAAGCCGTCACAATGAACTAACTGGAAAGTGTAGTGATCACAAGCAATTGGAAAGAATGAGAACAGAATAAAGTAATATTTCAAACCAATGATACCATCTTTTTCTTAACTCCAAATGAAAATTGTTCTTCCAAGGTGAATTGTGAGTTGTTCTTATCATTGTACATTTTCAAACTCTAGGAGATTGAAGAACTTGACAGAAAGTTGGAATATGAAATGTTACATAAGGAGATGGCTCAGCAGCAGCACCTATTGAATAGGCAGAGATGGACTCCAGATGCATTAAGACTTTCAGATGAAGTTGTGGAAATTAATGCAGAGAGACAGGTGTCTGCTCTGCTGTGTCAGGCACTGAATAAGTGTAAGCAATTAGTAAATCTGCATCGGCAAAGGTAAGGTTTTTTGATATTAAGTAAGACCCCCTTTGTATATCTTAGTCATTGCAAGCAGTCTTCAGAGAATCTAAGATACCATATAGAAACAGCAAGCTAAACATTCATTCTGTAAACTCTTCAGGGCAAGGATTTACGTCTTCATGAAGAACACCCTACTCTGCTGGAGGATTCTGGGCACCATTGCAATATATCCATTCAATAATAATAATAAATCCGTTGACTGTGAAAATGTATTTGAAATGTAGTGCCTTATACAATCAGTCTTTCTGGGATCAACCAGCGGGCTAATGCTAATACCCCACATTATCAAGCACAAGACAAGGGTTGGTTCCAGTTCACTCAGGCTCAAGAAAACAGAATGAAAGCCACAGTCTCTGGGAAAATATTTCCAATCAGATGCAAGCCACTTGAATTTCAATTCCACCTGCATCCATTTTGCTGCACATTGAATATACTTTTCTGTTATGAGTGTTGCTAGGATAAGCCAATTGTTCTAGTGAAAGAGGCCATTTTTAGTTACACACATGCCTTGAGTTTCATGTTGCACTATGAGAGAGAGCTTTGTATTACTAAGCAGATGTCACTTGGACTGATTTGTAAGGAGTGGCATTGACAGGCTTCAAAAGGAGCCATGTCCTCTGCCTTCTGGATCAAGAATTTCAGATTGGGTCCTTTGCCATCTGGTGTATGTGAATTCCCAGAGCTATTTTAATTGTTAAAGGGCCAGTCCACAGTGGGATCTAGAGGAATGTTTCTATGTCTTGCTGCAGAAGACAGGGGAAAATAAGTAGGTAGGTAGGTCATTACCCTCCCTCCAGCCGCAGGACAGAAGTCCAAGCTAACCTCTCAGCAGGCACTGTGAAGAACCAGCAAGAAGAGCAATCTAGCTTGAAAACTTGGTGGAGGCAAAAAATGTCCAACCCAGGTCCAAATGACCCAGAAAGATGAAAAAAATGTCTTTGGGCTTCAGTCTGAAAAAAGAAAATAATCAGTTATCAGTGAGCAACTCTTAGCCTGAGAAGACTCACAACCTGGTAAGTATAGTGCGTGAGCTTTGAAAAGGATACAGGGGGAGAGGGGAATCAACTATCTGCGTGTGTTGAAGATTTTTCAGATCTGAGTTTTGTAACTCATGCTCTGCACACTTGCTGAGTGGCTGGAGACCATTGCTCTTCATTTTTCTGACTCTGTTTTTTATTACACCACTCCAAGTCTCATTTCTTCTCCAACTCCAGCATTAAAGTCTCCCAGAAGTAGAAGATTGTCTTCACTGGTATAAATTTGATTGTCATCCAAATCAAAACAGAACTGTTCTTATATTCCCCCTGTGCAGTTCATGGTTGGTGTACAGGCTCTGATGAGTCTCAAAGATGTCACTGTCTTTGCTCTTTTCTGAAGATCTGCCAGCAAGGCAAAGTGTCAAACATTAACATCCTTGAAAGAACAAAAACAACCAGCATTGTGACAGGGATTATTAAAGCCCAGCTTAGATGGACAGGTCATGATATCAAAATGAGTGCTGATAGACTCCTGAAAAATATCCTCTATAGTAAGCTGAAACTTGGAAACCTCGGGGAGAGTTGTCAACAAAAACTTTCAATAGAATCTCAACTCATGCAGCATAAATATAGATGACTTAGAAGACACAGCCAAGAACAGACTTGAATGGAGAGAAGCTATTGCTAAAGGTTGTAAATACTTTGAGAAAAACAGGTGTGGAAACTGATTGATAAAAGGGCCAAGCTTCATGCCAAGTCTTCAGCAGAAGCCTGCTCGTTCCCATGCAACACTGGTTCATTCCCATGCTCCTTGTAGATTGGACTATGCAGCCACAACTGAACACGTGAGATGCTTTGCTGTTCTCAAATATGTTGGACAGTAACACTTCAGGGTCTGGCTCTTGGAGAAGAGGGGAAGAAGTGTGGTGTTCTTAGTTGAAGAGGTGTGTGGTAAAGCTTTTAACAAAATCTGCCAGTAAAATGTTTTCTGAATGGATGAATTTTGGACATTGATTTCGTATCACAGGAAATATTGTGCCTGGGAAGATAATACTAATTTCATCTTTCCCTTCAGCTTACAAGAAGAGCAATGGAATGATGTGGTGCTTGAAGATCTTCTGGAGAATATAGAAATGGATACGTTTTTGGCACTTTACAGCCAGGTAAGGGTGTAATTGAATGAATTCCCACTTTTTAATCTCTGCTGTATCTGGATATCAGTAAAGTGAACAAAAAGAGTAATTTCATTGAGATCATAATAGTAGACACTGTGCTCAGTAGTAAATACTTTCCATTGTGTATCATGTTTGTATAAAATTTGCATTTCACTCAGCTTGGACAGTGAAAATTATCTGGTGAGTTACTTGTGTATAGACAGTTTCACTTTCTGGTTTTCATGTGTTAGATCAATGCTGTTTAGGTTTCTGATGCTGATGGAGAATATTTATATTTAAAAATTTATATGTACATATGTATATTGATGTGAATATTCTTCAGCAGTATTCTGAACATTAATAAACACCACGCTCGCTCTCTCTCTTTTTTTTTTTATTCACACACAGTCATTTAAGAAGAAATAAACGAGTGGCCACATCACAAAACCACCTCTTCAGCTAATGTTATTCATCACTCCTGTTGGCTGTCTAAGCTTAAATGACATGGAAAGTCAACTACTGTCTCTCACTCACAGATTTTCCCTCCAGGCCATGACTGAGGCATCTGGGCAGTGCTATGAAATTTAGCAGTTTTACTATCTATGTCATCCTTAATCCACAGAAAAGACAGCCTACAGGGCTCTCACTCCATAAACTGTCACATACACAATGGATTATTTAAATCAATTTGAAAAAAACAACGGGCTCCTGAAAGTAAAAAGTTTAACAAAATAGAAGTATTTTTTAGGAGTCCTGACTTTGGCAATGTCCCTGGAACTATTATATTTTTAGAGTTAAAGAAACAAATTTCATAATCCACATTCAAATACGTAAAG
The DNA here is from genome assembly GCF_003597395.2 of Chelonoidis abingdonii. Lineage (NCBI taxonomy): Eukaryota > Metazoa > Chordata > Testudines > Testudinidae > Chelonoidis > Chelonoidis abingdonii. Next base: position 120,161,741 of record NC_133773.1, on the reverse strand, counting down.
TCTCAGCCATATTATCGCCCCTCCAAATTTTTCCTCCAAGAAAGACTTGCTATCTTTTTCCTTATAGTTCTTTGCAACGTAAGTCACGTATTCACCACCATGATGCATGTTATATTGTCCCCTTCATCTGTGATTTAACAGAATAGTATATCAATTGTTGATTACTTAGCAATGGATTAACTTTGTTATGGTGATGACAACATACCAGATAACCTGTCTGTTTTTTGGACTGTGTTGTTTTGTATGTCTTTGACTATGTCTACACTACAGACCTTACAGTAGCACAGCTGTCCCATATAGCTGCTTTATGTCGAGGGAAGAGAGCTCTCCCGTTGGCATAATTAAACCACCCCCCACAAGTGGTGGTAGCTATGTCTGCGGAAGATGCTCTCCCACCAGCATAGCACTGTCCACACTGATGCTTTTGGCGGTGAAACTTATGTGCGTCAGGCTCGTGTGTTTTTCACACCCCTGACCAACAGAAAAATTAACCAATAAAAGTGCTGGTGTAGACAACGTCTTAGTCTGTTTTAAAGCTCATTATTCTGCTTTATATTTGTGTTCATGGCATATGATAAAATTTGTCGAAGTTGTCATGACCAGCATTATTAACCTACTAGTTTTAAGTTCAGACTTTTTCATTCCCTTTGCTGTATTTGATTTTTTTCTTTGCTTTTCTTTCTCTAAAACATTTTATCAAACCATCTCCGCAGCATGTTGGTTTTGACAGTTTGACATATGGAAAGCAGACATGGCTGCCAGTAATCACTGAATTCTATTTCATCATAAATTCCCTCCCATTATATTTCCATCTCCACAGCTTACTGCACACAGAGTTCACAACATTTTGTGAGAACTCTATTTGTGCAAGTGATAGGAATAAAAGCTTGCAGCCAGAGAAAAAATTTCCTCTGCACGCTTTTGTAGATTATTTCCCACAACATTATAAATATTCATGAGATGGTAAGTTTTTAAAGCTTAGTTCTAAATTTGTGAATCTGTAAATTCTGTACATGCTCATAACCTTTTTTTGTAATTTGCACAAGAGTGCTAAGAGACTTTCCAACTTTTTTTTTAATAATTTATTTAGTCGTGGAACTGTACAGATTTAACAAAATTCTTTTGACAACAACAAGAAGCTACATTTTAAGGGGCAGCGAAAGTTGCATCATCCTTTGGATGGTTGGTTCATCTGAGGCCCTTTCTGCTAAACCCTGGTGACAGTCTGCTTGGTAATTGAAGATTGCAGGGTACTTTTCCTAGAGAGAAGATAATCTTTGGTCCTGTTCAACATTCCCCTCTCTTAATAGAATAGGTTCTGATGTTAAAGGTTTTGTGTATAAACATAGTACTTCAAATACAGTACCTTAAATATGGAAGGTGTTAGATAAAGCCAAACCCTATTTAACATCAGGAGAAAGTAAACCATCAGATCAGGTACAGAATTGCAAGTATTTTTAAATATATGTGAACTTCACTGATTTCATGCGTTAGAGCATTTGTCATGTGCCTTCATCATTTGGTGAAGTCTTTTCATGCTAATTTTTTTCCAACTTCTCATTATATATTTATTCTGCACCATATGGTGTTGCTGCAAATTATGAACAGAGTGCAGGCTTTAAACAGCATAGGTCCACTGTTCCACTATTAGCACTCCCAATACTGTCTCTTGGTTGAATTACAAGACATTTAAATGTGCTATTTTCTGATAAACACTTAGACTAATTAGGAGAATAGTTTGGAGCCTCAAATTTACCTCATGTAGTTTATTTAGCAATTAAGTGGTCTCGGGAAACCACTCATTTGTGGCTCAAGAACACTAAAACCAGAGGATGAATAGTACCATAGGGTCTCAGTCTTGGTGTTAGCTTGCCATGTTACTGAGCATACATGGGTAAGCATAGTTAGAGGATGCACAAAACAAGCCAGCTCCTCAATTCCACAGCTCATTTACAGAAGAGTACTTATCCTGAAATGTTCCCTCTTATAGGAAATGCTTTAGGATGTTCGGAGAGGTTGTTCCTTGGTTGCTGTTGTCTGGAAGGATCAGAGTTTGGATAAACACTATCTCAACTAGCTCCAGGCATCTGTATCGGTGATTGTGTGTTTTTATTCAGATTCTGTGGCATTTAAAGAGCCAGTGGTTGGTGCATTCACCTAATGCATGATGAAAGGTGAAGAAACAACCCCCTAACAATAGCTGAGTACTACCATTGCTGAGTCTCATTCATTTCAATGGGAACCTTTTCCCCAAATTGATTTTGTGTTAGTTTTTAAAGGAGTTTTCCACATGTTTCAGACAAAAGGTGGTGTCTTTCTTTTGGGGTCTGTATGAATTGGAAAGGAGATCCAAAAGCAAATAGAGACATTTCATAACCCTAGTGGCCACAGGAATTAGGAGTCCTGTAGCTTAGCAGTAACTAATTCTCTGATTGAATGGAGAGGGAGAGAACATGGCTCTTCTCTGCTAGTTACCACAGAAGCGTGATAAGAAGTTTTGGAGCTCTCTGATACTCTTTGTGATGCTGCTCCAGAAAACTCACATCACCAGAAAGTAGATGGACAGTGCAGCCACTGGAAGGTATTCCCTTCCTGTAATGAGTTTTGCTGGGTTTCTTACAAGAAGCACAGATGATTATAAAGCAACTTGGAAAGAACATAGTATGAATTTTTCTAAGTGGAAGTTTCAAAGCATGGTTCAGCAGATGGATAACCTTGCTTGTATGTATCTTATGGTTTCCTCAGACTTAGCGCTCTAGCAAGTGAACAGAGTGACTCTGGATATTTACCAGTTTATTAAGACGGAGACATTTGAGATCAGAGAGAACTTACAGCACTTCCATTACTTTACTATAATTTGAAAATCAGGTACTCTATATAACATATACTTGGAGAACTGAGCTTCATGTTTTGTACGTACAACTCCTGGACAACTTAGTTTCCACGTGTTCAATATAAATCTGCCTTTCCTGTATAATTTTTTTTTAATTTGCTTATATATATAACATAAGCAAGGAGCTGTCCTTTGCTTTGGGCATGCTTGCATTATCCAGTTTCTACAATAAATGTACAGATACAGCCCTACAGATGCTGTATAAAATCCCATGCCACAGCAGCTATAATAGTAAAAACCCACTAACTCTCAGCCTGACTACTTGCCATATGCCTGAGAAGAAAAATGGGCCTTGTAGCATGAATAATCTATTAATAAAACACATAGTGTAGCATGTTCCTAATCTTTGTATGTTTAATCCTGTGTGTTATAGAAAGCAAAGCAATAGTGTTGGAAACCATATAAAATCTGTGATTTACAATGTATAGAATATAGATTAGAATGGCAAGTGTTAAACAACCGTAATTATAGGAGTTGCTACCTCTGCCTCTTCGAGTCATCCATTTTCCTCTTAACATTAAATGGAATTTTCCCCATTGGGCAAATTTTCAGCACTGCCGTAAGTGGACAGATCTCCCACTGAACTAAATGGGCACTCCAGGTGCTTAGCAGCTTTGAAAAAGCAGGCCACTTATTCAGGTGCCTAACTTAGACTGCTACGTTTCAATGGTTTGGCTCTAGTGTTCCTATTTAGAAAGATTTCCCATTTAAGTCAATGAAAGGTTTGTTTGAGTTACGCTGAGCTCAGGATCTTTTGCTGCCCATTGAGAGATTAGTTTTAAGTAAGCACACAGTTATAATCCCAGGTACTCTAGTTGTTGTTTGTAGGTACAACAGATGATGCAGGAAGACATTCATGTGAAAAGGGCAAAGCAAATGTGAAATCACAGCATGGACAGAGCTAATTGATTTTGGATTAGTTGTTTCAACATGTGTTTCTCAATCCAAATCATTGTGATGTCTGTACAAGTAGTTCTGCTGTTTTAAATTACAGTTTTACATTATTGATTGTTTTGACCGAATTCAAGAAACGCAAACTCAAATGCTGCTGATGCAAGAAACCTCTGATGTTGTCTGATACAGTTGTATAGAATCTGCTACTGTATAGTACTCATATAGCATTGAATTCACCCCTTCTTGGAAAGCCAGAGGACTTTATGCAGCCTATCACAGCCTTTGAGTGGTGCATAGAGCATTGAGTATGTCCTATCAACTGCAGTGAATTTATTTCAAAATATTGCAGTTTTCAACCACACTTTGCAAGAGTCAGCATTCCTCTGCAGCATGGGGAACGGGTCACTTGCAGGTTTAAACTAGTGTAAATGGTGGATTCTTTGCAAATTGAAGTCTTTAAATCAAGATTTTAGGACTTCAGTAACTGAGCCAGAGGTTATAAGGCTATTACAGGAGTGGGTGAGCAAGGTTCTGTGGCTTGCAATGTGCAGGAAGTCAGACTAGATGATCACGGTGATCCCTTCTGTCTAGGGTTGCCAACTTTCTAATTGCACAAAACCGAATACCCTTGCCCCGCCCCTTCTCCGAAGCCCTACCTCACTCGCTCCATCCCCCCTCCCTCCATCGCTTGCTCTCATAGACTCATAGACTCATAGGTCAGAAGGGACCAATATGATCATCTAGTCTGACCTCCTGCACAAGGCAGGCCACAGAACCCTACCCATCCACTTTTATAACAACCCCTAACCTTCTAGAGCGCACTGTTTTAGGAGACAACCCCATTAACCCATGACTGGACTACAGACGTTAATTGAAATCAGTCTCTACAAAAATTGTGATGGTTTGACAAGACACCGTCAATGACTACATGCTAGAGTATACTCCACATCAGGCATGCACGACCCCAATAGGACCCCCACACTCTCGATCCTACATAGGTGCAGAGGAAGGCGAAAAAAACCTCCAGGGCCCCGGTGCCAATACCTATTCACCGCCCTGTGGAGGAAAATTCCTTCCGACCCCAAATATGGCGATCAGCTAAACCCTGAGCAAATGTGGGCAAAAGACAATTCACCAGCCAGCACCCAAGAAAAAATTCTCTGCAGTAACTCAGTATCCCATCCCATCCAACATCCCCTCACACGACCATTGAGCAGACTTATCTGCTGATAATGAAAATCCTGGCGAATCAAAATCAATTGCCCAAAATTAAACTATCCCATCATATGCATCACCTCCATACTTATCGAAGCTTAGTCTTAAAGCCAGATAAGTCTTTTGCCCCTACAAACTACTTCCCATCGGAAGGCTGTTCCAAACTGAACTTCACTCCCCTAATGGTTAGAAACCTTCGTCTAATTTCAAGTCTAAACTTCCTAATATCCAGTTTGTAGCCCCCCCCCCCCATTCGTCCTTGGTGCCTACATTAGTACTAAACTTAAAATAATCCTCTCCCCTCCCTAAATTAATCTCCCCTGTATATATTATATAGAGCATACAGTCAGCATATCCCCATTTTCTCTTCGCAATAGAGCCTTCTTTGGCCAGAGCTAACACTACAAGCCAAGCCTTCTTTGAAGTCTCCTTTCAGTGACATAAGGCAGGTGATTTACCATTTCCTCGGATCTAATCACACTAGATCTATACACGTCTCAGAGGAGATACCGTCTCTGATTCACCTGTAGAACATTAGGACAGATTCGCCGTATGAATGCCATCATCCTTCTTAAACATGGGATCCACCAAGAACTGCACACAATATTCCAGGTGGGGTCTCACCAGCGCCTTATATAACGGTACTAACAACCTCCTTCTCCTTGCTGGAAATACCTCGCCTGATGCATCCTAAACACCGCATTTGCTCTTTTTAAAACAGCCATATCACATTGGCGGCTCATAGTCATCCTGCTATCAACCAATACCCCAAGGTCCTTCTCCTCTCTCTGTCGCTTGACCACAACTGATGCGTCCCCAAACGTATATCTAGTAAATTCTTATTATTAATCCCTAAGTGCCATGACCTTGCACTTTTCACTATTATATTTCATCCTATTACTATTACTACTCCAGTTTACAAGGTGGTCCAGATCTTCCTGAATAGTATCCGCGTCCTTCTCCGTGTTAGCAATACCCCCTCAGCTTTCGTGTCATCCGCAAACTTTATTAGCACATTCCTTGCTCTTTGCGCCGAAGGGTCCAGTAATAATAAAAGGTTAAAATAAGATCGTCCCCAAAACCGATCCTTGAGGACTCCGCTATAACCTCCTTCCAGCCTGACAGTTCACGCCTTGAGTAACGACCCGCTGACGTCTCCCCTTAAACCAGTTCCTAATCCCACCTTACAACTTTCACAATTCATCCCCATCTTTTCCAATTTAACTAACAGTCCCCCCCATGCGGAACACGTGTCAAACGCCTTACTGAAAATCGATGGGGTAAATTAGATCTACTGGCATTCCTTGTCTAAGTAATCCGTCACCTTCTCAAAGAAGGAGATCAGTTGGTTTGGCACGATCTACCTTAGTAATCCAGTGTGCAACTCGTCCCAATTACCAATTGACCTCAAATGTCCTCTAACTACTTTACTCCTTAAAATTTTTTCCAAGACCTTACACATACGACAGAACGTCAAAGCTAACAGGGACCTATAATTACCCAGGATCACTTTTACTTCCCCTTTCTTAAAAATAGGAAACTAACAGTTAGCAATTGCTTCCGCAGTCATACGGCACAACCCCCGTTTTTTTTTTTACCGATCACCCTTAAAAATTCTCGCTAAAACGGGCTCAGCGAATTTCACGCGCCAGTTCCTTTAATATCCTCGGGATGGAGATTTGTCCGCGCCCTCCGATTTTGTCCCATTAAGCTGGTCAAGTTTGGCCTCTACCGTCAGATGCGGATAATATCCACCTCCATATCCCACATTCCGTTGTCATCTCCTCCATCGTCCCTAAACTCCTCACTAGTCTTATTAAAGCACCGAGGCAAAGTACTTAATTTAGATATTGGGCCAGTGCCCTAGGTGATATCCTTAACCTCCGTTCAGTCCTCATGTTATAAGCGGCCCCCAGCTTCTTATGTTCTTTTGTTTCTCTCTATTTATTGGCTTGTAGAAAACCGTTTTACCTATTGGTTTTGATTGCCCTTTGCAAGGTCCGTTCAATGCGGCTTTTAGCCTTTCCTCACTTTATTCCCTACATGTTCTGACCTCACTGAGAGGTAGCTTCCCTTGCTAATCCCGCCTTTCTTCCACTCCCTGTAAGCTTTCTGCTTTTTCCTAATCCCCTCTCTGAGTTGCTTTCTCATCCAGCTTGGCCTACAACTCCCCCACATTCACTCACTCATTTTAACCGGGCTGGGGAGGGTCCCTTTTTGACCAGGTGTTCCGGTTGAAAACCAGATACCTGGCAACCCTAAATAACACCCCCACTTGGGCTTTCTGCAGGGATTTAACTCTGGACCTCTCCACCAACAGCATGAGCCTGGACTGCTTGTGGACCAGGTCCATTAGTTCAAACTTTATGTGGTCCAGCCACTCAAAGGGGACTGTAGCAGAATGGCTGCCACCCAAGCACCCCTTCTTGACCACGCATGCCTCTGCAGTGTCCCCACCCCTGCTTTCCCCTTCTTCAGGGTTACTTAAATCCCACACAGTCTTTCTCAATCAATCACAGACTTTCCTGGGGTCTGGTTTCTTTATTTACAAAGTTCTTCCAAAAAACAAAACAAAACAAATCTTCCATGTCACCTCCTCTCTGAGGTGCTGTCTGAGCAGCCAACTCCATTCTTCAGGGACCACTGCAGGAAATCTTCTACTGCTGCATTCCTCATTCCTAGCTCTGCCCTCATCAACTCCCTCAGACTCTTTGTAGCCGGTGCAGCCCTGCCCCCTTAATTGGCTTAGCTGGGACTACTTGCTCTGACACAGGGCAGCTGGACCTAATTTAATCACATGGGCCAGCCACTTTGTGACAAGGACAGGGATCTACACTAATGTGGGTTACAGCTGCATGCTGGCATGGATCAGCAGATCTGCAGCCCCCAGAGAGAGAACCCCACCAGAGTGGGGCACCCAATAAGGTGGAAACTGGGTGCCTCAGTCTGGTCCCTATCAAAACATCAGAATCTCTCGTCTACAGGCCCACTGTGATATGGAGGAGAATCTAGTATGTATCCACTGTGGCATCTGAACATCTATCAGGATATACGAGCAGCAAGAGTAATCCTCAAATCAAGGTCTTTACGCTCCCTGACCAGCAATACCAGCTTAGCACACCCACCCTGCTTCCCTCTCACACATTCATTGTTTCCACTTAGTTGAAAGAGGTGGCTCAGGGCATCTGTGTGGCATCAACACTTGTTTAACCAGGTATATACTATGTGCATGTCTTCAGTTGGTGTCACTCTCCTTGCATTTGACAGAATTTTGACACTTTGCTCTTGACAGCTGTAACTGAATACTGCTGTATTAAAATACCAGCACGTTTTGCTTCAATCCAAATGACCCTTGATACAGAAAGTTAAGGGGCAGAGAGTGTGAAAAAAGTCTACATCCAAGAACATTTAAGAGTAAACTGCTGAAGGTGAAAGCCAAGAACTCAGTCATAATTCTTTTGGCATCCATTTATATATAAATCATTGAATTAAATGACTTACCGCAGGCCCTCTCACTTTTAGGGAAAGGGGATGGTGGTTCATAGACTGAAATAAGAATTTTATTCCTACCTTAATCCTCATTGGTTCTTGCAAGATTTCAGAAGAGCCAGCAGTGTCCAAAATCATAACACAAAGTTTAGGATAGATTATTTTTTTCTTCATAGCGTTTTGTACTGCTGTTCATCATAGTATCTGAGCACCTTCCGTGTAAAACTGATAGTATTAGTGAAGTCCCTGATGGACTTCATGGAGTCATTGGCTCTTCACCCTTTTCAGGGTAAAATTTTTGCTTGGGGTAGGATTATGCTTTAGTCTGGTTCATTGATCATTAGTTGAATTTTGTTTGTGTCTTTGATTTTGGGTTGAGGGTTGTGTGTGTTTGTTTTTTTTAATAGGGGTAGAAGGGGAATAAATGTGGAGAGTGTCGTTCTTATGATAGAAACGCTTACTCTGCAAAACCTTCCTTTTTTGAGAATCCTAACAACAATCAGACTCTGGATTTGCCTGATCTCTTCTGCAAATTCATTCTATACCACTGTATAAAATTCCTGTTAGAGAGAGTTCTAACAGCAGCTGTAACATTTTGAATCCTCTCTGGACAAAGAAATTGATTTTAGCTGGTTTCCTATTCTTTATTCACTTGTTGTTATTCACCTGGGGATTTCTTGTGCCTGTGACCTGGCCTTGGTACTAATCTCCTGCATCTGCTATACACAGGCTGGTAAACAGTTCAGAAGTGGTGCTGGCTTTCTGAGGGTCCCAGGGGATTATCACTGGAGTGCTTGTGCTAGTGGTGGGTCATTTAGAATGGCTATAACTGATGGGAACTGGCCCAGTGTAACTATGGCAGATCTGCTGAGAGCAGACAGAGGAGCTGAATAGGATAGAGAGAGGGAATGGCAGTTAATAATTGTTAGAACTGCGGCCCTATTGTTTATGTAGCACATTATAGCGACATTTACGCGGTGGGGTATTCCCTGAACACATGGTATTGCCCACTCCCCATCCTCGCTAGCTCCTCTCATAGAGTCCAATGCAGCATCCTTTGTGGTGTTCATTTAATTTGTTATTTTCATCTAGCCTCAGGTTTTCACAGTGCTATAGATCTTTGTACTGAAATACGCAGGAGCACTGTAGAAATTATCAGGTGGATCCTGGAGTTTTCACAGCTGGACCGGACACACAAAGGGCTTTTGGCCCCCAAGAAGAAGTGGGAAGTGAAGTTTGTTTGTGTGCAGTATCCAAGAGGCGACTGAGTATTTTTGATTTTTTTTCCACTTTGGACAGGAACAGAGATTATTTTAAATTTGAGAGAATGGAGGTTTGAATTCTGTGTTCCCATCACCAGAAGCCCTTGGCAGCAGCAACATGCTCTTGTTGGCAGCCTGTCCCGACATCTGCCCCTACACAGAAACAGTGGATAAGCACACGAGCTCGATGTTTCTGCTGAAATGAAGAGCAGTGAAATACTTAACATTGAAATTGTCATCATTAGGCATCAGAGTTAGAAGCCCCTTTGAGATGAATGGCAGTCATTCACACTTTTCTTCTAGCAATTGCTTCATGCTATCTGCAGAGTTGTGCATTCCATTCCCATTTTGAAGGTTTTCTTTTCCACAATAAGGGCTAAAGTCTTAATTTTTTTTCAATGAAAGCTTAGACTCTAGAGCACAGTTACGTGGTAATTTCCAAACAAATAGGCATTGCGCACCCATTTATGTGGCTGCGTAATGACTTCTTAATTCAGAGAATCAGGCTGGCTATAATCCTGAAGTTCCAGTGTCTAACATGAAGTGAAAGAACTTCATGCACACACTGGTCCGTGGTGGAAGTGATGAAACAAGTGATAATATCACTGGTTTCTAAAGCTATTGACTTTAAAATGATTTTCATTTAATTGTTTTTCATAGAATCTAGAATATCAGGGTTGGAAGGGACCTCAGGAGGTCATCTAATCCAACCCCCTGCTCAAAGCAGGACCAATTTCCAACTAAATCATCTCAGCCAGGGCTTTGTCAAGCCTGACCTTAAAAACCTCTAAGGAAGGAGATTCCACCACCTCCCTA
>NC_133773.1:119967672-120150770 GCF_003597395.2 Chelonoidis abingdonii | reverse complement strand
GTACTCCAGATGAGGCCTCACCAATGTCGAATAGAGGGGAATGATCACATCCCTCGATCTGCTGGCAATGCCCCTACTTATACAGCCCAAAATGCCATGAGCCTTCTTGGCAACAAGGGCACACTGTCAACTCATATTTCCTCCAAAGTGGTAAATTTTTTAATGTTTCAAATTAAAAGTTACTGATCATTTATTTTGTTGTAGTGCTGTGTGATGGGGAAGTTTGCCCCTTAAGGATAGTAGTGTCTAGTGGTCAGTCCACTCTGTCATGTGGCATGGCCTTTTAAGGATCCAATAGAGAGAGATATAGAGACATAAGGGGAATAGAGCTGGAGGGAAAGTGTCTCTAGGAATGAATAGTGTTTGGAGAAGAGGTCTTGTTATTGTCCCTTTAAGGCCCCAGAGCCAGGATCCTTGCAGAGAGGATGGGGCAGAGCTCCCCTCTCACCCAGATAATAGAAAAATGAGCTGGGAGATGGGGCCAGTATAAATCCTGCTTCCTCCCTCAGAAGCAAGGTGGATAGGAGTATATGTTAGAATGGTAAATAAACCAGACCGTGCAAAGAGGAATTGAACTAACCTGGTCTGCGTAATTGTTTGAAAAGATCCAAAGAGTGCTGCAGGGCATAACAGGCCCATAATGGCATATGCCGGAAAGACACGCCTTCATGGTATGCTGAACGTGTCTGAACTTTTATCATTGATTCCTCTAGGAGCTCCGATTGGCAGCTTATTTAACCAAACTGACAATGGTACCAGTGAGGATGTTGCACAAACTGCTGAACTTACTGCTGCCTTCGAGTTCACAGACTGAGCTTCTTTCTGTTCTGGATTCAATCAGTGACAGATATTCAGACAGTATTATTGAAAGTGACATAAATGTGGAGGAAGCTGACCGCTGTAGAAAGAGGTAAGTGTGCGTCAGTTTATAGCTGAAATTCCAACTGGAGGATATTTAAGGGAATATAGTTCCATTGGACAGACAGGAGCAGTAGTCAAGCAAATGAATGGGTTTTCCTGCTGAAATGTTATTTCTGAGGGGGAATAAATCATTTGAACTAGATAACTTTTTGATAGTTATAATCTTAACTACAATCTGACTTTAACAGAGGAAAAATGTGATCTGTATTATTCATAGATGTAACAACTCTTTCTTTGCTTTTAAACATTCTCCCTCCATTTTCTTATTTGCTACATTTTCTCTTGATGTATTTTATGGTTTTAATTTGCATTTGCTTATCTATACATTCTTTTCACCATTTATTTTAATAATATTTATACTAAGTATAGCAGGCTGCAGGTGTTGTAAACTGTTGCTGTGATACACCGAGGTAGGCAGTATATAGAGTAAAAAAAATCTGTAATTACAGTCAAACCTCAGAGTTACAGACGCCTTGGAATGGAGGTTGTTCATAACTCTGAACAAGACATCATGGGATGCTCCTCGGGGTAGACTGCTCGGAGCAGGGCTCACAGCTTTTCAGTGGCTGCCCAGCGACTGAGGGTGGGGACAGGCAGCTGGTTCTAGACCCCTGTGTGCAACGGTGATGAGTGAGGCACCTTGGGGCACTGCAGTGTTAGTGGATGCACAGTAAAGGCTGTGGCCCTTTAAAATTGAGCTGCTCCTCCAGAGCGCAGGATGCAGGCAGGAGCTTGGGCTCCAGTTCCAACAGCTTACACTCCAGGCCAGTTTCAGTAGCAGCTTGGGAAGTTTCTTTCCCCGAGCTCTGAGCTTACAAGCTTGTCCCCCTCCCAGCCTGGGGCAGGGAGAGGGGAAAACAGCATTCACTACCTCCTACCTGTAAGTGTCTGCCCCATATTGCGGGGAGTAGGGATGGGGGTGAGGACAGGCAGCCAGATGTGCCTACCTTCAAGATGCAATACAGGCACAGTACAGTATTTGCTGGCTTGTTTGTTTTGGGTTATTTTGTCTCTGCTGCTGCCTGATAGCTTCCTTCTGGTTCCCCATGGTGTCCGGCTGACCAATCAGTCCATAACTCTGGTGTTTGTATCTTTGAGGTTCTACTGTAGTCCTTTCTAAAGTTGTTTATTTATTTTAAATATATGCAACCTTTATGTGTAACAGGAAATAAAATGTAAACTAAGCAATAAATTGCAGTTTTACACTCACAATTGTAAAAAAGCACTAAACACAGAAGCTTGAATCTGAATCTTTACAAATATATAGGTATGTGTAGCTTTAGATCCAGACATGATCATAAGAGTCTGGTCTTCTGTGTTTGAACAAAAACCAGAAGGAGCTAAATTTTCAGTTTAGTTGCAGAGGTGAAAACTCACAAGAACAGCTGTGCTTACAAAATTTCAGCCCAAGATGATCGTGATCTCATGAGAGGAGTTAACCTACCTAGATTTCCACTGTTTTGGCCTGTAAAAACCTTATGTAATCAACTGTCTCCTAAGATCACTGTCATTTTGGTCATATAGAAACCCAGCTTTAGCAATCAATTCCCCTTTTAAGTCCTTGCAAGAAACACCGTAGATCCATCCGTGGCCAGCCTTTTATCAGGTTGGACAGAACAAAGTGTGTGGTTCTCCCTGAATCCTATAGGGTAATATAAACACACTACATAGTTGGCAGCACTGCCTTAGGTTTTGCAGAAATCTTTAAAGTGTGCACAGAGCATACTCAATAACCAACTGTTAATTGCTCATAACTTTTCTATTTTAGGCCCCCATCTCCAGAAAAATCCATGTAAACAAATTCTTGTGTCTCACCTGAGTCCCATTCAAGCAAGTGGGACTCCATGCTTATGCAGATACTTTTGCAATATAGGGACCTTAATTTTTTCTTCAAGTGTTTGCTCATGTCGATTCCATTCTAGATGCATGTGCACTCACTTGCACAGTCGTCAGAGATTTGTGCCTTAATGGTATCTGTAGGGTCGGCTGTGACGCCACCTTGAGTGCTGCACTCATGCACTGGTATATTAGGCGCCACCGACCCAACGCCCTCTCAGTCCCTACTTATTGATCGTGACTAGCAGTGCAACAGCGTTAGCGGTTATTTACAACCCATTGTCTATCTCAGTGCTTCTCAAACTTTTGTACTGATGACCCCTTTCACATAGCAAGCCTCTGAGTGCGACCCCCCTAATAAATTAAAAACCATTTTTTATATATTTAAAACCATTATAAATGCTGGAGGCAAAGCGGGCGGCTTGGGGTGGAGTCTGACAGCTTGCAACCCCCAGGTAATAACCTCATGACCTCCTGAGGATTCCCGACCTCCAGTTTGAGAACCCCTGGTCTGTCTTCTTTGTTTACAGTTTGTAGGTACTTAGTTAGCCATTAAGTTAACTGTTAGGTTAGTTCAGCAATTAGAGTCCCAGATGGGATTTGGCCTTGGAGTGGGCCTGCCCCATTCCCCCAGCTTCAGACCATGTTCATCATGCAACAGGCTGATGCCTATCAGTAATGCCCACGACAGCTCTGTGAAGTGCTTGGGCGAGTCCCAGAGGAAGACAAGTGCAGTATCTGTAAGAACTTTTGCCCTACAACTCAGAAGGGTCAGGATATCCGCTTGAGGGCCCTCCTCATGGAGGCTGCGTATCATCCAGCATCAGAGCCCTCCCACTCAGACCCTGCACCTAGCACCTTGGCATCCATCTCCAGTACCGGCAAGTTTCAAGCCTAAGATCACTGCAGTGCAGGTCACCATCACGGTCTCCCAGACATCAGTGCCCAAAGGGGCAGGATCGCTCCTGTTCACGGCTGGTCTCCACCTCTCGGATACTGTTAATCAGGCAGGCACCGATCCTCACCTCGCCGGTCACCAACCAGCAGACTCAGGTCTCTATGGCTCTGCCATGGTCACCAGAAGAACAATGGTCCGAGTCAGACCAGCAGTTCAGCCCCTCATTAGGTGGGGTTGATACACCGAAAAGCCGGCACGCAGCCTGCAGCGGCAGACTAGCAGCAGGGACAACGGCTCAATGGCCACACTGGAACCAGTGGGGCGTGCCCATGATACCGACTCCGTATTCCCCCCATTCTTCCCTTGCCACCTCAGACAGACTGCCTCCAGCACTTCTGGCACCAGAGTCAGAACACAGTGCTGAATGTGACACAGGGGTAGCACAGCAGATTACAATGCCTAAGGAGCCGTCCCTGGAGACGGAAGGGGAACATGCCCCTCCCCCGGCGGTGCAATCGTCATAGTAGTCTCCGGACGAAGTGGTGGCAGGCCCACTGCTGACTTCAAGGAGCATCAGGTGCTCCTTATATGAGTGGCTACCAATTTGAACTTAAAAACTGAGGAGCTGGTGGAGGAGTCTGATGACCTCTTTAATGTTATATCCTCCAGTACCCTGGCCTGGGTCTCACTGCCCATCCACCCAGGGGTCCTTAAGATAGCCAAATTGCAGTGGCAGAACCCCCTCTTCCATTCTGCCTATCTCTAAGAAGGCGGAAGAGAAGTATTACATCCCTGCAAAAGGGTTCAAATAGCTGTATACACACCCTCCAGCGGTGTTACTGGTCGTGTCTGCTGTTAATGAATGGGACAGGCAGGGACAAGACAGTGGCATGCCAAGAGACTGGACTTATTTGTCAGAAAGATTTACTTGATGGCCAGCCTGCAATTTTGGGTGTCTAACCACCAGGCCCTCTTAGGTAGATACATTTTTAATCCGTGGGACTCCCTTAACAAATTCAAGGAGGCCCTCCCACAGGACCAAGTCCAGGAGTTCGCCACTTTTGTTGAAGAGGGCAAAGCAGTGGTGAGAGGCCCTCCAGATGGCCTGGGTTGCTACAGACTCGGCAGCCAGAATGGTCACTTCTGCGGTGGTCATGAAGCGCAGCTCTTGGTTACAGTCCTCTGGGTTATCCCAGGAGATGCAGGCCACCATTAAGGGCCTCCCATTTGAGGGGGCAGGGCTTTTCTCCCAACTCACGGACGCAAGGCTCCACAGCCTTAAAGACTCCCAAGCAACCCTCCATTCCTTGGGCCTTCATACCCCACTGCAGGGCAGGAAGTCATTCCATCCTCCACCTCTTCCATCTCCCCAGTCTAGGTTCTGGGGAACTCCCCAGCTGAGCACGTACAGGAAAAAGGATAGAGACAAGGGGTCAAAGTGGCGTTACCTGTCGTCTTTCTGTTCATCTGCTCAGCCTGGCCCTTCCAGGAACAAAGGAGGCCAGAAGCAGACATTTTGACAGTGCACACGTGGTCGACGCCCCAGTCACATCCCAGGAACAACCCTCCTACTCTTTCCTCAACCTTGCCCCTTCTGGTCAGCCTGGTTGCAGCTGACCTCAGACAGTTGAGTGCTTGACATAATATCTTCAGGTAACACCTTGCATTTCATGTCCCACCCTCCTTCCTACCGCTCTGCCTTTTCCCTCTTCAGGGATTCTTCTCAGTACCAACTTCTCATTCAGGAGGTCGAGAACCTCCTGTGCCTGGGGGCGATGGAGGAGGTCCCTTGAGACATGAAAGGGAAAGGGTTCTACTCCCACTATTTCCTAATCCTGAAAACAAAAAGGAGGCCTTGGACCCATTGCCTCAACAAGTCACTCAAGAAGTTGAAGATTTGCATGATCTCCCTGGCCTCCATCATCCCCTCCATGGATCCAGGAGACTGGTATGCCACCCTTCACTTGAAGGATGCATATTTCCATTTTCCCAGGACACAGATGCTTCCTCTGTTTTATGTTGGGCCACCGCCATTTTCAATTCATGGCGCTGCCCTTTGGTCTCTCGTCAGCCCTGAGAGTGTTCACAAAGTACATAGCACCAGTGACCACTTATCTGAGGTGTCGAAGTGTTAAAATTTTGCTGTTCCTCGATGAATGGGTAATAACGGGCCAGTCTTGGGATCAGGTGTGGTTCCATCTCGATCTGATTTACTCTACCTGTTGCGATCTGGAGCTGTTAATAAACGAGAAAATCAACCTTAGTTCCAATGCAATGCATAGAGTTCATTGGAGTGGTCCTTGACTCTACTCAGGCCAGAGCCTTCCTCCCCGACACCAAGTTCTGAGCCATGGTGGACCTGGCTGCAAGACCATGAACTATGAGCCCATCTCCGAGCATACTGCTTGTGAGTCACCTACAATGGAATTGACATGAGCAGGCACGCGAAGAAAAAACAGTTATCTACCTTTTTGTAACTCTTGTTCTTCGAGATGTGTTGCTCATATCCTTTCCATTACCCTACCCCTCTGTTGGTTGCCAGCAAGAAGGAACTTAGAGAGAGTAGGGTCGGTGGTGCCTAATATACCGGATGAGCACAGCCCTCAAGGGGGTGCCACAGCTGACCCTACAGATACAGCTAAGGCACAAATCTCCAATGGCTGTGCACATGGGCACACACACTAGGATGACCAGATAGCAAGTGTGAAAAATCAGAATGGGAGTGGGGGGTAACAGGTGCCTATATAAGAAAAAGCCCCAAATATCAGGACTTTCCCTATAAAATCGGGACATCTGGTCACCCTGACACACATACCTAGAATGGAATGGACAGAAGGAACACATCTTGAAGAACAACAGTTAGGAAAAGGTAGGTAACTGGTCTTTTTTTCTTTTAAATCTAGCAAAGTGACAATACCTCATGGAGAACTAGCTGCATTCCAAGGCCCCTGTTTTGCAAACATTTATGCACATGCCTCACCTCATAATTCACAGCCTCGGGGCACAGTTTGGTTCCTGGTTTCCCTCTCACTCCCTGGGGAATGTAATCTTCCCCCAACCTCCCTGGTGGAGATTACTTCCCTCTCTGCACTGGCTCAGTTGTGCTGGCGGGTATGTTGTGAGAATGGAATCCAGGCTTTGCCCAGTCCGTGGCCCTGCCCTCCCACTCTTTGTCCACCTGCACAGGAAGGGGGGTGGCAGATCCACGAAGACTAATGCAACCTAGACTATGGGAGTCACCCAGAAGATGCAGGAGGCAACTTACACTACCTCACTCCCTTGCTAGGGAGCACAGGGTGAGCCAGGATCTCTCCCATAATAAATATTGTTGGGCAGGAAATTATAGCAAAAATAAATGAACGTTCCTGCTGAATGTATTTAAGTTGTTATTAACATTAATTTTAATACTCAAAACCACATGGTGGTGGTGATTTTTTGTTTGTTTGTTTTTGGTGTTTTGTTTTGAAGGTGGGGGTGTAAAATTCAGGATTTTCTTTTGTTTCCCCTCCCCTGCTTACTCCTTCAGGAAGCACCAAGGGTCATGGCAAGCATTAGAGAGCAAAGTAAGGCAGGATCTGATAAGCAAAGGCTTGGAGAAGATGCATTCTGCAAACAGGAGTAAAGAAAGGTAAAGAAAAAGTTACTACTTGCTATGGGGGAAAATACAACTTCCTGTACCTCATATCTTCCAAGAGTCGTCCTTTTTGTGAGAAGTGTTTTAGAATTCATGAGCATACTCACAAATGTATATCTTCTACCACTGTTGTCCTGGTTCTCAGAGTGCATGTGAATATGGAACTCATGTTTCATGAGGCATCTTGTACACTTACAGTGCAATAATATTAAACTTCTTGCAAGGGAAATATTGATGCTCCACATGTTTTGCCCACTTGCCTCCTTGTATGTAACATTTGTTATAAGGCTGCTTAGTGATGGGATGCTATATTTCATACAGTTAAGTGGAAATTGGTTTGGGGTGGCAAAAATGATGCAGACAGTGTGTCAATTTCTAAATATGGTTTACATTAGTCTCCCAAAGTACAACGAATATTTTTTTCCAAAATTTAACTGTACAGTCAAGCGAATCATTTTGTGTTGGATCTATTATTTTTATAAATTATTTTTTAAATTCAATTTCGTTTTCTTAATATAGCCTGCTAAAGAAGAAGCAACTTGCACTCATGGAAAGAACATCATTCTCACCTCTCGGATGTTTGTCTAGACACCCTCCTGTGGAACCTTTTGTCCAGCCTGATTCATTGAACACTGCTGCTGCAGAAGCCATTGAGCTATTAGACACAGGGGAGAAGATATTTCTGTTCCGTGATGAAAGGGATCCCGTACTTGCTTTGCATAGTTCTCCAAGAAAAAAGAAAAAGAACTTCCTAAATTCCAAGAAGGCTGCATTGGCAAACACGGGCTAATGAGAGAGAGAGCCATTCAGTGCATCAATTAGTGAGAGGAAGTTTATTTCCAAATAAGGATCATGAAAAAGGAGAAAATCATCTGAGTCACTGTTAAAAAACAATTTTTGTAGAAGTTGCAATAGTTTGATTTTTACATTGTAAATAGTTTTTATTCTTACAACTGGATTTTGCGCTGTTCATCCGACAGTGCACAATCTATATCTATTAACTACACTGGACCCTCGCTAGAATGCAGGATATGGGAGCCATGCATGGTATTGTGTTAATGTGGGGACCGCATTAAAATGAATTGCAATTAAAATAATTAAATTTGGGATCCATTGCCACGACCGTGTTGTATGCGAATTCATGCTATATAGACGCGCGTTCTAGCAAGGGTCTCATGTATTGTTTTTAGTGCACACAAGAGCAATAGGTGAATTTGTGTCATACTCTGTGATACACATTACACAACTAAGGGCAGGATATAGTCCTCATACAATTCATTGTACCAGGTTTGTACTCTCAGTGTTGGTGCAGTGTGCCTAGCCATTTGATAGCATTGTCTTCAGCCAAGTGAAGAGCTGGTATCACGCCGTCAGCGGGCACTTGTTAAGGATATGCAACATAGTCTGAAGTTGACCGCATCTATATCGTGAGCCATTAGTGAAACCCCATTTGAAGAGATTGGTCACACAATTGCCCTGTCCTGTTTGAAACCGGTTGGCAGGTCAGATGGTTGGGTTGGTGATGAGAGAGTGATTAATGACTATCATTGCTGACCACTCATTACGCCAAGCAGATTCCACCATCATGTCCTGTGGTGGTATAAGTGACCCTAATGAGTATCTGAAGCCAAGTGAAGTAAGCAGGTGGTTGAAGAGGTCTGAGTACAGAGGCAAGTCACATTTCTCACGGATGTTGGCCTGGAGCATGATGGAGACTCCCTCGTGGCAAATATGGGGCAGAGCTATGTTACTAAGTATTGGCAGCCATGGCAACGGAGTTGCACATAACATCCTGCTAACTGAGCGTAGCTTTGTTAAGCTCTACATTGACCAGCCTCGTGTAAGATGAGCGACAGCAGACAGGAGCACAGTACTCTGCTGTTGAATACTGATTTGACTGTTTGCTATATTTTTATTATTGTTTATATGTCATGGTAAATTATGTGAAATCAACCCCTGATTAATTATTGCAGGATACAGTACTAAATACAGATAAGGATGAGGAAAAACTGTATACCAAATAAGTGTGGTAATTATTAATAAATAGTTAGTTAATAACCACTATAAATTGGGTTTTATTTTTGCAAACTGCTTCCTAAAGTTACAGCTAGTGGACTAGATCTTCCAAACACTTATGCATGTGCTTAATTTTGCTCATCAGAGTAGTTACATTGGCTTCAGTTTCTCACCAGCTTCCCCAAACTTGATGGTGAGTTTGGCTCAGGTATAAGTGTTCGTGGAATCTGACCCAATCTTTGTACTAGTGGAGCAACAATATCGTATCTGCTCACAGACAAAGGGGGAAAATGGGAAATATGTTATTTCACTAAGGCATTAGTGATCACAGTGTTACCAACTATAATGGTGTCGACCTCTCATGAGTGCCCCCTTTCTCTAGCCAATGTACTTGTAATCACAGTTCTTTTTCATGGTGTGGCACCCACCTCTTGTGAGGGCCCCCTTTGGTTAGTTGGGTGTGAGCCTGCTTTTGGTTTTTGGTCTTACATCAGGGTGGCACCTGCCTCTAGCAAGCACCCTGCCCCCCCCCCCAGCTGATGGTCTTTCGGCCGAGCCTCTCACACTGTGCCCCCTTTTGGGATATACCATCTCAAGTTCTTATCACAGCCCTGGTATGGGGCCATAGCCTTTAGGCTTCCTCTCAGAGGCACTGCCTTCTTTTACTGCCAGACGGGGTCCATCTCAGTACCCTCGGCTAGTGTCCTTTCAGCAGCCCACCCAGGTCTCAATCTGCAACTAGACCAGCAGGGCCCATTTCAGTACCCTCGTTTGGACTGGCCAGGTTCTGTGCTCAGTCCCCCGGGCTCAGCCTGCCCACACTGACGTTTTCATGATCCTGCTGCTGTTGTATTCAGCTAGCCAGGCACCTGGTCTTTGGCAGCCTTCCCTGGGCTCTGTTCTGTCTGGTGAGCTCTCTGCAGTGAGCTGTGCACGGTTAATCTGGCCAGTCAGGTACCCAGTCATCCCTCTTTGAGTTCCACACAGCAACTGAAGGCTCTGCTCTTCTGCTTGCCTTTTATCTGGCCCTTCTGGCCCCTAACTGGTTGTTCCAGCAGCCCCTCTGATTGGCTGCTCCTGTGCTTCCACTCTAGGCTTCCTGGAGGATTTCTTGCTGCACTATTTTGGAGCAGGTTGATGCAGGGCTGCAAGGCCTCCAGCCAGAGGGCCTCTGGACCTAGTCCACCCTGCCACACCAACTCTCATAACTGTAGGTGTTTTCTGAAAGCTCTAGCTCCTGAATTCAAGTGAATCATAAGAATCTGTTCATTATTTAAAAAATAAGTTTTTAGCCCTCATAACTGGGAAGGCAGGGGTCTTGAAAACATGAACCCTAGAGGCACTGACACCAGAAGGCAAATAAAAGGAACCCCAAATTTATTATTTTAAAGATCTCATGATGTTTAAGACAATCATGATTTTTAGAGCATAACTCATCATTTTTGAATGCCCAAGTTTGGCAATATTATGATCAAATACCCTGAAGCTGTTCTTACGTTAGTGCTGTATATTTTTATGTAAACAAGATGTCCATTTCCTTTGGGAAAGTAAATACTAATTGTATTTGTTTCTATAATTGATCATAAAATGGCAGAATTGCATTTATTCTGAACCTAAGTGGAAAAGTCACTTCTCTTTATAAAGTTCGGGACTTTATTGTACAGTAAAGAACCATTAATGTTTTTCAGCTACTAACACAGTTCTTGATCATGTGGATTAATTAGCATCACATCCTGAAAATCCAATAACCATTCTCAGCCTGTTCTTTATTATCCTCACTGAGTCAAAAGTGAATAAGGTTGTAGCATGGTAGAAAAAGCCATTCTCAAGTAACGATTGGGTTTGATCCATTCAGTTTACATCGTTACTGGATAGATTACAGCCCTAATCCTGCTCTTATATGTAGCATCTATAGGCAATAGAATCCATGGAGTGAGCACATGATATCAGCGTGGTGGCTAGTTATAAAAGGGATTTAGTATAACGAACTGATTAATGTGGATATTATGTTTTGTGTGAGGCTTTGTTTGGGTGTTGGAATTAAATTCCCTTTTATTTGTTTAGATTTATACAAAGTTAAATCATTGAAAGCCTGTTACTGAACTGATAATAAATTATCTTAATTTACTGGGATCTGGGAGAGTGCTCAATGCTATAGAAAAGGAATTCACGTTTTTTCCCTCCTACTCCTACCAATCTGTCTGGACAATAGGATAAATGGGAAGTCCTGTCCTAACAGCTGAATGCTTGAAGGGCTATGTGAACAGAGAAGTCTACAGGATGTATTACAGCCAAACAGCATGAAAAATGCAACAGTAGAGAACAGACAATGGAAAGTGAAATTGGAAGTTCTGGAAAGTCAATTTATAAAGACTAATAACATAAGAAATAGATTTGCACTAGAATATAAATATGATTGAACTTACAAGCAATACTGTCTGTCTTTGCCATCGTATTAAATCCAAGCTGCTGCTTTGAAAAAAGCAAAACTGATAGTCACTTACCTAATTATGTGAGAGAATAAAACAAGAAATACAATTGCTTTACTTAAACCATCTGATGATAGGTTTTTTAATAAAGGACAAAGCCATCAACAAAACTTTGAAAATGTTACAGTTAAACACTGCTGAGGCTAAGGCATGTTCTGAGATGTTCAAAGCATTTTTTAAAAAATTCCCTAAAGTAGCCTTAAACCTAACCAGTAGTAGTAACGTGTATGTTCCCATCCCTAATAAAGCAATAACAGAAATGAATAAAGCTTTTTGAAAAGCCCCAGGATGAGATGGCTTCCCAGAAGAATTCTTCTCAAAGTAGAGAGAGATTTTAAGTCGTACCTTGTCAAATCTTTATAATGAATTCTTGTCATTAAAAACCTGCAGAATTGTTTTCAGAAGCATTTATTACTGAAAATCCCAGTAGAGATTCCACTAGTTGGATGGGAGGCCCATAGCTATAAATTATGAGGATAAAATGCATGCCAAAATTCAAGATCTTGTGACTCAGAATCTCATGTGAAAACTCACCAGGTTGGATTTGTAAAAGATTATCTGAGTATCCAATAATGTAAGGATTTTTTTGCACTTCCAGCTCACCCAGCCAAAAATCTAAATAGCTCAACAGTTGTAATCTCCCTGAATGCAGTAAAGGCATCCCATAGATGAAATAATAAAAATCACACTTCCATAATGTATTATATGTTTAAAGAACTATATAAATATTGAATCTCAAAACATCTATATTCAATAGATAATGCCCCAGACCTGCACTGATTAAACACATGCTTAACTGTGAGTAGTCACAGTGAAATTTTGGGTCTATGACGGTATGTGAAGGCTGCGGGGGTGGGGAGTAAGGGGGTTGTTAGTGTGTGGAAATCTTTGCAGAATCAGGACCGTAGTAAATATTCTCATCCCCATTTTATAGACAGGAGATAACACTGCCCTGGACTAGCTGAGTGGACATTTCTATTAGTTTTAAGGTTGTTACCTGTTACAAAGAAAAGTTTTATGGAGCAAAGGGCCACATCAGATCCTGCAAGGTGCTGAACACCACTTGGGAATCAGAGGGGGTTGAGGGCATTCTTCACCTTGCACAATCAGGTCCCAGTGTGCTGTCACTCTGGTCTAATCCCCTACTGAAAAACAGATGGAGCCAAAGTAGAAAGATAAAAGGATCTGATGTGAGGGGTCCGGTCTTGTGAAGCTCACTGCACTATTGGGGCTTAAAAAAACAAATCCCATTCATCTGACAACGTTTTCTGTAGGTTCTCCACCTGGTTACAGCATTCACTTTATTAAACAGTGGAGTCAAAGATTTTGGAAATGAGGGGCACTGCTAATGAACAGTTCAGTGATCCTAAAGGAGCTCACCTGCCTTCCCTTGAAAGCTCTAAATATTTTTCACCATCTCCTGACTGTTGATAAGCAGCAATACAATATACTTGGAATATTTGATCTCCTTAGGGACTCTCCCCTCTCCCTGAGAAAATAACAGCCACTCAATAGGTGGAGGTCGGGCAGGACCAGCAAATACTGCATTCCCCTCCTCTTACCAACAGCCCTCCTGCTTATCAGGGCACCCATTAAAGTAAAAAGAGATCCCGCTTTAAACTATAGAAGTCTTAAAAATAACTAATGAAAAGAATCAGAGGAACTAATAATAAATTCCCTTTAGCAGGGAACATTACTCCAGGACACAACAATTTCCTTGCTAGTAATAGTGTAAATTATTAAAGAAAAGAAAATAACTCCTAACAAAATGACTTGCATAGTAACCATGTCAGTTTAATAAACATTAGTAGCTTTATCCTTCATACCTGAAGGGTACTTTGCCAGCATTTACAAATTAAGATGTTTTTAATCAGCAATTTAAACCCACTGGTGACCACAAATTATTTTTCCCCTATGCAGTGAGGAGGTGAGTCTGTTACAGCTCCCAGACACAGAACCAGGGCCCAGATCCTGGATTGTAACCCTTTACCTGCATCTTTAGGGGCCCAAGCTTACTGTTCAGGCACCAGTGACCTTTTCAAAGCCGCTGCTCAGCTGCTGCTGAAACCTGGAGGTGCCCATGTCTCCTAGGTACTCACGTGGCTGCTCATTGGAATCAGCAAAGCCACCTAATTGCTGATGCCATCCCACAGCTAATGAGATGCTCAGAGCTCAAGCCAAAGGCCAGGGGGCCCCAAAGTGGGATTCTAGTCTAGCTGGTCGGGGGCTTGCCAGTTTCTTCAGCAAGGCCCATCCCATAGGCAGACTCAGAGCAGGCCTCGCGCCTGTGATCTGACAACCCCCACAGCAGGAGGGCTGGAGGCAGCCTATCAGTAGGTAAAGGGGCACACTGAAGACGACCAGGGACACAGAAATGTAGGGGAGTGTGAAAGAGGTCTCAAGGGTGAGAGAGAAATGGTTTTGGCTGGTAGGACATGAGCAACCTAAGCGGCTGACCTATCTTAGGTGCCTATATCCGGGAGAGGGTTTGTAGCTCAGGATCCCAAGCGGAGAGGCACGTATCTCTGGCATGTCAACCAGGGCAACTGATTAAGCACCCAACCCCCCTCCACCTTTTCCTAGGCATTTCACTCCTGGCTGGCTTAGGTGGATCACCTTTGTCTGGCTTTTCCCTCCACAAACACCAGACAATTCCGTTTTTGTTGCAAACATGTTCTTTCCATTTCTGGTCAAAGAGTTTAGTCATGGGATCGGCCCAGCGCGTATTGGGTCTGCCCAGTGGTCACTTGTGGTCACTTCCTAGACACAATGGTGCAAATAAGTGATGGTCACATTAACACCACCCTATACCGAAAACCTACTGACCGCTATGCCTACCTGCATGCCTCCAGCTTCTATCCCAGGCACATCACATGATCCATTGTCTACAGCCAAGGACTGAGGTATAACCACATCTGCTCTAACCCCTTAGACAGAGACCAACACCTACAAAATCTCCACCAAGCATTCTCAAAACTACAATCCCCGCACGAGGAAATAAGGAAACAGATCAACAGAGCCAGATGTGTATCCAGAAGCCTCCTACTGCAAGACAAACCCAAGAAAGAAAACAACAGGACTCCACTGGCCATCACATACAGTCCCCAGCTAAAACCCCTTCAACGCTCATCAGGGATCTACAACCCATCCTGGACAATGATTCCACACTTTCACAGGCCTTGGGTGGCAGGCCAGTCCTCGCCCACAGACAACCTGCCAACCTGAAACATATCCTCACCAGTAACTGCACACCGCACCATAGTAACTCTAGCTCAGGAACCAATCCATGCAACAAACCTCCATGCCAACTCTGCCCACATATCTACATCAGCGGCACCATCACAGGACCTAACCAGATCAGCCACACCATCACCGGTCATTCACCTGCACGTCCACAAATGTAATCTACGCCATCATATGCCATCAATGCCCCTCTGCTATGTACATGTGCCAAACTGACAGTCCTTACGGAAAAGGATAAATGGACACAAATCAGATATTAGGAATGGCAATATACAAAAAACCCATAGGAGAACACTTCAGCCCCCTGGCCACACTATAGCAGACCTTAAGGTGGCCATCCTGCAGCAAAAAAACTTCAGGGCCAGACTTCAAAGAGAAACTGCTAAGCTTCAGTTCATCTGCAAATTTGACACCATTCAGTCAGGATTAAACAAAGACTGTGAATGGCTTGCCAACTACAAAACCAGTTTCTCCTCCCTTGGTTTTCACACCTCAACTGCTAGAACAGGGCCTCATCCTCCCTGATTGAACTAACCTCATTATCTCTAGCTTGCCTGCATATATATACCTGCCCCTGGAAATTTCCTCTACATGCATCTGACGAAGTGGGTATTCACCCACGAAAGCTCATGCTCCAAAACGTCTGTTAGTCTCTAAGGTGCCACAGGATTCTTTGCTGCTCTGTGGATCCAGTCACTGGTGCGGGTTGTCCACCTATTGTCTTATCTGTGAACTACATGACCCACCCATCTCCACTTTGCTTCGTGCATTGCCTGCACTACATCAGTCACCTCTGTACACCTTCCGATCTCCTCATTGGGTACATGATCACAGAGCGATATCTTGCACATTTGCCTTTCCGTTGCTTTCTGGGTGACAGCAAATTTTTCTTCCTCCGCTTTCATTGTTGACCAGCTTTCCAGATTAGGTGGATGGCTTCTGAAAATCCCTTCATCAGGCACCTAGCTCTCCCCATGCCTTGTATGGAGAGCCTGAGTGCCTAGCATGGGGCTGAAAGTTCCCCTGGGCAGCAGGCTGCCAAAGGGTTAGGCACTGCAACACTGAGCAGAGCAATGTCTACATACCTTTAACGCCTTGGCCCTGGTTCTTTATTTCAGGCTATAAGGACTCTTGCCTATAGGTCCGGAGGTCACTGGTTTGGTCCCTGGTCTTGGCCAATATGGTGGCCATCACACAGGCATTCTCGGATTTAGTATTAAATAGCAATAAATATAGTTTGTGTGAATTTCCATCCCTATGGAAAGCCAGACTGTGATGTTCAGGTATAGGCCCACCATGGGGAAGAAGTACAGTTAAATTGCTCCACGGGAGCTGCAAGATTAACTCAGCCTTAGGGAGATGCGAAAGGTCTACTTCTGCATTGCCTTGCATCTTGTTACTTATGAAGTGTGTGCTGTGAAATCAGGATGGTACCATTTCACACAACATGCAAGGCAGTGGAGAATCTGGACCAGTGCTTCCTGGAGCTTGGCCTTTTAACCGCCTTTTGGAGAGATGGGTACACTATTGTCCAAGGCCCATCCAAGTAGTGGCGGACCATCTGGGGAGCTATCAGGCAGTAGTTCTTGTGCTCAGCAGAATATAAGAACTGCTGTTGCTCGTGGGCTCCTATGGAGATGCTGGGTTTTTGGCCCAGATCATCAAAGGGATTTAAAGCACCAAACTCCCACTGGGCACCTAACTACCGTTAAGGATCTGGGCCTTTGTGCCCACCACTTCGTATCCCTGCATGAGGCCCAGGCAAAATCTAATCCAAGTGCTGCAATCCATCCCTTCTTAAACTCTTTGAAAGCATATTGTCAACCCCAAGCACTGACTGGCTTTAAAACAATATGTTTCTTCTTAGTTTCCTTCTGGGTTTTGAGCCTTCATATTTTCAAGTGTTTTTCTGTGACCATGAAGGCCTTTAAAAAACTTACTTTTCCTTTCAATGGAAGCTGAGTCCTGTGTAATCACATGACTCCAGGAGCCTGGGATTTAAAAGAAACTCACCAATTGTCATAATGAGACTTATGGTAACACTGGAAGAGGTCCATACTTGGGACCCATGCAGTCTCTTCTGCACTGGTGTGAATGTCAACCAAAATATTTAGATATTATATTAAAATATTCTTTTGTGTGTGTGTTACACCCTGTTGCTTCGCTAAGTAAATTCACTTAGTAAATTCCACTGCATTCATTTTGAGTGACTAGAATCCTTTCTGTCTGGCTGCCATTCTGAATGTGGAATTGAAACAATGTCTAAAATCACAATGTTACAAGAAACAGTGTGCAGGTGGCCTGATCCTCTTTATAAGGGCTGAGGTTTAAAACACTTTATTTTTCCTTTCTCCATTTCTCTGGCTTGGCAATGTCAGTCATTCAGCAGGTAAAAAATTACTTAATCAATTGTTTGACCACATTATAGTGATATTAGACTATGTACAGAGATGCTGTCAGTGTAAATCTGGCTTCAGATTAAAATATTGTCAAATCCAGCTTTTATAAAACAGCAGCCCAATAGAAAGTTTCCACATTTTGCAAACAAATTCCAAGGAGACAGTTGTGTGTAAACAAAATATTGTTGTTCTGCACTTGGAACCAAAGGATTGTAGTGGTCAGACAAGTATAACTGTTTCTGTAAACAAAAGTGAAGCTTTTGAAATGTAATGTCTAAACTGAGAGAAAGGTAAAACATAAGCAAAAATTATCACTGATAAACTAGAATCAGTCACATTTAGTCATCTGAGCTATTAGCTAGTATCATAGATTGGTATAGGTATTATTGCTCCTGTCTTGTATTGCCGGGACCAACACAGCTGCAACAGCACTGCATTTTAAACTGGCAGGCTCTCTCCAATAAGATAGATTCTGAAAAATAATTATCTGCTTTTATTTGAATCTAGTGAGTCATGCCACTTCCATTTATTATCTCTTATTCCTCTAGTTGCTATTTTAGCACCTTTATTTCTCAGGGGGAGAGTTAAGTTTTATGCTGTTGTTCTAATACAGCACAGTGCCAGTAATTACACTGCTTCCCATAAATGACTCTCATTTCCTGAGTCTCTGTCAGCAGGTTAGTCCTCTTGAAATTAACTGACCTAGTTCTCCTGCCTGGTCTACACTTAAAAGGTTTGCTCGTATAACTATGGCCTTGTCTACATTTGTGGTGGTGCTGGGGTACCTGTGGCTACACAGCACAGTGAAAGGCAGGCTGCATCCACACTCACTGTGGTGGATAGCTACACATGGCTGAGACAGGCTCTGGCGGGAAGAGGGGGCAGTGAGACTGCTAAAAGTAGAAGTGTAGATGTGGGGAGGATTGCTTGGGTATGTAGACAGCCATATCAGGTACATACCCTAGGCTTCTGATGCGTCTACTCTACTTGCATAAGCAGTACACTGCTATTTCTACCCATGCTAGCTGGGTGTGCAGTGTCTGCCCTACATGCTGCTGCAAATGTAGACCTACACTATATCAGTGTGGCTAGTGCAGAGGTAGTACAAAATTACTTTTGATTGTGTCATTTATAGCTGTTCATAGAGTGACACAAGTATATCAGCAGAAGCATTTTTATGCCACTGTAACTGTGTCTGCACTAGGGCCGGCACTTCCATTAGGCGACCCTAGGTGGTTACCTAGGGCACCAGGGTTCGGGGGGGGCGGCATTTTGTCTGCTGCTCACAGGGTGCATGGAAGCTTCTGGTTCCGCTCCCATCGCGCCGCTGGAGAAAGACCTTCTGCCGACGTGCTGCGGAAAACAGCGGTAGGCAATTGAGCAGCTCAATGACTGCCGCTGCCGCCTGTGGCATTTCGGTGGAGGGTCTTTCTCTGGTGGCATGATGGGAGCAGAACTGGAAGCTCCCATGCGCCCCTTCCAGAGGCCACATAATGCCACCCCCTGAATTCTGCCTAGGGCTCCAGAAATCCTGGCACTGCTCCTGGTCTGCACTAGAGGTTTTACCAGCATAAAAATGTTACAGAAAATAAATGGAAAAATGTATAAGTAAATAAATCATGTCCCTAATCAACATTCCTATACTGGCAAAAGATTCTGGTGCAAACCTGGTCTCCTTTGCCTTGCACTTTTCTAATCAATTGCACCTATGCAAAGTGGATGTAAAATGCTAACAAATCAGCACTGTTAGTGTTTTGCAGTCACTTTCCACTCATCTTGCACTGCTGTAAGTAGTTATATAAGGAGCAAAGTCATGAAGAGACCAGTATTTGTAAAGCACTTTATAACGCCTTACATTAATGCTAAATATTATTGTATTCTAGACAATGTAATATTAATGATACATTAATGAGAATTGAGAGCATTCATCACTATGAATGACTGGGCATTCTACTAGATGCATTTCTACTGAACAATTTTTTCCACCAACATTGTGTCAAAAAGTTTGTGATTTAGGATATCACCTGAAATAAATTAATATCTCTAAAGATACAAACATTCTCTGAGGGTATCATCTCTAGCTGGGGAGCAACTGAGAAGGCTGCCTAAATTACACCCCACTCACGCTCTCAGTAATGTGAGTCTCACTCATTTCCTTTTACTTGTTTGTCATAGAAATCTGACAGATTTAGTACCCCGTTTTTCCTTTTCTTCTGCTTGCTTCACCCCCTCTCAATTTCAACTGCATATTTTGGTCTTCAATTCATTCTTTAAACTGTTATGTGGTGTTTTTATGTGTTATCAAACAGCTGCCACGTTCCACAGCAGTGGTGGCTGCATTTTGACAACAGTGGTGGCTGCATTTTGATGTTAGATGAAGAGATTCCTTCCATATGAGGGTGTATTGTTACTAGGGGGAAAAATTCTTAATGCCTACTTTGGTTTGTTTATAGAAAGAGTAAGCCATAGTTGACCATAGGTTAATTAGCTTGCTTTTCCTTTTTTAGCCTTGCCTCTATGCCTTTATTTTCCTAGCTTTGTAGCTAGAGTTTTAGAATTGTATTGCTCATTGTTAGTAACCTGTATCTCACTTGTCCACAATTACTTTTGGATAAACTGTTTATTGAAAGGTTCTGGTATCCTTTTCACATATCTCTGCTTTTCTTCGTTCCATCTGAAACTAAAGGCAGAAGGACTGGAATATGATATCAACAAAACAGGCTTTTCTTGCAAGACTTGAGCCTAGGTTACAGACTCAACTGGATGGAAACTTGCATGAGTTCATACAAAGTCTTAAAGAATCATCCAACCCACAAGCCATTCCTTTTCCACACTGACTTCTTGAAACAGGTCATTCTATGGACGGATGCGTTGAATGTTTGCCTTGGGGCAGTGCTATCCCAGAACATTGATGACAAGGAACATCCAGTCCTCTACATAACTAGAGAGCTATTCTCTCAGGAAATAAACTGTTCAACCATCAAAAAGGAAGTCCAGGCTGTGAAGTGGGCCACAGATGGTCTCCACTATTATTTACTGGGGAGCGCCTTCCTACTAGTCATGGACCATAATGTCCCTGTTGGCTGAATTCCATGAAGGATGTCAACACCTGGATCGTGAGGTGGTATCTCTCCCTACTGTCCTATGTTTTCGTGGACAGTGTTACTCCATTGTGCATGAAAGAAACACCAGAACACAGATTTCTTGTCTTGGGCTGGAGGGGAATGGCAGACAGATGACAATACCTCAGTTTCAAGTCTCCGTGGGAGGATGTGTGATGGGATGTGCCAACCCCACACTGGAGAATAGATGGTTAAGGAGCAGCTCTGGTCACAGGTGTGCTCTCAGCAGGTGTGCTCTCAGTACAAGGGAGCAGACCTGCACTGGTAGCTCCTGGAAGAATCTGGTAGGACCTCCTCACCATCCTGAAGCAGACCTCAGCTCAGAACTGCCAGCAACCACAGAAAAGACAGAGCATCTACATATGAGTAGAGATGGGAACCTCCTGATCCCTTCTGGGGGGATTCATTGCAGGCCATTGGCCAGGCCTTCCTTGTGCCTCTGGAGAGGCAGGGAAGTAGTAGGAAGTAACCCAGGGAGCAGGCTGGGTGATACCCTGGCCTAGGACTCACATTGATCTGCCTGTCCAAGGGCATTGGGTTGGAACCTGAGGAGTTGGAGGCCCAGGTTCCTCTACCACCAAACTCCAGACTTGAGCCCACTAGATGATAAGGTTAGCCAGTGCTCTGACCACTAGGGGACATAATCTAGGGAGATGGTCCCCCATCACAACAACTGACACTTGTAAGGGACTGTGTTTTTTCCAGATGCTGTCGTTTATCTGGGGCTGAGAGTAAGTGAAAAGGCACTGTCCTGAACAGGCCCTCATCCATAAACCAAATAATTAGATTCTGCTCTTTTTTGTGAGTTTCTTTCTGCATTTGAATAATTTGCTTCGAAAATTCTACTGAGTAATTTGGCTTCTTAATTTAACTATAAGAGGACAAGGATGTGTCTTGTTTTGGCTGGAATTTGTTTATGTTTAGATGAGTAAATGTGACAATAGATTAGTATCATTATTGTACTGATGAAAGGGGATAAAATTGTGCAAAATATGCCTTGGGTTGAGAGGTCAGTCTGAGAGTACAAGCAATGGACTTTGCTTGGGTAATGAAGCCTCAGCTCAGCCAAGAAAAAGGGTTCCATCCTAATGATCAGGGGCTTTGTCTGAAGGTCTTGTTCTATGCTGAGTTCCCCACATGGAAATTTGGTGCCCTGTATGAAGGAATCTGCAGGACTCAGTTGAGCCAGCAGCAGCAGAATCAGCAGAAACTCCACAGAAAGCCCTAGATAGATAGGAAGGGGTGGTGGAGCAAAGCTGATGCCGTGGCAAGACCTGTCTGGACCCCTGGGGGAAATGATACTGTGCTGACTTCACAGAACTCTGGCCTACCAGGCTGGTTGCAGCAGAGTTAAAATTACAGAACGTGTCCAGTTGGAGTGGGCTCTCTTAGAGCAGTTCTGTCTGGTCTGGCGCAGAGAGAAAAGAGCCACCCCGGATGCCTTGACTACCACTGAGATTTACTTGCCCTGTGAATAGGGCTTTAGGAGGTGGCATTGGTGGAGACAGTTCTAGACCCCTATAACAGGACATTTATTAATTCAAGTTGGGGCAAGGGTTTGAGCAACTACTCAGATGTTGATTGGAGGTGCTGAAATTTCTCATATGCCAATATATATGCTTGGTTTTCATGTTTCTTGTGGCTGATTTTTCCCTTTTCCTCCAAATAAAAAGATACTTTATTTCCTATGTTCCCAAAGGACTTTGGAGTGCTTGTGAGTGGCCGAGGGGGAAGGAGCGGGAGGGAAAGATATCTGGAAAGGTGCCCAGGGAGGTGGTGGGTTTTTTTTAATTTCCCAGAGCCATAAATAGGAGCATGGATTTGTGTGGGGCCTGAGGCCATAGCTTTATTTAATTTAGGAAAAGGAATCCGTGACAGATTGAACCCACCCCTTGTTGCTGCCATTTGTATCTGGCAGGATAGGACTCTGTATGTAACCTTCTATCTTCTAGTGTGCTTACTACCTGCATTTAGTCCTAGTGATATAGGCTGCTGAGTAACTGTTTCCAGGATTGGGTCCATATTTTATGTGTTTTGGGTCCTGTCCTTAAATCACCCAGGTCCCAAATGGACTGGTCTGCTTCAACTGAAGAGGGCTGGAAGCTGCACCCCATTTGTCTCCTGTAACAGGGGGCTGGCCAGGAGGTCCTGAGCCAGGCCCCTGTTAGCCCAGCTCCAATTAAGAAGTATTAATTGGGGCTGGCTGGGTATGCCACACCTAATTGGTGGAACAGAAGCACCTGTGGGCCTGATTAGCCCGGGGGCTATATAAAGCTGTCAGGAAGGAAATGGAGGAGCCACAGGCTGTGTATCCCTGCTGGCAGGAGAAGCTGGTTTACAACTGTCTGTAAATAGAAGGTGGTGGGAGCTGACACTGTTAATCAACAAAGCACTGGTGACTGTAGTTAAAGGAGGTCTCTGGCTGATTTGTGTGAGGGTGAGCAAATGCCTCATTACAATCCCCACAACACATTTATGCAACACCATAGATTTGCTGATCCCTCATAGGACCACTTTGTGTTCCCCATCTCAAAATCGCCTTTCCTCAACAGGCCCTTCAGTGGCACAGGCTTTCAGAAATTCCCTGAGCTAATCTTACGAAGTACTGTACCGTTCCCTTCTCTATTCTTTTCACCCAGGGAGATGATCGGCCCTCCTCATTACTGAGTTGAGCCAGAGTAAAAGAGTCAGGACTTAGGTCCACTGGGGTCACAATGCACAGTGTGACTCTTGAATAAAACATCCAGTGAACAATCATGAAGTCTCTGAATAAGCCAATTTTCAGACAGCTATAAAATATGCAACACATTCCCTCGTGAGAAAAATCTCACTTACAGTGCTGTAGCGAGCTGTTTGAGGGAGATTAAAATTCTGTTGAACAAACCCCTCCAAGCTTTTCTACAGAAAAGTTACTGGCATTCTCCTATGGATGCCTACTGCACAGCAGGATGTGATAATACTGCTGCGAAAGATATTGAAAACAACCTCCTGCGTGTTGGTGCCAAGGGTGCTGTTACTGTGCTATTGAGCTCATAGTGACATCACTACAAAATGATTTTATCCTGAAAGTTGTTTTTCTGCCACATTTCAGAGTGTGCAGGTGTAAGAGAGAGATTTTCTTCCTTGTTTAAATATATATAGAGGGAGAAATATGAGAAAAATATTTCCTTTAGCGATCAGAAATAAGATTTCCCATTAGAATGCAAGGAAGGAAAGTGCTGCATGTCTTTGAGGGAAAGAAGGTGACAGAATCAGCCTGGCTGGATCTTCCAATGTTTACTCATCTGACTTGTCCCATTGAATTCAATAAAACTATTTGAATGAGTAAAGATTGCAGTATCTGGTCAATATGGGGGATGCATATGGCATCCTGCCACTGAATCAGAAATGGAGAGTATTCAGTGTGGGATACATGATCTAAAACCTGTCTAGCTCATTACCACTGACAAGCCCGCCCTATACACAGACATTGATGCATTAACTTTGGCAGCACTTTTGCATTTTATCATGTCAATAAATTTCCTGAAATTAAAATTGGATTGAAGAGAGTAAAAGAGAGATTATTACACCAAAGGGAGGCCTTTGTTAACTAAGTGAAACCAGGGAGGTAAAGGAGCTGGAGAACTCAAACTGATCTGTGAGTGGGAAGAAAGTATTTCAGAGGAGAATTTTTTTTTCCAAGGCCCATGTACACTAGAACTTAGTAAAGTTTAGATGGGACCTCAGCAAACTGGTTGTGTGTTTTCATTTAGAGCTGAGGGTTTTTCTTAAGAAGGGTTGTGTTTACAGTGTCTGAGAAAGGTCAGACTTGGTCTACACTCAGGTTAATAGTTAGAGATATACCAATCTGCTAGAACTGAAAGGGACCTTGAAAAGTCATCAAGTCCAGCCCCCTGCCTTCACCAGCAGGACCAAGTACTGATTTTTGCCTCATATCCCTAAGTGGCCTCCTCAAGGGTTGAACTCAGAGCCCTGGGTTTAGGAGGCCAATGCTCAAACCACTGAGCTAGCCCTTTCCCCCTCAGGACTGGCTGTCTGCCCTGGACCCCTGCCATGTGGCTACCCTGGCCCAGAGCTTGCGAGGCCAGGTGGCTGCCCCAGACCCAGATTCTGCAGGGTCGGCCAGCTGCCCCAGACCCTGTGGGGCAGGCTGGCTGCCCCGGTCCCCCTCCATGCGGCTGCCCCAGAGCCTGCATGGCTGAGGAGCTGCCCCAAGCCCCCAACCCCATGGGCCCACCAGAAGCCCTGGACCCCAACCCCATGGGCTGGCTGGCAGCCCTGACCCCAACCCTGCTGCACTGGGCAGTGGGGAAACCCAGACCCCTCCATGCCAGGAAGCTGGGACCTCGGCACATGGGGCCAGCCTTTAGTACACAGCTGAGCTGGGCTTCAGCTTTGTGCTAATTGGCTGCATGTGGCCCGTGGGCCTCAGGTTGAGAACCACCAGTGCACACTATGGCTTGTAACTATACTGGCAACAGTTCTCATAGACTCATACTTTAAGGTCAGAAGGGGCCATCATGATCATCTAATCTGACCTCCTGCACATTGCTGGCTACCAAACCTCACCCACCCACTCCTGAAATAGACCCCTAGCCTCTGGCTGTGTTACTGAAGTCTTCAAATCATGGTTTAAAGACTTCACATTACAGAGAATTCAACATTTACAGTGGTTTAAACCTGCAACTAACTGTGCCCCATGCTGTAGAAGAAGGCAGGAAAACAAACAAACAAAAAAACCGAAAAAACGGTCTCAGCCAATCTGACCTGGGGAAAAATTCAGTTTTCAAACTTGGCTATAACTAGAGCTGATCAATGTTTTGGGGGATTTTTTAATGAACGGTTTAATTGAAACAGTGGCCTTTATTTCAAAATCAAAAGGTTTTGCAAATAATGTTCATTTTAAATGTTTTAAAACTTTTGCAACAAAATGAAAAATGAAAATATTAGCTCCCCAAAAATTAGTTATCCCTGCCCCCGTTTTTCCTCCTCTCCTTTTCCTTTTTGCTCTTTCTTTTTCAAGAATGGCTGAAAACCCTTTTTTCCTCTCATTTTTAAAATGGGGGGTGACTGGGAGGGAATAGAAAAATAGCTCATATAAATGTCTGCATAAATACAACTGCTCCATTCTGAACCCTGAAAAATGAAAAACATTTCAAACATTTTTATTAAACTGATTTTTCCTTTTTTGCCAAGCTGTAGTTACCATGCGGCACTGAATAGGTTACGAGGAGCTGGAGAGCTCCAGTACTGCACTCAAAGGATGTGCCAGGATCACTTTCAGATGAGAGCAAGCTGTGGAAGTGGTTACTGTAAAGGCAGGGCAGAAGGCTGAGGAAGCCCAGGGGGACAGTAGGTCTTGGGTTCTTTCCTGAGGAAAAATATTGTGACATGGAGCAGCTACCAGGGTAAAGCAAATTCCAGTGGTGAGCTCTGATAAAAAAGACAGAATCTGGACTTCTGTGGAGAGAGCCTTGGGAGGTGCTCAAGCAGAGAAAACCAGATCTAAATAGACACACCTTGACTGCTCACTACAGTGTCCCTGGCCTGGAACCCAGAGGAGAGGGAGCCTCTTTTCCCCTGCCAGTCACTGGGAAAAGTGGTGTGAAACCCCCAATATAAGGGGCTAAGGATTCCTGAGAATGTTGAGATATGTGGTTGTAAGGCCCACTGGGCCCAGAGTTGGGGGTTGAAAATTGGTATGCATTGGACTTCTATTTACTGGACTCTCTTACCCTGGAAGGTGGGTAGGGGATTGTAAGTAACCTGGTGAGAGGGCTGAGTCGTGAAAAGAGGAAGACCACTGGAAGGCTGGAGTGGCCGTTGGCAGGAAGCGCCAGATAAAGAGAGTCTGCTATGCCATGTCCAAGTGTGAGAATCTCTTTTAGAATCTCTACTACTTTTCTGCAGTCTCTTCTATAGCCTTATATGATTGATCTCAGTTCAATCTTATTGGTGCATTAGACTGCAGGATCTTGCACTAGCTGGATTACTACAGTATATTGAAACCTTGCTAGAAACCTACAGCTCAGTTGTGTTCCCACTAAATTTGTGTTATTCCAGCACCTTCAGCGGGAGAAGTATAAGGCCTTTACTTTCTAGCATGGTTTCAACTAATACAATCGTAATGATAGAAAGTTTACTTTCTACAATTTACTCACACAGAGCAGAGAACTTGTTTTATAGCAGATCTGACCTCTCAGTCCTTGTCTTCTAAGAAAACCTGAATGAGACCTTCAAAAGGCAAGTCTGTAAGCTTAAATTCATAACTTTGCTAGACACTAAAAATCATGGACTCAATTCCATGAACTGGTTTTATGGCTCCTTACAACAATCTGTAACTCACTAACCCTCCTTTGTCCTAGTACAGCACAGGTGTTAATTTCACCCTGAATGGTCTCTTGCAACATATGTTAACTCCTTATGCTTAACAATTTGCTCCACCTTGTATTT
Organism: Chelonoidis abingdonii; assembly: GCF_003597395.2. Lineage (NCBI taxonomy): Eukaryota > Metazoa > Chordata > Testudines > Testudinidae > Chelonoidis > Chelonoidis abingdonii. The sequence goes on along the minus strand of NC_133773.1, from coordinate 120,123,759 downwards.
AGCTGTGACTTCTGAGTACCTTTTCCAGACCTGAAGAAGAGCTCTGGGTAGATTGAAAGCTTGTCCCTCTTACCAACTGAAGCTGGTCTAATAAAAGATATTACCTCACCCACCTTGCCTCTCTAATATCATGGAAAAACTAGTCAGTGGCTGAGACTGACGTGTTTATGGACATTTGTATTAGCTGTACCCAAGATCAGATAGAGAGTAGAGAGACTTTGCGACAGACCAAAATCAAATGGTGTGGCTCAGTGAAGAAGGCTCAGGAGTGGGAGACTGGAGGTCTGGAGTGAAATCCTGGACCCATTGAATCAATGGGAATTTTGGCATTGACTTCAGTGAAGCCAGGATTCCACCTTTGAATTTTATTTCTGGCTCTGCAAGCAGACTTCCTGAGTGACTTTGAGAAAACTGTTTTATCTTTTAGTGCATCCGTTTCACCATCTGTAAAATGGGGACAATAATACCTACTGACCTTTGCAGATCTCGAGGTCCTGAAGAACAAAAACTGCAATATATTATTATTATTATTCATTAGTTCTTTTAGAATCTCTACTATTTTGTTTTGAAAATGTTTTTAATTTATATCTGATATTAGTTAAATAGAATGGAAGATCTTTTCACTCTAATATTAAATCGCATGTTAATCATCTTTTGTTTCAAGGGTACAATTGTTTTCTGATGCCTTTGAGTCAGTGAGAATTGAAAAACTTTACAGAATGAGAACAGATGTAACGCAATTGCTTTAATTTGTTCATTCTTGGAGAGATACATATTGGATAAAACATGACCCTGGAATATGTACTAGGATGTAATTTATGTTATGAACAACAGCAACATAACTTAAAAGTGAGAGTGTTCCCTCCAGCCAGTGTGGTTTCCTATTGTTGATGCAATGGTGGACCTAATGCTTTGCGATTGCTCTAGACAACTATCAAGTGACATTTTCAGAGATGGCCTCTGACTCGGGGTGTCTCAGATCTTGGGTGTCCAACTTGAGACTTCAAGCTTGATTTTCAGAGGAGGTAGGCACCCTCAATGATGGCCCTGGGTGCCCTAGCATCTCTGAAAATCAAGCCTGAGGTGTCTCAGGTTAGGCACTGAAAATTAACATTCCCCTGTCAGTGAGTCCTTTTGGAAAATTTTCACCTAAATAAGTATTTGCAGTCATCTACCCTCTGTATTTGTATGTTCAAGACATTTTGTATAGTAAGCATGGGAAACACATGGAACAATGCTGGTTCCCATATCTATTAAGCAAAATGTTAAGGACCATGAATGTCTCATATTATAAACAATCTGCATTCATGCATAGTAGCTGTCAAGCATATAAACGCTTAAAGCCAGATTCTACCACTTTCACACTGAGAAGCACCTTACTCCTCAAATAGTCCTGTTGAAATCAACTGATTTCAGCGCATTCAGAATCTCCACCATTGCTGCAATTAGCGTGAATGTCGAGCCTACTGCTGCACTGAGTGACCTCAATGAGAGCTGTGCCACTGACTGCAGCAGGAGCAGGGTTACCCCCTATGATCTGATCTGCTATCAGGAGATCAGAGAAAATTGGATAGTTAATATGCTACAAAAGCTGCAATATTTAGATGCAATGGAATGTGTTTGGGGATAGAATCTTGGTTTTATTTCTAAATACCTTGTGAATTCAAATTGGCATTTAATCTTTAGACACCATCTCATGAGAATTAATATCTCTAGAACCTGAAAGGTTTTCTTAAAGGCATATTTGACTAATAGGGCCCATTTGTATTGTTCTACCAATTCACTAATTCCTTTTCATTTAAAATGGTATTGCCATGTATGGGAACAGGTGCTCAGTTGTACATGAATGACTCTAAATGCCTGTTGTTCATCATGAGCAATACGACTGCATTACAGAAATTAAGAGTATTGATCATGTCTCTGGGTGTTTTTCCATCAACGTTAAGAGGAAATTATTGGTTTCCAAGGCTTGGAACAAATGCAAAGGAGTCAGTTATGCACTCTGGCATTTGCATGACCAGTAGGGTCTGATACTAACATTGCTTTTTTTAAATCTGAATTGAAATTTTTTAACATATGTAGCATAATACAGAGAACCAGATCCTCAATTGGTGGAAAGCAGCATGGTTCCATTTACAACAGCTGAAGCCTTCTGTCTTTTTTTTTTTTAAAAATCATTTTTTAAACTTTAACAAGCATAGGTAAGTGGGGGGGAAATATATTTTCATAATTTCGGTTTTGTAGCTGGATGTATGTGCTTCAGTGTTTGGAGGTCTGTTTGACTGCTATATATCCCCCTTTCTCATGATAACTTAGAAATTGTTCCCATAGTTAATTGTAACTTCCCGTTAAATTCTATGTATCACAAATCACTTTTCTACAAGATACAAATGCCCTTGTAGCTGAAATCCACTCCTTCCTTGTATAGACTCATAACCTTCCAGCCCTTAAGGAATTCTTGTTTGATTCCTACCACAATTAAGCAGAGTAAAACCCACTTGTTCTTTGCATTTTGATTGTCTGAGAATACCAAGTAGTTTTCCAGGTTATAAATTGTTGAGGAAGTTGGAATGTTAGTTATTTCTTTATGATCTTAAAAATGTCCACTTGGATATCATTCCAGAACCTCATATAGGGACCGGCATGGGTGTCATGCCTAATGGTTAGTCAGGTGCCAAGTCAGCAGTCAGAGCTGGAGACAGAGTCAGGCATAGGAGCGGGAACCTGGAGCAAGGCAGGAAAGCAGGAACTGGAAACAGACAGGGTTCTGGGATAAGGAGTGCAGGAACAGGAGTGGGGCTCATCCATAGACAGCATCCATAGCAGCCAGCCAGGGATTAGCCTAGTTGGTCAGACAACTTCTTGGGCCTCTTCTTGGCTTAGGTTGTGCGTCCTAGCCAATTAGTGGGGCTGGTCATCTCCCCTAGACAGGAGCTTTGTGGGTGTGACCCTTTGTGAGCTAGAGCTTCACCAGCCACCCTTGTCCAGTGGGTCAGGTTTGCTGCCTGGTGGCAGCCATGGTCTGTAGCCCCTGTGAGCTCCAGTTATATACAGGACCCCATTGTGCTAGGTGCAGTACAAACACAGAACAAAAACGACATTCCCTGCCCCCAAAAGCTTACAACCTAATGTGTAAGACAAGATACAACAGATAGATACAGATAAAATGGTGGGGAAGGGAGTACAAAGAAACAATGAAATAATATTGGTAGGCAGAGGTCTCAGCACTCTAGTAGTTTAACTGTCAAGTTCTTTGTGGTCTTCATGGCAAAGTAGTGGGGGGAGCATTCTACTAGGCATTTCAAAAGAGTGTGCACTTTAAATAGACAAGACAAAAGTTATCCCCATTTTACAGATGGGGGACGGGGAATGAAGCAAAGAGTGGATTAAATGAGGTGAGGTAGTGGAGGACGATTGTTCTTTCAAATAAAGTCTATTTGCATATGTGGCTCTTATCAGAGTCATATCTGAGAACCTCACAATTACAAAAGGATTTTGTCCTGCCAGCATCCTCATGAGTTAGGGAAGTACTATCTCCATTTTACAGGTGGAGCATTGAGGCAGCAGGTAGATTAAGTGAGGACACACGTCCATGGACACACATTTGTGGCTGAGTTGAATGCAGGCCTCTTGAGTGCTAGGCCACTGCCTTTTCCATTAGACCATCCATCCTACCCTATGACTTAGCTTCAGTTCATGGCCCTTTTTGTTAGTTTTTGTCACCATTCTTACAGGTGATTTTTTCCCCCCTCTCGCATGAGTGGCTTTGGAAAGTGAAAGCCTTGTGTATATATACAAATGTGTTTGCATGAAGGTGGATGCAATAGTGTTTGCATGGGCCTTATTGAAAACCATTTGCTTTCTCTTTTCCTCCTTATGTGATCCAGTGAGGGAACAGAAACAATGCCATGTGACTTAGGTGACCAACTGCATATTGGGACCAGCAAAGAGCCAGAGGTGTAGCTGAGTTGAATAGTTCATGAACCGTCATATAGGAAGTCATGTGTTTGTGTAAAACACTTGCAAATGTCTGAATCACGAGCAAATTGATAAAAATCAAAGTCTGTTTGCGGTAATTCAGAGACAGGAAATGGGGCTCAGTTCATCAGCTAAGCCATTAGCTGTGACTGAACTGCGGATGTAAGCAGTTGCTACCTGTCCATGGACAGAGTTTAGAGTCTCATGATGTGGGGGGTCCTGTAAGGGAGGTGGAGCAGAAAGGGAAGGAGAAAAGATTTTAAAAAATGATCCATTCAGATAAAGATCGAAGTTCTCTATCTTAGACTGGATAACACAAGCTGGAAGTTTAAAAGCTAGCATTATCTTTGGCATCATTTCAGTTGCTTCTTAGATAATATTATGTATAGTGCATCCACAAAGCATTTCAGTTTCTGTACCATTGTTAAGCTGAGCACCTTGTACAAAAAGAAAGGATGATTGCAACAAAAGTCTGTGTGGAATTAGAAGCTATCAGAGCGATTCTACAAAAGCAATTTGAGCTAAATGTGTTTTTTCAGTCCCTTTCATATTTCACTTGAGTTACCAACAGGTTAAATAGACATTCTGTCAGAAACGAAATTTAGAAATATATGCAGTATGTGGAGCGTAAAAGTTATATATTAAAAAAATGGGTCTGGATGCATCATTTTTGAAGCTATAGTGTTTCAAGAGGCACGTCTGGAACACCAATAGATTTTCATGTGGCCGAGCTGAGTGAGCACAGAGTCAGGAGGATTTGAATTCTAATCTCTGTTCTGCCAATGGCTTCCTATGTGATCTTGAGTGTGTCATTTCCCTTCCTCTGTAAAATAGGGATAGTGAAACTGACTCACTAGGACCTGGTGGGAGAAATAGTGTCCTGTGCCCTCCCTCTGGTAAATTTTTTAAATTTTTGGCCAAATATTTTGGCCAAAAATTATTATTTAAAAATTCAGAATGGTGCCATTGTGCTTCATGGGAATTGTAGTACAGATGCTTTATGTTCCAATTCTTTACTACGGGCTGGGATCCTTGGGCAGACCTTTGAGTCCATTTGTTTTCATTGCATTTGAGTTTGTGATCGCTGTTCTGTTTATGTTACTGTGGTAGGTTTCTCCAGGTGTATGACAGATGGCAGGCACCTGGCTGGTAGAGAATATAGTCTTGCCAAAGTGGAGGTTTTCTATATTTCAGAATTTTTTCGTCAATAAGCTGCAAACTAAATTCAGTTTTAAAACATCTGCAGGTTTGTTCACCTCTGCAATGTTGCTTTTAGTAAACTGAGAATGCATCTATCCTGTGAGAGATGGTATGGTTATCTTGGCTGACAGAGTTGCAGTCCAGGGGACAAATTATTTAATCTCTGAGAACTCTTTCAAACTTCACTGCTTGATCCTATAGTCCTTACCCACCAATATCAATGGGTTTTTCCCTAAATAAAGACTTCAGGATTGGACCCCTGTAAAAATAATCAGTAAGCATATGACCTGCAAGTTCAGCTTCATGGCTCCCTCTTTGTGTAATATACATTGTCTCTTTTAATACTGAACAATCAGAGTGATGTGAAATCCACTGCAGCATTCTGCTAAGAAGGGACAGACTGACCTTCGTATGGGTGTGAAATCGGAGTGGAGGGGTGAGGTGTGTTGGTGCAAGGAAACTGTCTTTTCCACACCTGGCACAAAGGCCAGAAACAATCACAGTCCCTATACTCAGGGGAGCACAGAGACAGCTCTCTCCTTTCACCCAGGCACTATGGGTCCAGCCATGCTGCCAGTGGCAATATTCCCACTGACTTCAGTGGAACTGGTAACAGGCCCCAGTATTCCCCCACCTCATGAAGCAAGTTGAACTCTTAGGGTGGGAGCACGCTGCACCAATCACAGAGAGCTCTCTGGGATGGCATGACTCTGACGGTGCCTAAGTGGCATAATCTAGCCCTAAAATCTTCATGGAGATGTGAGGTAAGACTGGTGGCTTTTTGATAGTGTCACCTGGTTTGCAGATCAACACGTAGAGAATTAGATCAAACATGCATAATCTACTAAGGACCATTGTGCCAGCCATAGTGCCCACGTTGCACCAGGCATTGTGTAGTGAAGCTCATAGATCTTGCAGAGAATTAGCAGTGTTCTATTGTAAGGAGATTTGGAAAGAAAAATGCTTTGGAAAATATCAGGTGGTGAATCTGGCTTTTTTAACAATGTCAGTATTTTTTCTCTTGAAACGCTCATCTTGGGCTCACTCTCCACTTTTCAACCTTCAGCATTTCCTAGTGCTTCTGCTAACAGATGTCAAATGTATTAGTCATGTTGAATAATACTAATATATGACAGAACTAACTCTGAGTATCTTGTGGGCAAGACATCTTCTCTTTTTCCCTCTTGGATCTCTACTCTTCACCAATTTTGAAAACAGAAGCAGTGTTACAGTCACTTATTTAGTAACTATACTGTTTTGCATTCTAGATTGTGTATTTGTTACTCTTCCTACTGGAGAAATTCCAATAACACATCCAGAAGTATCTCAGGGAGGGCATTTAAGTTACATTCCCTGCAATATTTAAATAATATTTGTATTTGTCTTGAAATTATGTTCTCTGCATTTTCTCCAGGACAATGAAGTCTCCTCTACCAGAATATCTTGGTTGTTCTAAAGGGCTCAGTTCTCTGCCTGACTTGAATGGGAGCCAGTTGGTCCCCTTATTTCTGAAAAGAGAATCACCGTAGGCCCTTGTAATGTCCTTTGAAGTTGAAAAGAGAGAGGACTCAATTCAATATGAAATGGGTGCTTTACTGAAGTTGCTAGACTCTGGTTCTGTAGCTCCCAAATTGATTATCACAGTTTGTATTGTATAGCATCACTGCACAGGATCACCCTAAGTCCTGGCACGACCTGAAGAATCACAGAATGGGCTGTTGAATATACAGTAGACACTGTATGCAGGGATGTATGTGGGATGCCTTCATGAGTAAGGTCCTGTCTGTCAGAGCATAAAGGGGACAGCTGTATCTAGGTGAAGCAGACTCTTGCTATATGACCAAGAAATGCAGTATCGATGTTGCCCTTAAATCTCATCTAGAGACAGCTCTAAATAAAGGCCCTGATTCTGCAATGATATGCAGTTAGACTCTCCAAAATCAAGGCATCCCAAATTAGTGGGTGGTCTTGAAAATTTAGTCTTAGATATCTGGGCCTTTGTTTTTCAGCTGCAAAATGGGACCCCAATCTGCTCACAAGACCCTTGTAAAGTAAGCATTCCTGTATTATTATTTGTGAGGTGCTCAGATACGGTCATAGCAAAGACTATAAATTCACTGTTGTTCAGTGATGATACTTGCATAGTATGTTGGCAACTGACACATTGAAATGTAAAAAATCAGTTGACTTTCCATTGCAAAGGCCTGACAAGAAGATGTTCTTTGAGTAATTTCTTTTTTTCAGAGTTCGGGCTTTGTAACACCAACAGGATTTTGGTTTTAGCCAACTTATTGCACCCATTCATCTGCTAATGGAAAAGAGGGGTTAAAATGGCCCTCCTTTGGGTCAAATAATGTAAAAAGTGACTTTTTAATTAAATAGCTGACAGCCATACTGGTGAGTGATAGTGCAAATGTCCCTTTACCTATGTTTTTCTATGGTGCACATCATCAGAGTATCCAAACATCTCCCCACAACTCCTCTTTAGGGAAGTATCATTCCCATTTTACGTACAGGGAAGTGAGATTAAAGGTCTGTTCCTGCACCCATAGAAGACCATGGCAAAGCTGTTTGCTCAAGATCAAACAGGGGTTCTGCTACATTACTGGGAATAGAATCCAGATCTCCTGAGTGAAAGTCTTGTATCTTAACCACAAGACCATCCTTCATCTCCCCTTTCTGCCTCTTTCAGGTCTTCTGGGTTCTCATTTGTCAGCCTTCATCCGTTTATTTCTGTCTCCCTAAGACACTGCATTATTTAAAATATTTTGACAGCTGTCATGTATTTTCTGCTTGGCACTGCAATCAGTTCTAACGCATAGTTTCAAGAATGACAAACCACTGGGTAAATGAGTGTTAGAATAATTTTATTTTCTCTAGGGGATTTTGATATATTGGCAACATCAAACTGTTACATTTCTCTTCCTGGATTTTAACCTCCAAGCTGACGTAAAATTACTGTATGCATCTACTGTCTGTAATTCCTAACTTCAGTAAAGATTTCATTCCACAATAATTGATAAAGAACTTGGCTGATAGTATCCTAGGTAAAGGGCAGATGACAACAGGTTCTGAAATGCCTCTTATTTCTTCTATGCTGATGGTTCCAAACTAAAGAAAAAGGCGTATTATCAAACCTCCTCTTTTGTCTTAATCTCACACTGGGCCAGTGGTTTTGTTCTCTCCAGGATAAGGCTCTAATTGTATTTAAAGATGTCATTACAAGCTTAAATTGAACCAATCCATCATAGTTTGTGCATTTTGTTCTATTTTCTTTTGAGTTTGAACAAACTCACTGTTCATTTTTTATATTCTCTTAAGCAGTTTCTGGCTGTACAGGGATTTTTTTTTCCTTTCTCCCTACTAATCCCTTTTAATGACAGGCTGCAAACTCAGATGAGGGCAAATGATGTGAACAAACATGGCTGGAATGTGAGGATGTATGACTGATCACTGCAGTACCCAGGCAATTTTGGGAAGTATTAACAAATACTAGAGAAAAGAAATAGAAGAGATAACAACTCACAGCTGATAAGCTTTTACAGTTTGGATTAAAGTTTGGATAACGCAACAAGCATCTCTGCACATGAATGCTGAAGATCAAATAAGGACGAGGGAATTAGCTTATTAAGAACTGTGCTTCTAACAAATGAAGATGTCATGTTGGTCTGAGCAGACAGAACCCTAGAGTTCAACTGTCAATAGGAAATCAATGTTTACCAAGAGTTACCCACCCTCTGGTACAAGAGGTGCTATAGCTATTTCCCAGTGTTCAGTGCTGGAACTAAAGACCTGATCCAAGGCAATGAGAATCTTTCAAGTGATTTCAAGTTTGGGTCAGACCAGAACTTATTTCAGACTGTATTTTTGTTCTGTGTTTGTAGCATACCACACATGATTGGGAATCTTAGATGCTACTGCAATGCAAGTAAATGATAAGTAGTTATTCTTGGAGAGTGAGACTTAAAAATGGTGACCATTGACTGGATGTATAAAACTCAGTATCTACTAAAAATTGTCCTACAGTGTATTTCTCAAATAAAAACTCTGACGCCATAGGTTTCCTTCCTGATTTTAGCAGATTAAAGCTGATTTCTTGAATTTGCCCATTTAAACCATGGAGTTCAATGCAGCTACTTACTATACTATTAAACTACATGATCAGATTCACTAACCTCCCACAAAATAGGACTTCAACCAGAATGAAGAATGTTCAGCTAAAGCCATTACAAAAACTATTACTGAAGCAAGTTCACTTTAGTATCAGATGCACTGAATTAAATAACCCCTTAATTGAGTCTACATTTGCTGCACAGTCTTGAATCCTTAGGTCCATATTTATGGCTTCCATCTGCCTCTGCTTCATCCAAATTCCAAATCATCTGTTTGCTGTAAGTCTTGCTTAACTTCAATTCAGCGCTCTCTACTTTGTGAAGTCTCAGGCACCTCAGGTTCTGTTGACTCCAGAACAATTCAGCTGGTGGTTAAGGTGCTGGACTGCGAACAGGGAACTCTGGTTCAGTTCCCGGTTCTGGCATAGACTTACTGAGTGGCTGTTGGAAAATCATTTAATCTCTCTGCACCTCATTTCTTTTTAAAATAAGGATAATAATACTTTGAGTAGCGTCCTTGTGATTGCTGCACTTCACTTGTGCATGCGCCTCTTGAGCCCATGGTTGGAGATTTTCTGCTAGCAGTGTTTGTTCGGCTCACACATGTGCTCTATTCAATCTTGTGCTGTGCTCTGAGAGTATATAGGGCAGCATGGACAAACTGCCCTCAGTTCCTTCTCTACGGCCTCAGCCTCAAATGGAGATCTAGCATGTCTGCACTGTGTATGTCTCGCTTGTTTTGTAGTTGTTGTTTAGTTAATGTTAGTTGTCGTTATTATTGAATTAACTAGATAGTTCTGAGTGGTTTCAGTTTTTCTTCTCCTCCTACTTTCCCTCCATTTTTTCCAGGGAGCTTATTGGCCTATCTGAGCATGCCTGGCTCTTCAGGTTTCATACACTGCCTCCCTTGTCATGAGCCTATCCTGATCAGTGACGGCCACTCTAATGTAGCCCTTGCTTCAAAAAGTCGCATATCTCCCAAAAGTGTAACTTTGGCCTGGTTCTAAAATCTAGAGCTCAGAAGAATCAGGAAACCAACCTGACGCTGCTGCTGGAGTGCTTCCTTTGGCCTGATTTCAAGTCAGGTCAGGAGACCCTCCCCTATACACCTGTCTCCAGACAGATCCAATTCCCCTTTTACTTAGCTAAGGTCTCACCTAATAAGCGGAAGATCTCAGATGACTCAGGGAAGGCTCCAAAGAGGAGGAGCTTAGTCACCCACCACAAGAAGCCAGTCCCAAGAAGTCTTGACTATTGTTACGATTACAGTGTCAGAAGCCTCAACCTCTTTACTTAGTACCGCATCATTACAGGAACCCATACTTTGACAAAGACCCTAGCCCACATCAGAAATGGTGGGATAAGTCCTGGGTAGCACCTGCTGTCCTGTATAGGCCTCCCCAATGGCCATAATGGGATCCTTGGGTAGTGTATTGACAACACTTTGCCAGACCTCTGGCTCCACTGCACCAGGGTCACACAATCTTCTCCACAAAGCCCCCAATGCAGAGAGACCATTGATACACAGGAAGCTAGAGTGGACAAAGAGCATTCCCCTCAAACATATTTCATCTTCATATCTGGATGAGGCAGTCATGTCTCCATCACCATTGACGGCTGATGATTTTCATCAGTTCCAGGATTTGTAAAGAGGGTGGTGGATGCCCTCCAGATACCTCTTCAGGAGTTTAAAGACTCACATCACAAGGCCCTGGACATTTTGCTGTTGGCAACACCCACCTGGGTTGTGCTACACCAGGGTTCAGCAACCTTTCAGAAGTGGTGTGCCGAGTCTTCATTTATTCATTCTGATTTAAGGTTTTGTGTGCCAGTAATACATTAACGTTTTAAGAAGGTATTTTCTATGTGTATAATATATAACCAAACTATTGTTGTATGTAAAGTAAATAAAGTTTTTAAAATGTTTAAGAAGCTTCATTTAAAATTAAATTAAAATGCTGAGGCCCCTGAACCAGGACCAGGGCAGTGTAAGTGCCACTGAAATCAGCTCGCGTGCCGCCTTTGGCACATGTCCCATAGGTTGCCTACCACTGTGCTACACAATAATGAAGTTCTCCTGGATTCAGCAAAGATTGTGTGGCAAACTCATGCCACCTTATCACCAACTTGTAAAGGGACAGATAGGGACACATAATTTTTGTTTTCCCATTCCCCACCTAATTCCTTGGTGGTAGAGGCCATCAATGAGTGGGGGTAGACAGCATTACTCCAGGTCTACTCCTTATGACAAGGACGTTTAGACGTTTTTAGATGGAAGGCCTACTGATCCGCAACCTCCACTTCTGGATCACAAATTACCAAGTGATCATGGCCAAGTATGACTACATGAATTACAACAAGTTTGCATCCTTTATTGAACATCTTCCATAAAAGCACAGAGAACACTTCCAGGCTATTATTAAGGAGAGTGAGTTACTAGCCAGAACCTCTCTCCAAGCATGCTTGGATGCTACAGAAATGGATGCTAGATCCATCTCCACAACAGTTGTCATTCACAGAATGTCATGGATCCAGTTGTTGGGATTCCTGAGAAAGGTTCAGGATACAGTTGAGGACCTGCCATTTGATGGTCAGAACCTCTTCTCAGGAATGACAGAAGAGTTCTTTAACATGATGAAGGACTGCAGAGCCACAGTGAAGTGTCTGGGTATATACACCCCTAAAAAAAAAAAAAAAGGAGATTTGGCAGGTCTCAAACTGCCAAGATCGCACCTGATTCAGTTCTCTGGTTTTCACAGAACCACAAACCCACTAGAAAAAGACAGATTCTAGAGGAAAAGAGCTTCCCATCCTTCTTCAGCTAGTGCCCAGTCATCATTGAAACAGTAGTTTTGATGTGTTCACAAGGGCTCGACTCCTTCCTCACCTCTAGTTTGCAAACTGCAACCTTTTTCCCATCTCTCAACTTTCGGAGACCACCTTCCCCATTTCCAACAAGCCTGGCTGCATATTACAAACGACAAGTGGGTCACGGAGGTTATAACATTGAACTACACCATCCACTTTATGTCCCTCCCCACTTCCCTGTCCCTCTCACAAGACTAGACTGAGTCAAGAAATACACTCCCTCGTTTGTTTAGGAACAATAGAACTCACAGGGGGGAAATGTTTTACTCAAAGTATTTTTTCATGCCAAAGGAGGACAGAGGGTGGAGGCTGATCTTAAATCTAAGACAACCAAACAAATTTGTGAAGTCTCAGAAATTCAGGATGGTGACTCTGGCAGATATAATCCCTTCTCTAGAAGTTGGAGGTTGGTTTTCAGCCCTCGGCCTACAGGGCACCTATTTCCATGTAGAGATATCCCACATGCAAGACGTACCTTTGCTTCACCAAGGGCAAGGATCATTTTCAATGCCAAGTACCTTCCTTCAGTCTGTCTTCAGCAACAAGGATGTTCTCAAAATTGTTAGCAGTAGTAGCTGCTTACCTTCAATAAGAAGCAATTTTAGTCTTCCCATATCTTGATGATTGGCTACTCAAGGGCTGATCTTATGAAGCAGTAGTAACTTCCTCTCAGACTGCTCTCTCCCTTTTCCTGGTGTTGGGTCTCCTGTTAAATGTAAAGAAGTCCAAGTTAGCCCCTGTACAGAGAATACAATTTACAGGGGCCTATTTGGATTTGTTGACAGTCAGGACCTTCCTTCACACAGACAGATTCCATAACATTGTCCAATCTGGTTGGAAATGTTCAAGGAAGCCCCGTTCTACAATAACAAGCTGTTTGCAGCTCTTGGATCATATGGCAGCTTGCATATGGCAGCATGACCAAACATGCAAGATTAGGCCTCCACTGCTTTCAGTGCTGGTTTAGGAGGACTATTCCTCATTCTGAGTCAGCTTAGACAAACAGGTTACTATTCCCCTCCAGGTGAAGAACTCCCTGGATTGGTGGAAAGATTAATGCAATGTCTGCATGGACATGATCCACCCAGCTCCAACAATAACTGTGACAATGGATGCATCACTGTTAGAAGCAGGACACATCTCATCCCTTGCCGCAGGCCCCTAGACTGTGCTGGGTGCTCATCCCTGCCTGAGGGCTGGAACCCTAGACTATGCTTGGTACACTGTCCTGTCTGAGGCCTAGGTTCCCAGATTATACCTAGTTTTCTCCTGCCTGAGGGTTGGGTCTTAGACTGTTTGGTGCCCCGCCCTGCCTGACAGCTTGGACCCCTGAACCATTCACTGCTCTACCCTGCTGGAGGGATTGAGCCCCAAGACTTCTAATTTCCCCATTGTCTTAGATTATTATTACAGGGGCATGACAGCAAAAAGGCATGGCCTCCTCTGAGATTGGACAGCGAGAGAGAGCCCCACACACCTACATACTTATAGGGTCTTCACCCCAACCCAGGGGTACTCCATCTCCAACCATGGCTCCTAGATGGATCATGAAATTAGAATCCACCTGCTCAACAGGAGTACAAGTATTACTAAACAGAAGAAGAGAGCAACTCAAATTATTTACTTTCAGAAATGGAAGAGGTTCAACCACTAGTGTCACCACGACTGCATTGTGCCAGAAACTTTTCCACTCTCAGCCATCTTGGATTATCTTCTGGATTTAAAAAACATTAGGTTTATCAATTAGTTCTGTTAAGGTTCATCTCCCTGTAATATCAGATTTTCATTCCCCACTAGAGGGGTTTTTCATTTTTACGCACCCTATGTCATCCAGATTAATTAACGGTGTGGAGAATCTTTACCCCCGGGTTAAGGATCCTACTCCAATCTATGATCTCAATGTGATACCTAGATACCTTATGAAACCTCCATTTTAACCTATGGAGACCTGCTCCTAGCTTCACTTATCTGTGAAGATGGCCTTTCTAGTAGCTATCGCGTCAGCCCACAGAAATTGGAGCTTTGATGGCAAATCCCCATTTATATTTTTCAAGGACTGCACCCAAAGTTCTTACATAAGTTGACATTAGATTTTCATCTTAACTCATCTATTCATCTACTGGTGAATTCATCTATTTTTCATAAATCACACAAATCTCAGCAAGAGACTTCCCTCCATGCATTAGATGTACGAAGGACATTGTCCTTTTATCTGGATAGGACCAAGCAATTTTGAAAATCACCAAGCTACTTTCTCTCCATTGCAGAAAAATCAAAGAGGTCCATGATCTCTTCACGGAACCTGTTGAGGTGGCTCTCTGATTGTATTACTGCTTGCTATGATGCATCTGGTGCTTTGCCTCCCCAAAGGATTATAGCACACTTTACTAGCTCACAAGCAACTTCCACAGCATTACTGAAAAACATTGCAGTGTCTGAGATATGGATAGCTGCCACATGGACGTCAGTGCATACATTTTCAAAGCACTGTGCCTTGGTCCACGCCATTGGATCTGATACAGCACTTGGTTCTGCTTTACTGTCTTCAGTCTTGGACCTGATTCCAAAGCTCCCTCCTCCCTGTGAGGATACTGCTTGGGAGTCACCTGAAGTTGAGCACTCATTAGGAAACTCTTGAAGAAGTAGAAAACATTACTCACCTTGTGCAGTAACTGTGGTTCTTTGAGATGTCCATCCCTGTGGGTGCTCCCCTACCTACCCTCCTTCCCCTTTGCTTTGGACTGTGTCTGTTGGATGTTTGGATAGAGAAGAAGCTGAGGGCAGTTTGCTCATACAGCCCCACATACTCTTATAGGAGGCACAAGGTTGTATAGAATGCATGTGTGTGACAAACAGACACTGCTGATGAAAAATTTCTGATCCAGGGCTCCAGAGGCTCATTCATACCTAAAATGACCCATGGGGGACACATCTCGGAGAACCACAGTTACTGCACAGGGTGAGTAACCTTTTCTTCCTTTTCTTTCAGTTTAGATTGTCAGCTGTGCACAGTCATCCGTTTGTACAGTGCCTAGTATATGTCTACCCCAAACAGATGAACCAAGGGTTAACAGCAGTCAGAAAGCTCAGTGTACAACATGCTGCCAACCTACATTCTGTATCAACTGGCGGGGCTGATAAATGAATCCATTCTAAATCTCTTTCCCAAGTGCTTGTTTTACACTCCTACATAACATCATCTTTGTAATTTGTAATTCTTTTTAAAGGAGTAACTTAACAGCAAACTTTGCTCTGATCAATTGGTTTAACATCATGATACCTGGCCCGGCACGAGGTTGAAGAGGTGGGATGCAGAAATGGAGCCTGGAAAAAAGCATGTTCGTAAAGAGCTTACAAAACCTGCACATCAATAGTTACCTCTCAAAGCATACTAGAAGTCAGGATTTAGTTTCAAAGAGGTGCAATAATATAGGTTTTCTAATCTCGATAACTATGTTGCTTTGGGAAGATCATAGTTGAAATAGTTAGGAAACTCTTACAGCTGTATAGAACCAGAGGTTCCATTTTTCAAGAAATTCCATGTTTTTGGAAAAATTAGTTCAGAATTGGAACAAATTCTGAAACTTGCAAAACAAAAATGTATAGAAAATGTTGGTTTGGGCCAATTAAAACATTTTGTTTGTTATATAATATAGCACAATACATTTTGATATAAAAAGTTGTTTCAGAGCAAAAAACAGAAGTATTCTATTCTGAAAATATGCAAATGGATTGATGGACTGTTTTGACATTATTAAAACTACTTGTTTCATGTTTTAAAACAAAATTTCACAGTGTAAACACAGATAATTTTGATTTCCCAGCTTGATCCTGATTAACTTATGTTACCTGTGAGAAGATCTCATGGTAGCACGGCAAATCTTCACGGAAACTGGATTTTCATTGTAGACGTTCTGTTTCTCTGCTGGACATCAAAAATGCAAGCTGCCAGTCATATTTATTATATGTCAATGTGAAAAATAAATAGTTTAATATGTATAGTGTATGTCAAGACTTCCATATCTTGGCTACTCTGCGTGCACTGAATTTTGCTGAAAAACAACGAAGATTTTAAATAAAAAATCATAAAATCTTATTCATGATGAGTTAGCAACAGAAATTCAAACAAATAGAATATATTGTTTTGCATGGCTCAACTTCATTTTAGAACTGTCACATGCTGCCTGGTGTTTTGGGTATTAGTTTTGTTTTGTCAGGCTTTGAATAGTGCCTTTTAACATGGCTGCAGGCTGCAAAAACCTAGAAACATTGTAAACTGCATCCATCTCACAATGCAAGTGTGACAGACCTACAGATACAAGGAAGAAGATGTGAAGAGACTTGTCTATGTACATGTTCAAAATCTAAATACCCAAGACACCAAAATTTTACTGGTTTCTCAGTGTGATGAAACATTTCCTAGAGCTGTAACACAGACTAGGGAAATTATGCTATTTTAAGTACAGCTCATACAGAAATATCAAAAAATAGATTAGTATCAAAAACAGAGAGTAAACTTTCTCAGATTCCTGCACAGCTGCATTTGGATGAGACATTTGATATTACTTAACACAAACCAATAATGAATCCACGTTAATTTAGGAAATTAGTAGAATACTTGATCAGTAACAGGATCAGAGGAAGTGTTATTAACTCTGACTTACAATGGCAGTGCCGTGCAAATGTCAGAAACAGATGGCATCTTATAACTTGAGCAGCTGTGTTTGCATTTGGATACACTGGATACAGTATTTCATACTGAGTTTTTTGACCACACCATGTGCTTTTCATTGTTACAGGCATTAATTTGTTGCTATATTACCGTTTGCTTTTAATATTTTTTAAATCATGCATGTTATCCAACGAAGTTTACTAATGATGGCTGACTAATGAAGTGTCTAATCTTCCAGACTTTATTCATAAGACTAACCTGAAAGTCACATGATCAGGTGTTCCTTGAATAAAAAGGGAAAGATGGAACATAGAATCTCTAGTCACAGGGATTCATGCTCCACTTGGGTGGCTAAACTTTGATAGGAATATAAGAAAAAAGCCTAAGAAGATGGCTATAATTGTTCAGAGAATCCAAATCAGAGTACGGAGAATGTTCAATAGTGTCACAACAGGCAAGCCAAAAAGAAATGCACACAACATATTCATATTTAAATAAGTCAATATTTACTCCTAAAACCTTACACAATAGCCAGGATTGAATATTATGAAGTTATGCAATTTTTCGCAAAATCCAAAATTCTGATTAAAAGAGCAGGAGAGACAAAATACCAGACCCAGGTGGTCTTTTTCTAGAATTGATGCCTGCAGCCAGCTTTGTATACTTTTCACAAAGTTGGCAGAACAATCCCGTCTCATTGATCATGATGTATTACCAGCAGCCCATCCATGTGCTCAGATG
The DNA here is from genome assembly GCF_003597395.2 of Chelonoidis abingdonii. Lineage (NCBI taxonomy): Eukaryota > Metazoa > Chordata > Testudines > Testudinidae > Chelonoidis > Chelonoidis abingdonii. Next base: position 120,106,188 of record NC_133773.1, on the reverse strand, counting down.
GCTGCTGATTACTCAGATGGGCTGCCCTCATGGTTAGGAGTTTTTTAAACATGAGTGACACAATCTCTCCCCTAAAGATTGGCTACCCATCAGTTTGCAAAAAACTCACTGAGTGTTCCCCTGATATGAGCTGCACAATTTACTATTAGGATTCCTTCCAGTATTCATGTCAGAGAGCTCTGTTTGCTTGGCAGAGACTGCTTGTAAAGGATTTGGGTCCCAATTCACAACCCACTGAAGTTAATGGGAAGATTTCCATGGCTGTCAATGGCTTTGGGTCAAGCCCATAGTAGACTATCATTCTTTATATCCTCTTGTATGTGTCTCTTGTTGCTGTTGTATATATTTTGGGGAGAGGAAGAGATGTGGGAGAAGATAAATTCTTTTTACAGAAGCACTAAAAAATGTTTATCAGACAATTCTCCAGGATGCTATGTTACCTTGTTCATTTTTTGGAAATACAGGTCCACACTGAAGCTGTGCTAACTTCACTGACTTGCGATTCTTGGTTGTGGGCCTAATTTTTGCTTCCTTATCCCCAAAGAGTGGATGGGGGAGCATGACAGCTGGCCACACCCTAAAGATGTCCAGGAGGAAGAGAGGAAGGGATATCAGGTAATAGGTATTACTTCACCTACCTCTACAGGAGACATCAACGGGCACATTATGGAGAACATGGGGATGTATGCCTGGTTTCAAGCTTCACTATGAATATTTTGAACAATCCCTAGACACATTCAATTAAACAGGAATCTAGGAATAACAACATAGTGCATGACAAAGTCATTACTAATCCCCACTTATCTTTTTACCAGCCCATCCTTTCTCACAGGACACGAGAGCATGGCATCTCTCCTATCCAACTTTCCAACATATTTGTTGGGATCCATACATATAGCTAGCTGTGTTTGCACATCTTCTGCCCTTCCGGAGGAGCTGAGGCTTTCCTCTAGGTGTACGTTTTCTCTTCCCTGTCAGTGTATTTCAGTGAGTCTGAATGTTTGTGTGCTGTTAGAGTACTAATGTCCTGCAGGTATCTGTCTGGGAATCATTCCTTTCAGCTTGATCTTGTGAAAGCACATGCTGTAGAATGCAGAATTCTAAATGAAAAAATAGCTAGAAACAAATATCTGTATAGAAGTAGCAGCCAAAGCCCCCCACAAGAGATGTTCCATTTTTTCTCTCCTCCCTATATTCATAATTAATAAGTAACCCGGGGATTTCAGATGCCAGTCTTTCCTTGTGCATATCTTTGAGCAATATGTGCACTCGGTATACTGCTCAAAGACCGTGGCTTGCAGAGTTTGATCCCATGCAAGGCAGGCTTCATGGAATATGCACTTGATAAATAATTCCCCCCTTGAATAGTCTGGAGGACATGTCTAGAGCAATGCTTTGGACAACCTATTCAAAGGTTGTTGTAGATAAGAGATCAATAAGGGCCAGCACTTTAAACAGTCAATCTCAAATGGCAGGGCCCCTGGGGGAATGTAAGAATTGTTGTTGTAGTGATAACTGAAGTAAGAGTAGATATTATTTTTAATCCCTGCTCAATTGCTAAGAAAAATAGTAGCCTAGCAAAAGGAGCCTAGAGAGACCACATCTACAGAAAGGCTACTCATCTTTATGAATCCTATGGGGAGCACTAGACCTCACTTGTTTCTGTTGTGATCGATGGGGATACGTGTATATGCTCTTCAGTAGGACTGACCTAATTTTGCCCAGTTTAGGACCCTGAAGACTATGCTATGGCTCACACTACAGGCTGCCAGGGGTGGCTCCAGACACCAGCACCCCAAGTGCGTGCCTGGGGCGGCAAGCCACGGTGGGTGCTCTGCCGGTCACCGTGAGGGCGGCAGGCAGGTTGCCTTTGGCGGCATGTCTGTGGAGGGTCCGCTGGTCCCGCAGCTTCGGCGGACCTCCCACAGGCATGCCGTTGAAACCGAGGGACCGGGGACCTCCTGCAGGCAAGCCACCAAAGGCAGCCTGCCTGCCTTGCATGGGGCGGCAAAATACCTACAGCTGGCCCTGCAGGCTGTAGTATATCACTTTCCACCTTGATCCAGCTAACTCAAATGGTAGTACCAACAGGCACAGACCTTCCAAAGAGATTCATAGTCACGCTGAGACTATGCAAGGAAAACTTCAGCTTTAAAAGACTACTTGAGCAAGCAGAAAGGTCATTTTGAATGAATATGTGAACTGTCTTTGAACGCTATAATCATAAAGGCCTCTGTTGTACCTGATAGGCATGGATCTGAACTGGGGGCCATGAGACTTTGAATTAATATCCTGCCCCAATGGGAACAGCAAGAAATAGTGTGCCCCAAGGGGGCACAGTGCTTCTCTAATCTCATCATGCGCTCCTAGAACTGGAGAGCTACTCTCCAAAGGAAGAGAGCATTTGTGTCTGGACTTGGTATATCTCAAACTGTATGGAGAAATTATTTCAGGTACATTTTAGGGGTCTAGAACGTCTCAAAGTTAATTTTGCTCTTTGTCCAAGGCTTGAGCTAATTGAACTCAAGAGACTAAGACAATCTGGCTTCATAGAAGAAGGAACATGGAAAAAATAGCACCACTAACACATTTTCCTAAATAGTTTTTTTTGTCAAAGCTGTGGCACAAGCAAAATGCATGATGGTTTGGGGGTGATGCCATCCCAGAATGATAGCAACAATTTTCTTCATAACCTAGAGGGTCTATTTACTGCCCGAGGTGGAAAAATAATAAAACAATTTCTTTTGATTTATTTTTTTGGTTGGCTTTCAAAGAATTCAAAATATTTCAACCAGCTCTGCCTGTAGGCCTTGATCCTGCAAGCTGTTCCTCATGAAGGGGCTCCTTTGCCATACAAGGTACACAGGAAATACCAGAAGGGTTGCCTAACTTCTGAGTGTTGGACTTTGCGACATTACTAATAGTCTTTTCACACTGTTTTGTTGTGTGTAATGTTCTTGGGTTTAAAAAAGCAAAGTGGAAAACTTGATATTCCATCATATGTTGAGATGGTCAGAAACTTTCCGATGACATGTTTTCCTGTCAGAAAATGATGATCTATAGAAAGTGGCTTATGCCATGCAATTTCATTGCAACCTTTTCTGCCAGCTCACCCGCCTTCCTCCCCAGTTCCTCAGCAGCATGTGGTTCTCCAGGCTCACCGGCCTGTCAGCAGCTTGTCTGGCAGGATATCATGAAACCGGGGCTACAAGGGCTTCCAGTTCCTGGAGACCATATTTCATTTGGAAACTCTAAAAATCATTCCTGCCGTGGGAACATTTTGATCTTTCTGAAATAAAACATTGCAACTTACAGTTCCATTAAAAAAAAAATGTTCATCCTGAATTGTAGCTGGAAGTGTGTTTCCTGACCAGCTCTACTCATGTGGCATCACATGGTTCACCAGCAGCTTACCCATCTGACTCCTGAGCCTGCCTGCTAAGCTGTGGGACGCTCGGACTCCATTGATTCCAGGGCTTCTAGGCTCTCTGACTCTTCATCAGTTTGCCTGGCAAGGTGCTGAAGAGTCATGACTCCCAGGGCTTCCTTGCACCAATTCAGGACAAAATATTTTCCAACTGCCCAAAGTTTTTCACAGAAATGGAAGTTCATTTTCTACCCAGCACCAATTGTGTAGCATCATATTGACATCCACATGGTTCTCCAGCAGGTCTAGAACCCCTAAATCCACAGCACAGGCCTTTGCCATCTGAGCTAGCAGAGTAACTGACAGTGCTAGTATGTTGTCATCCTATCTGTGGACCAGCAGGAGAGAGGGATAAGACACACAATTTGCCAGTTGGTTTCACAGATATTTATTGACTGTAGAGAAATGTGAGACTTGGGCATCTTGGCTTCCATACCAGGGACTGGAAGGAAATGTCCTCTTTAGTGGGTACAGACTTCTGCTCATCTCTGCCCCCCCCCACCCAAAACTTGACACCTTCTGCCCTACCACCTCCAATCTGCTCCTGTACCAGTCCTCTCTCTTGCCACCCTGGCTCCTTGTCCAAGTCTCCTCCTCCATGTTCACTGTCCAAGTCCCAAACTCTCCTTACTCAACCAGTCTCAGCATCCCTCTCATTCCAGTCTCCTTGCCTAGCCACTCACAGTTTCTCTCCTCCAGTCACAGTCTCACCAGACTCCTTGTCCCTTTCCTTTCCCCTCGTCCAAGTTCTCACTTTGTTCCTCAATCTTGGAAACAGCTGAACCATTTCAGCTGAAACTTTCCAGAAAGTTCAACCTGAGACACACACATGTCATGGAAAATTTCACCAAACAGTAAAATTTTGGCAAAGTTATAAGCAACTGAAAACAAGACATTAAAATGGTAAATGTCATGTAGCCCTACATAAGAATATAAGAACATAAGAATGGCCATACCGGGTCAGACCAAAGGTCCATCTAGCCCAGTATCTGTCTACCGACAGTGGCCAATGCCAGGTGCCCCAGAGGGAGTGAAGCTAACAGGCAATGATCAAGTGATCTCTCTCCTGCCATCCATCTCCATCCTCTGATGAACAGAGGCTAGGGACACCATTCTTTACCCTTCCTGGCTAATAGCCATTTATGGACTTAGCCACCATGAATTTATCCAGTTCCCTTTTAAACATTGTTATAGTCCCAGCCTTCACAACCTCCTCAGGTAAGGAGTTCCACAAGTTGACTGTGCGCTGTGTGAAGAAGAACTTCCTTTTATTTGTTTTAAACCTGCTACCTATTAATTTCATTTGGTGACCCCTAGTTCTTGTATTATGGGAATAAATAAATAACTTTTCCTTATCCACTTTCTCCACATCACTCATGATTTTATATACCTCTATCATATCCCCCCTTAGTCTCCTCTTTTCCAAGCTGAAGAGGCCTAGCCTCTTTAATCTTTCCTCATATGGGACCCTCTCCAAACCCCTAATCATTTTAGTTGCCCTTTTCTGAACCTTTTCTAGTGCTAGTATATCTTTTTTGAGATGAGGAGACCACATCTGTACACAGTATTCGAGATGTGGGCGTACCATGGATTTATATAAGGGCAATAATATATTCTCAGTCTTATTCTCTATCCCCTTTTTAATGATTCCTAACATCTTGTTTGCTTTTTTGACCGCCTCTGCACACTGCGTGGACATCTTCAGAGAACTATCCACGATGACTCCAAGATCTTTTTCCTGACTCGTTGTAGCTAAATTAGCCCCCATCATATTGTATGTATAGTTGGGGTTATTTTTTCCAATGTGCATTACTTTACATTTATCCACATTAAATTTCATTTGCCATTTTGTTGCCCAATCACTTAGTTTTGTGAGATCTTTTTGAAGTTCTTCACAATCTGCTTTGGTCTTAACTATCTTGAGTAGTTTAGTATCATCTGCAAACTTTGCCACCTCACTGTTTACCCCTTTCTCCAGATCATTTATGAATAAATTGAATAGGATTGGTCCTAGGACTGACCCTTGGGGAACACCACTAGTTACCCCTCTCCATTCTGAGAATTTACCATTAATTTCTACCCTTTGTTCCCTGTCTTTTAGCCAGTTCTCAACCCATGAAAGGACCTTCCCTTTTATCCCATGACAGCTTAATTTATGTAAGAGCCTTACGTAAGTGGTCTGACATAATATCAATAATGTGTTTACGTTTGGTAGTAAGTGACAGATATGTTCAGTTAAAATGTAGAGTTGACAATATGTAGATTTGAATGTTATAGAAGTATGTTAATTATCATCCTACTTTGTTTTTCATTTTTAAATACTTCACCTTAAATTGTATATAGTTAGAAGGATTGTGGGGAGAGTGTCCATTCTCTACCAGCAACTCAGGATTCTGTGGCCATTTTTAAAGAGGAGAATGTGAGTGGTGATGATTACCAGTAGTGTATCTGAAGAAAACATTCTGATGGCTTTGTACTGAGCAGATTTTCACCTTTGAAGCGAAAAGAAACTCCTTACTTCAGCTGACACTGTTGCTTTCATCATCCAGAGGAAATGGATCCATAATAGCACCAATAGCTTCTCTTGTCTCTTTTAAATTGAAGGGAACTTTTTAGACACCTTGATGATATTGCTAGAAGGGCTCCTGTGTTGTACTCTGGACTCATTCCATTCCTTTCCCCTCCATTTTGTTGTTCTTGAGACTCTCATTTACAGACCCACTCATTAATATTTAATCTGTCAAATCATTTTGCAGCAAATGGAAGGTACCCTTTGATCACCACCTTTCCTGTTCTCTCCTGTGGTGCACAGTTCTGTCTTCCTGCCCCTCCCCGACCCCCAAAAAGCTTTGTTGTTAATGAGGAACACTCACCAAACTGCCTTTTAGTGAGAGAGGTTAAAAAATCATGGTGTTTTTTTTTTTGCCTTTTTGTACCAAAGTTTTCAGAAAGCAGAAATGATCATTAAATATAATTGTTTCCAGAGATAGTATATAATCACAGTAAGAGTATCCAGGGTGATATGGCAGCATCTCTGAAAATTGGAGGAGATAGATGGTTTTGAACATACTTTCTTAAACTAGCCATTGTTTTCTATAACCCTTATACCCAAAGTGAAGAAAATGGGAAGAACAGTACATACTGACATTAAGATTTGTTTGCGCAAAACATTTTGTTCCAACCTAGATAAAAATGCCTGAAGTACTTCTGGGCTCATATCTGACACGAGATTCATAATAGTTTAAATCTCAGTGCTAAGAAAGTTCTATTCCCTGAAGAACCCAAATCCTGGCTTGAACACAATAATATGAATACAGAGCAAACACCAGTTCCTTTTCAGCATGTAGCTGAAATGGAGGACAAGTAAGCGATATGGAACTTGCACTTCATATCATTGACACGTAGTTTGGTACATTTCCAATTCACTGTACAGTGTATGGTTCTGTGTATGCTGTGTATGCACTTTTCCTATATAAAATAAGTGTATTTTCCTCTCTGCCATGATATAGCTCGTACAGATGTTCTGTATTCAGTGGGGGTAACATAGTCAATAAGATGTATGATTTCCTCTTTAAAAAACAAACATAAAAAACCCCCTCCATCTTGTTTTGCTTTTTAAATAGCCACTTTCCTATATTGTAACTTCCCCTGTCTCTGTAGTTAAAGTTGTGTGACTCCAGTTAGACGCTAGCTTCAAGGCTTTGTAATGGATTGTACAAAATCCCTCTCTGAAACCCATTGTTATTTCCTTTTCTTTCCTGCTTATAAAATTAGTGTCTTACAAAATGGTCAGTTTAGCTGGCAAATGAATGTGTTTTGGCTTGTTTTGGATGCTGCTCTGCTTTCTCCTAGATATCCAGCTTTGCTTATGGCTATTAAAATTCAGATTTTTCACACTGCTGTATCCCCACTGCATATTGATAGCACCTTTAAATCTCTCTGAGAAAGCTGCAATCTACTTAGCATGTCAACATTCCCTGGCAGAATGTGTCCATAGTAAGGCTGGTCTAAAATAATTTTGATGGAAAATGGCTTGTCAACAAAAATGAAAACTTTTGCAAAACTATTTCTGTATATTTTTTATTTTTTGTTGAAAAACCATAAAGCAAAACTGAAAATGGTTGTTGGGGGGGTTGGCAAGCCAAAAATAAACTTTTTCTGTTTTTAAACTATTTTTTTCAGTTTTCTGACCAAAAATCCTGAAAAAATTGTAAAGAAAAATAATTTCCCGACTAGCTCTAGCACATATTATGAGAGGTTGACATTATGCGCATGTAATGCATTGATTAGAGGTATTTGACTATGTCTCCAGCTAGTGGCTGACCAGTATCAGGATAAGAAAATTACTCCTGGATAGCAGAGTTACTTCTTTAATTCAAGTACTATGATTTTTGGTGCTGAGAGTCTTGAGGGTGTGACCCTGATGACAAACCATCATGTCTATATGAATGTGGCCATGGGGATGTTAAACATGCTCATACACCTTAGCATAGACCCAATATTTTTTGCCACTGTGCACTATTCTCTGTGTGCTGAATGCCTTAGTTTCGGTGCTCTAATAGGTCAAGCACTGCAACCTATGTGTGTGTCCAAAGACCAGCCCAAGGGACTTAAAATAATGGGGCTGGAGGAAGAGATCTTGCAAGTGTGGCAGTGTCAGAATTTTGAAGATAGTGTCTGGAACCTAGTCACTACAGACATAAGTGTGGCGTGGGAGCCTCAAGGCTCGTAAATAGCCGACATCTGCCTGTCTTAGTTTCTGGCAGGCTGAGTAGAGATGGCTGACAGCCAGGAAAGGGAATACATACAGACATTTGTGGAAGTCACTAAAGTGGCGGTAAAGAGAGAATGGAAGGTAAGGATGGTACCTGTAAGAAATTAAGGGGTATGATGGGAGAGAAAAAGGGTAATGAGATACATGTGCGGGAGGAGGAGAAAGGAGATTGGAAGGGTTGTTTGTCTTCCATCTTACAGGTTTATTAACCTGACTGACTTTTGGAGGTTACAGGCAGAAATTATATTTTCAAAAGATATGGCTCTAAAGATGATATAATCTAAAGTGACCAATTTCTGCAGTATCTTGGAGATGGCCAGGTTTCTGAGAGGGGGAAAGGACTAACAAAGATTCCAGTGCTTGGCCTATTAAAGCATAAAGAGTATAATGCACAGTGGCAAAAAATATTGGGTCTCTTCTAAGGCATATGAGCATGTGTAACATACCCATGGCCACATACATACAAAAAATACTGCACACATTTAATCTAAACTTTATTGAAAGAACTTGCAGTAATAATCTGATGCAGAGCAACTAATCAATTCCAATTATCTAATAAGAAGCCTTTAGGTATAATAGCTAAATTTTATTAGTAGCAGTCTCCAATAATACAAAACGGTGAGGGGTTTTCTATGGAATTAAAAAAAGTAGAAAAGAAAATGATTTATACAATATAAATTTCCTTTTTATTAAAGGAAAATGGTAATGGAGAAAAGCAATCAAAATTTCTCATATCGAGCCATTGTGTTAGAAAGGACAGAAATACAAAAAAAATGTTGTTTAAACCCCCGCCCCCCCAAAAAAACCACCAGCCAGAATGAACTAATACATGTAACGTTATCATTAAACAGGTTAAGGAAGAGAGACAATTCACATATTCAAAATCTACTGCATTCTTTCTATGGCTCAAGCTTTAAAAAAAAAAGTGCCTAAAGTTTAGATCACTACAACAATTGACAATAACTGGCGGATGCTCAGCACTTCTGAAAAATCATACCAATTTTTTTAGGCACTCGGGTAAAAGCTATGGGGCCAGATCTTCCACAGGTGTAAAATGGCAGAGCTCCATTAACTTCCTGGGTACTACAGCCCATGGCAATAGTTGAGCGCATGACTCTAGGAGCCTAACTTTAGGCATCCATTTTTGAAAAACTTGATCATCATAAAATACTCCATTGAGGACTTGTCTGCAGGGCAAGCTAGTGCACAGCAAGCCAGGATGTGAAACCACAGTGCATCGGATCGCCACACACTGACATCCCATGTGGACCTCACTACAGCACAATGTCCTGGCCCACAGCTTGGTGTACCACTTCTTCAAAGTATGTTATGCTAAGCTGCATTCCATGACGTTGACTATGTCGTAGCAGCGTCCATGTGGGACATTAGTGCATGGCAAGCTAAAACAGTACAAGCAATTAATGAAGCAAGACGGGTGCATATTCACGCACCTCTGTAAGAAGTATAAATACTTATAATCACCTATTCTTTCTCTGTGACTATTCCTTGATATTATACTGCAGATTTAACCCTTCCATCCCCCTTAATCATGTCAACCTTAGCCCAATCCTTCTGTTGAAACTTGGATAAGTGTCTCCTAGCTAAACAATAGTCAGTTCTGTCCTCCCCTTTTCTAAAATCCTGCCAAATGTATGGCTGGATGACAGCAAGTATTATAGCTGCTTCTTGATCATAGTAGCCTTGGTTACATATGATTTCAGAGAGCTGCCTCTGCCTTTATCCAGGAAGGATTGTTTAGACCTACTGATATTTCATCATGGAAGTAGAACAGACCTTTACTAGGGTCAGGGAAGAAGGTTTAAAGGGGAACAAAGAATAGGAGTCACGGGATCTCCACCAAAGCTGATTAAACTTGAGGGAGAAACGGTACTTGGTGGGAAGCAGAGGGGCTGGGTTTGCAATCAAAGGGTGGGAGGATGAAAAGGCTGTGGCTGGTTGTGGTGGGAAGGTATAGAGAGCAGATTATTAATGAAGAAGTGAGGAGAGGAAGAAAGCTCAAAGGCTTCACTAGACTTGGCTGAAAATTCAAGCTGAGGTTCATCTATTGATCATTACTATTTATATTGTAGACTATCACATCCAGTTTGTCACCCTGTTCAATACAATGTAAATAAGCAGCATTAACATGTTTAAATATCAGTGTCAGGCTGAGCCTTTCTTATTTATGTTAAAGAAACTACCCTTATTCAGGAAGCTGCAACGTTCAATAGCAACATTACAAATTCCAAAAATAAGGAAAATACAAATCCGGGGAAAAAGGCTGCGCTGCTACCTCTTAGAATCTCTTTTGGTTTTTTCCTCTTCTGCCTAATCTAAATCAATTTTCTGTCCTAGATATCTTGCAGATTTCAGATCCTCAGACATGGGGATAGTGGTATATATTACAAGCTTCTAGCTTCCGTTTGTGTTATGCTTAATTATATTTTAGGCTTCTATTTGGCGTGAAAGAGCAAAGCTTCTTTGGCTCACCTGTCAGGAAAAATCTGATTTTTACTTCCCTGAATGTTTTGCATTGCTCATATATTTTGACATGTAACTAATAAGAAGATGACTCCTTCAAAGCTGATGATGAATCTGAAGCAGATGGGCTAAGAAATGTCGTTCACAACTAATTTCTTTCAAGTAAGATACCTTTCCATTAAAAAAATGAGCCAAATGTATGATATTTCACTGTAACTTTGCCTTAATAAAAAGTTTAAAATGCATCTATGCCCCATCATGAGATGGCTATTGTGGAAAAGATTCCAGGAATCATTATCAGTACTTCTACTGTACAGAGATATTCATGATTGTCTTCCTCAAGTAGTTTAACTGCATTTGTTTGCTGTCCAAATGTTCTCAGCAGATATTAAGATAAACCTTTTGCCAAATATGCACAAACTCAGTGAACAATTAATGGATAGTTGGAAGGTCAGCTTCTTCTTAATCAGGCTACTAAAGAGAAAACGCTTTAGTCATTATTGCTATCAACTGCCAACAGAGTAAATGGCCCTACTTTATTAAAGAGCTAAAACAGAATCAATTGTGCTATTTGTCTAGCTATAACCAATTGATATGGATATGATCGTCAAGAAGACTGATTGGTCGGTGGTATGGACTAAGTCTGTTTGTTTATTTTTCTAACAAAGCTAAATGACTCACACCAGATGGTAGATGAAATTCAAGGTAAAGTGTGTTGGAAGGCACAATCTGAATAACTCATACACATTGCTGGTCTCTAAATTAACAGAAAACAGTCAATAAAAAAGATCAGGGCTTCACTGTGCAAAGTTCAATGACAGCATCTGCTCAATGCGCAGTAGTGATCGTCAAGAAGACTGATTGGTCGGTGGTATGGACTAAGTCTGTTTGTTTATTTTTCTAACAAAGCTAAATGACTCACACCAGATGGTAGATGAAATTCAAGGTAAAGTGTGTTGGAAGGCACAATCTGAATAACTCATACACATTGCTGGTCTCTAAATTAACAGAAAACAGTCAATAAAAAAGATCAGGGCTTCACTGTGCAAAGTTCAATGACAGCATCTGCTCAATGCGCAGTAGTGGCCAAGAAACAAAAATAATATTAAGAATAACACTACATCCTTGCTTCTAGCTATTTCAGTTCTGATCAGGCCATCATAAAGATATAGCCCAGGTGGAATGGTTCCAAAGATAGTAACAACATTTATTAGATGTATGGAGAGACATATGAGGAAAGAAGGGAAGTTTAGGGTGTGTCCTCTTAAGAGAGGAAATGAATAAGATAGGACCTGCTACAAAGTAATGAAGGGTACAGAACTGAGTGCTCCCATTTATCCTTTCTCAAAATACAATTATAATAAGCCACCCTAGTGATGGAAAGGCAAAAAGAGTCAAGCTGATAAAAAAAAAAGTACATTTTTTTACACCTCTCATAATTTGACCTGTGGAATTCAATGTAACAAGATGCCATTATGGCCAAAGCTTTGTGGGTTTTTAAAAAAGGATTAGAAATGTACACGGATAATGAGAATAGCAACAGTTTTATGTTAGGTCCCATAACGTAGATCCCTTCTGAATCTTTCTTTTTCCTTACTTCAACCAAGACAGGAAGAAACTTCGTTTCGGACAGGTTATTCCAAGAATGTACAATTACAGAGTGTCTTGTACCTTCCTCCTGTTGACCTAGGAACCAGATTTTCATGAAGCCCTATAGCTTGCCTATGAACCAGACGCACATAATTCTTTAGACTCATGTTAAGAAGAGGTAAAATAGCTTGCTAAAAATTACCAGGAGAGATCTGACAATCTCAACAAGAATTGTTAAACAAGGAATATTATTTTTAGCAGTGCACTAACAGCACATAACAAACACTTAAGTTAGCAGAATTTAATATACTTACCAAAAAGCTAGCTAAATAACAGACACTGAAAATGTATGAATCAAAATAAGAGGGTTGTCTGTGAAATATAAGAAATAATGAAGACAAACCTGTAAACAGGTTGTCTATAAAGATGCTAAGCTGTAAGCCAATGGCAGAATGAAAATCAGACAACAATGCAAGCTGTTTATTATCAGGCTGCAAGGTGATACTCCAGATTTGGTATGTATATAGAACATATGAATGGCCGCAGTGGTCCAGCTAGCCCAGTATCCTGTTTTCTGACAGTGGCCAATGCCAGGTGCTTCAGAGGGAGTGAACAGATCAGGTAATCTTCAAGTCATCCATCCTCTGTCGCCCATTCCCAGCTTCTGGCAAACAGAGAGTAGGCACACTCAGAGCATGGTTTTGCATCCCTGACCAGCTGGGTTAATAGCCATTGATGGACTATCCTCCATGAATATAGCTAGTTCTTTTTTTGAACCTTGTTATAGTCTTGACCTTCACAACATCCTCTGGCAAGGAGTTCCACAGGTTGACTGTGCTTTGTGAAGAAGTACGTCTTTGTGTTTGTTTTAAATCTGCTGCCTATTAATGTCATTTGGTGACCCCACGTTCTTGTGTTATGAATAAATAAAACTTCCTTATTTAGTTTCTCCACACCAGTCACAATTTATAGACCTCTATTATTTCCCCCTTAGGCAACTCTTTTCCAAGTCTTATTAATCTCTCCTCATATGGCAGCAGTTCCATACCCCTCATCATTTTTTGTTGCCCTTGGTCTTTAGGTTTGCCATTGCTAATATCTCTTTTGAGCTGGGACAACTAGATCTGCACACAGTAGTCAAGATGGGCGTATCATGGGTTTATATGGAGGCGCTATGATATTGTCTATCTTATTAGCTATCCTTTGCCTAATTATAGGGTGCCATATGTCCCATTTTGGCCAGCACATTTCCGTTTTTTAAGCACTGTGTGATGTTGCACCCTATATGATTTTATGCCACTATGCTAATGAGTATGAATATAATGTAACTGGAATATGCTTCATGCAAAAAAGTCTCATGTAAGGTATCAGTACAAAGCTTATAATCTACTGTGTGTGGTCATCCTAGTTGTATGGATGTATCTTTTTTGTATCTAAAACTAGAAATATGAAGTATAACTCTGAGGTCCTATGGTAATTAGGAAACATGTGGGCCATTAATGGTGGTTTTTGAATCTTGATGACTCCCATCAACCAGGACAATTGACTGTGGATGACTGTGTTTGCTTGCAGGCCTTTCTGTGAGTCAGGCTGGGAGGAATGAAGGCTTGGGTGTGTGTGTGTGTTGGGGGGGAGGAGGGGGAGCGTCTAATAGGACATGTGACCATGTCACTTGGTAGTGAAATCCATTTTAAACCTGGTGCTTTTCCATTTAGTAGGAGGGATGGGGACCCAGAGAGAGAGAGAAAAGATTACCAGCTTGTACCAAAGCTGTATGGGGGGGGGAGGGGAAACAGAACAAAGGGGGTTGAAATCATGAGAAATCCCCTAGCTACCACCTGAGCTGGAACAAGGGCTGTACCAGGGGGAAGGATTGTACCCAAACTAGGAAGGCGTCCAGTCTGTGATAGACGCTTACTGAAACATCTGAGGGTGAGATTTTAGCTGTACTCAATTTTCTTACTGTACTAGGCTTAGACTTGCCTGTTTTATTTTATTTTTCTTGGTAATTCACTTTGTTCTGTCTGTTACTACTTGAAGCCACTTAAATCATACTTTTTGGTATTTAATAAAATCACTTTGTACTTATTAATTAACCCAGAGTATGTATTAATACCTGGGAGGAGGTGGGGCAGAGCCGTAACAAGGAATTTTTGCGCCCTAGGCAAGGGCCGGCTCCAGGCTCTTTGGCGGCAATTTGGCAGCGCGTCCCTGAATCCCTCTTGGAGAGGGCAACACTGCTGAATTGCCACCGAAGAAGCGGTGGTAAAGCTGCCGCCGAAGCACCATTGATCACAGCAGAGCTGTGCCCCTCTGCTTTGAGCACCCGAGTCACGTGCCCTCACTCGCCTCGCCCTTGTTACAGCAGTGTGTGTGTGTGTGGGGATGCAAACAACTGTGCATATTTCTCTATCAGTGTTATAGAGGGTGAACAATTTATGCTTTTACCCTGTATAAGCTTTATACAGGGTAAAAATGGATTTGTTTGGGGTTTGGACCCCATTGGCGACTGGACATCTGGGTGTTGGAGACAGGAACACTTCTTAAGCAGTTTTCAGTTAAGCCTGCAGCTTTTTGGGGACGTTGTTCAGACGTAGGTCTATGTTTGTAGCAGGCAAGCGTGTCTGGCTCAAACCAGGCAGGGCACTGAAGTCCCAAGCACCAGGGAAAACGGGCTTGGAGGCAGTCTCGGCACATCAGGTGGCAGTCCCCAAGGAGATTTCTGTGATCTAACCCGTCATACACACTGTCCCTGACGTCCCACCTTTTTCGGCAAAACTGGGCATTTGTTCTGTTTGCTCTTGCCAACTTAGCCCTTGGCCCTTCCCACAGCCCCCTAATCAGCTGACACATTCAAATTGGACAAATGCCCAATTTTGCCAAAAAAGTGGGGCAGTGCCACCCAGGTGGGCACAGTGGAATGGTCGGGGAGTGAGCAGGTATGTTTGGAGGGGAGAGGAACCTGACCAATGTGTCCCTCCAAACAGTGTTTAATAGGGTGTCATGTGCTTCCTCTGCAGCCCAGGCAGAGGACAGTATGGTCAGGGCCCTAATTCAAACACAAAATTGTTAATAAAACTCTACAGGATTCTTCCATGCGGGAGCTTCATTAAAAAAAAATAAATGCCGCAGCAAAATTTCAAGAGCACAAAATTGTCTAAAATAAAAATTTTCAAGTGAAATCCCTGCCCAAGCCCAAAACACATGCACATTTTTCCAGACCTCAAGCACCAGACTGGGCCTAAACCTGGAAACACTGATGCCTGTGAATAAATATATTCATGTGAGTAATTCTGTTTCACGCGGTATAGTCAATGGGACTGCTTATCTGAGTTCATTTAGTCATATGCATGTGTTTCCAGGGCTGGGCTTGTGGAGTGGCTCTGTCATTAGACCTGTTTTCTTCAAAGGGATGTTGAACACCATGGATGTCCTGGGAGCTTTACATTTTTTTAAATAAAATAAAAATTATTTAAATAATTTTTTTAAATAAAATCTCTGAACAACAGAAACTTTCTGTTTTTAGAATATTACATTTGACTCTTTGAACGGACTTGTGATGACTACTTGGGTATTTTGTAAAAATGCAGTAATTGATTAGACATATTCTTCCTTGCAAATTAAAAATAAAAAAAAATGAACTGAGCCAAGTTCATTACCATACAGAGCATAACTAATATCAGGCGCTATTAAAGCCCTGATTGTAGAGTGTGTTTTCTCATAAACATGATTATAACAACCTAATTTGCATTACTAAATGATTGCTAAAAATATCAAAACATTTTTTTCCTGCTGGCCAAAAAAAAAAAAGTTGATCCAATCAGTAAAATAGAAGGAACACGACTGCTATGGAAGCAAAGTTGATTAATCACAATTTGCATAAGAGTATAGTTATTATTTAGCTAACACTATGCACGCCAGAAGACAACTAATTGCAAAGTACTTATTTAAAAATCAGGTCAGTCTCTCACAGAGGCTCATATGAAGAGTACATTCCGCAAAAAGATTTGCAAGAATATTTAGTCAGATTTTAAGAGCTAAATCTTGGCTTTGCTACAAGTCCTGAGCAAGGAGCTGCATATAGTTGTGCTGCCTCAGGATCACACCTGGTACCAGATTGTGATTGCTCTGTAGAGACAGTCATCTGTTTCATTCCTATAGCATAGAATTGTAGGACTGTTGTGCAGATGACTTGCTCTGCTGTGCAGGCTCAGATGTGCTGGCTAGCATGTTGGGGGACTGGAGCCAAGGCTCTGCGTAATCCAATTCATGCCCACTCCCCTCCTCCCTGCATGGTACGGGGAGTAACAGCCTGCAGAAGCTGCTATCTACTATAGAAGTAGCCTATGCAGGTGAATGAAGAGGACACCTTCTGCGCCGTAGCTCCCCTGACTAGGAGTGGAGCTAGGGTTGCTGACTGACTCTGAATTCACGTTGTCCATGCTCTGTTGTTTGCGTTCTACGTGCAGCCACACAATTGAGATTTCCTGGCACAAATGCTCTTAAATTGGCTGTGCAAACATTTGACACCAAATTTACATTGGGATGCACAAACTTTCACACTAGAAGTACTTGTGCGCTTATGCAATCAGGTCATGGCATCAATGCCGTGTGCCTTATCTAGCCACTAATAATGCGCTGATGCAGCTCAAAGAGTCACAGGCTGCTATTGGCTATTAAGTCAGAGTCCAAAAATATATAAATAAATTTGAATAACAAGGACATTAACGATTGTGATTGTACACATTCTGCAACCAGGAAAAAGCTACATTAATTGGCTAGATGGATTGCTGCCTATGATATACTCTGGATTATACAATTTTTTGAGGTACTTACCCATAGTGTGCTAGAATCCATTACTAAAACCCTGGATATAGTCCATTTTTGTCATGATTGCAGATGACAAGAACCATTTAAAGTTTAAGACAGTTAGTAATTAAACATTTAAGGTAATGTGCCACTATTTAATATACAGCATAGAAAGGGAAAACTGAACAGAAGGCAGTATCAGCATATTTTACCGGAGAGATTGTGGGACTGTGCATCATCAGTTCTGTAATTTTACAAAATCAAGTGCCACTGCAGTAAAGTGTGGTAATAAAAAAATAATTCCCTCCTCTGCTAACAGCAAACTGTTTAGATTCCACCCCCCCCCCATCTGCTCCGAACAAAATTGTGACCCAAATATTTTGCCCTTGAAATAAAGTATTGCTCTGACTTGAGTAACCAAGACAAGCCCAGTGATCTGAGATCATGCGAGATGGTAAAGTTTTAAAAGGATGAATGAGCCCCGAGGAGCCCCTTTCAGTTTTGTAACTCTAGCTCAGGAACCAATCCATGCAACAAACCTCGATGCCAACTCTGCCCACATAGCTACACCAGCGACATCATCATAGGACCTAACCAGATCAGCCATACCATCACTGGTTCATTCACCTGCACGTCCACCAATGTAATATACGCCATCATATGCCAGCAATGCCCCTCTGCTATGTACATCGGCCAAATGGACAGTCACTACGGAAAAGGATAAATGGACACAAATCAGATATCAGGAATGGCAATATACAAAACCTGTAGGAGAGCACTTCAACCTCCCTGGCCACACTATAGCAGACCTTAAAGGTGCTATCCCTGCAGCAAAAAACTTCAGGACCAGACTTCAAAGAGAAACTGCTGAGCTTCAGTTCATTTGCAATTTGACACTATCAGCTCTGGACTCAACAAAGACTGTGAATGGCTTGCCAATTACAGAACCAGTTTCCTCCTCCCTTGTTTTCACACCTCTACGCTAGAACAGGGCCTCACCCTCCCTGACTGAACTACCTCGTATCTCTAGCTTGCTTGCTAGCATATATATACCTGCCCCTGGAAATTTCCACTACTGCGTCTGACGAAGTGGGTATTCACCCACGAAAGCTCACGCTCCAAAACGTCTGTTAGTCTATAAGGTGCCACAGGATTCTCTGCTGCTTTACACATCCAGACTAACACGGCTACCCCTCTGATACCTTTCAGTTTTATTTCTTTTATTTTGACCTCCCAGTATTATCCTTGGTGTTTGGAATAATCATCCAAGGTGGTAAGTGATAGGGAATGCCAGCATGGATTTGTAAAGAACAAATCGTGTCAAACCAATCTGATAGCTTTCTTTGAAGGATAATAGCCTTGGGATAAGGGAGAAGCAGTGGATTGTGGTATCCTAGACTTTAGTAGGCATTGATAGGGCTCGCATGATATCCTATCAATAAACTAGGCAAATACAATTTAGATGGGGCATTATAACGTGGGTGCAAACTGGCTGGATAACCGTACTCAGAGTAGTTATTAATGGGTCCCAATCCGGCTGGAAAAGTATACAAGTGAGTTCCGCAGGGGTCTGTTTGGGACGGCTCTGTCAATATCTCATCAACAACTTAGATGTTGGCATAGAAAGTACGCTTATTAAGTTGCGGACGATACCAAACTGGGAGGGATTGCAACTGCTTGGAGGACAGGGTCAAAATCAAAATGATCTGGACAAATGGAGAAAGGTCTGAGGTAAACCGGCTGAAGTTCATAAAGACAAATGCAAATGCTCCACTTAGAAGAGAACACTCAGTTTCACACATACAGAATGGGAAGAGACTGTCTAGGAAGGAGTATGGCAGAAAGAGATCTAGGGGGTCATAGTGGACCACAAGCTAAATATGAGTCACAGTGTGATACTGTTGCAAAAAAAGCAAACGTGATTCTGGGATCATTAACAGGTGTGTTGTAAACAAAACACGAGAAGTCATTCTTCCGCTCTACTCTGCGCTGGTTAGGCCTCAACTGGAGTATGTGTCCAGTTCTGGGCACGCATTTCAAGAAAGATGTGGAGAATTGAAGAGGGTCCAGAGAAGAGCAACAAGAATGATTAAAGGTCATGAGAACATGACCTATGAAGGAAGGGCTGAAAGAATTGAGTTTATTTAGTTTGGAAAAGAGAAGACTGAGAGGGGACATGATAGCGTGTTCCGGTATCTAAAAGGGTGTCATCAGGAGGAGGGAGAAACTTGTTCACCTTAGCCTCTAATGATAGAACAAGAAGCAATGGGCTTAAACTGCAGCAAGGGAGATTTAGTTGACATTACGAAAAAGTTCCTAACTGTCAGGGTAGTTAAACACTGGAATAAAATTGCCTAGGGAGGTTGTGGAATCTCCATCTCTGGAGATATTTAAGAGTAGGTTAGATAAATGTCTATCAGGGATGGTCTAGACAGTATTTGGTCCTGCCATGAAGGCAGGGGACTGACTCAATGACCTCTCGCGGTCCCTTCCAGTCCTAGACTCTATGAATCTATGAATCCATGACTTGGCTGCAGCTTGCCCCTGGCCTCTTTTCCTGGTCCCATTTCTGCTGCTAAACAAAGGTGTATTGACTTCAAGGAGCCATAAAGCATTTTTACAAGTTAAATTAATTCTTTCTTTTCTTTTTAACCTTCTAGTATGTAAGGTGGAAATCAATTAAATGGCCTAAGCCTGCTCCTATTAAAACCAGCTGATTGACTTCAAGCGGAGTTGGATTGGGTCCAAAGTGTGTATGTGATTTCCAAAGTGACTATACCAAATGCCTCCTCAGCTTTGCCTGGGGGTAGGTCTTATCTATACTGATGGAAATGAGTTTGTTACTGCTCTTATCAACCCTGTGATGTCAATACTACTACAAAAGAGGCAGCTGGGTTCCTTACTTTCTTGTGCATCATCATCAGACATTCCTGTTACAGGCCAATCAGCTACACCTGCACAAACATGGGAGGGTCATGATTTTGCACAGGTGTCATTAATGTCATTGCTGGAACTCACCGGGGTTCCACAGGAGTAATTGAAGGCATAATTTGATTTGCAGAAGCTTTGATGATGCTGATGCTGATGTGCAGGATGGTAAGAACCTAGCTAGACATTCAAAGTCCAATGAATGGGGGAGGGTGGCGCAGAAGGGGCTGACACTCAGATCCAGGGAAGGGTGAATACTAGCTCCACGACCTTTCATGCGAAGTGAACACATTTGCCTCAGAAATGAAGCGGCACTAAGCATGGAACCCCAAATGCCAGTTTTAAGAGTTGCTTTTTAGAGCAGAACTGCACACTGGAGAACCAGTCCATGAGGGGGCTGAGTACCTTCTGTGAGTAGTGGTGCCAACTTTCTAATTGCATAACACTGAACACCCTAGCCCCGCCCCTGCCAGGAAGTCCCCCCCACTACATTCCCCCTCCCTTGGTGGCTCGCTCCCCCCCACTCACTTTCACTGGGCTGGGGTAGGGGGTGGTGTGTGGGAAGGAAGGAGGGGGGGGCTCTAACTGGGGGTGCAGGCTGGGACTCCAGGTTAGGGGGTGGGGCTGAGGGATTCGGAATGTGAGAGGGGGCTGCAGATTGAGGCAGGGCATTGGAGTGTGGGAGGGGGTATGGGCTTTGGGATGCAGGAGAGGGATCAGGGTTGGGTGGGGGCTCAGGGCTGGGGCAGGGGGTTGAGGTTACTTCGGGCGGTTCCCAGTCAGCAGCACAGTGGGACTAAGGCAGGCTCCCTGCCCTGTCCTGGCACTGCGCTGCGCTCTGGAAGCTGCCAACAGGTCTGGTTCCTAGGCTGGGGGGCCAGGAGGCTCCTCACACTGCTCTCATCCACAGGTACCACCACCCAGCTCCCATTGGCCACAGTTCCCAGCCAATAGGAGCGTGGAGCCCTGTGGAGCCCAATCTGCTGGCGACTTCAGGGGTGCAGTGTGGTGCCAGAACAGATAGGGACTAGCCTGCCTAAGGCTTGCAGCACTGCTGACCAGACTTTTAACAGCCCAGTAGGCGGTGCTGACTGGAGCAGCTGGAGTCCCTTTTTGACCAGGTGTTCCACTCGAAAACTGGACAGCTGGCAACCCTGAGGTGTCAGGACACTGAACACATGGCAACAGACTATGAGGGGGCTCCCTTGCCTCCAGCTGACTATAATGGGAATTGAGGTCTTAGCACCCTGCAAGACCAGACCATATGCTCCTGCTGCTAACTAAATTCCACCTTCAGGAGAAATCCTCAGTTTATAATATGATTGGTTATTGAAGAAATTTTGCTATAAAGAAATTCTGCAGTGGATCATTACTTTCCTTAAATTTTATTCCATGGACACAGAATCCCTTATGTTGCCAATGCTGCACCAGACCAAACATGAGCAATGGTAATAGAAATGCAAACCTTTACTTACTTATGTCTCTCACTACTCAAAGAAGTAAAGTTATTCATACAGGTACTTTCAGGACCATTTCCAGTATGTTCATTTAAATTACAGTAGGAATATGGAAGTCGCTAGAAATCACATGAAATTGTACTAGCTGTGCTTTTTCCCAAGGGAAACAAACTTTAAGCAAGAACAAAGTCATTCTAAAAAAGTATAAACAAAAAGGTTTATTTTGGACAATGAAAGTTGCCCTCTACAGGCCCAGAAAAACTCTGCTCCTTGTCTTGATCCTGTGTTTATTCCAGGCTATGCCACAGCTAAGTAATTAACAACATCATTTTCAGTTGACAGATCTAAAATCAGTCTATTTCACTACACTAGACTTGTAAGCTGCAAGGATCTAAATTATGAATGTTTTATGCCAAAAATTATATATAATGTGCAACCAAATCTAAAAATAGACGCAATTATAAAAAAACAAATAGGATTTGTGTAAAAAATTTACGCTATAATCAATACAATAAAAATAGAATACGTTAAATAAAATATGCATATTATCACTTCCAAAAAGTCTAATTTATTTTTTTTTAAAGTTGAAAATGAAGATTTGCTTACAGATGTTGATCTTAAAAAATATTAAAACAACACAGCAGAATAATTATGCATTTATTAACAAAATGTGGATGTATCAAATTATGAAAATACTATAAATATATGGAGGTGCCCATAATTTTTTCTTAAAAAGTGTTTTATATGAGTGTTACTCCTAAGTAAGTGGATGTATTTTTCCCTATCCAAGACAATTCTTAACCAGAACAGATCACTGGAAACAGACACATTACTTTTTCACAGTTTATAACAACATCTTTCTCTCTAAATGTTAGGGACATGAGCAAATTTCCAACAATTTTAGTTCTCAGATTTTGAGTTCTCAATTGCGCAGCCTATGATCTTCCACTTTCATAATAATACACTATCCATGTTTCTGATTCTGCTGCCACTAAAATCAACAACAAACCTCTCATTGACTTTAATGAGACCAGGATCAGATCTTCTACTATCAAGCAGAATGAATAAAGTTAACGAACATTAATGCTACGACTCTTTCAACTCATTTCAGACAGTAAAATGAAAGTATTAGATATTTGGTCTATTTCACACTACATTAATATATTTACACTGTATACATACATTATGACCTTAATGGCAAATGTTTGGCCTGTGTTTAGCAGTCCCCCAAAATTCCACATTCCAATTTAAGTAGATTGTTTTAATTAACAGAGATGGCAGAGTATTTCCTTTAGCATTTGATAATGTAAGATTTTAAGGACAAAGGTGGCCAAGACAGCACTGTATCTTACAAGTAACCAGAAACTTGCCAACCTTGGAGACTATGTCCAAATGAATTCTTTCAAGTTTTGCTCCCGGATTTTGAAGATGTTACAAAAGGAGGGTCAACATAGAAACCCCTTATATTTTGTTGCTGATGGTCATTTTTCTGGTAGCACAGTCTAAAGAGAAACAGTGTCAGCTGTGTAAATGGAGCTCCCAATCTGTGTTCTTTGTATCTTTATACTCAGCAATGGGATTGCACTTTTTTGTAGGAGTCAGTTTTCCGGGGTGGGGGAGGTGAAATATCAAGCTGTGCACAGAGATGAGCTTTCACGGACCCTTTCGGTGTTAAACTGTGCAACAAGATGCACGTCCAACTAGCTGCTGCAGCCTTTTGTGCACCCATGTCCCAGTAGGTTGTTGTTGCGTCCATCCTGAAGTTTTCCATGTGTTTGAAGGGATGCTCTCCTGTCCAAACTAGACGTCTGACCACTCTGTTCCTGCTGTCTTCTCAGTCTACCAGAGATTAAAATGATACATATATTAACTATGGACAAATAATCATATAAGAATAAAAGTACTGTGCCCATTGGCTTAGGGATATGTACATATTCCCACTGCACGTGGGGTCCAGTTTTGCCCTCCAGTTATATCTGTTTGATCTCATTGACTTCCTTAGCTTGCCCACTACTTGCCCAAAATCTCCTCTACTTTGAGTGAGTGAGAAGGGAAGGGAGGAAAAAGGAGTGTGCAAGGGGAGGAGGAGCCATGATTCCGCCCACTCCCCTATGCTGACCAAGATGGCTAGGGAATTACTCAAAAAGAACAGGAGTACTTGCGGCACCTTACAGACTAACAAATTTACTTGAGCATAATTACTGAGGGAATTACTTTGGTGGTATATAATCACCTGCCTTTTTTACCTTGGCCAAACAGTACTTCTCTGTGGTGTGAAGGAGTTTTCACAGAGTTGGGAATTGGCAGGTCTGACTCACTGAGGAGCTGTGGGTAAGTCACTGCAGTGCTTTGCCCTCTTCTCCATGTGTAAATGGGGCAATGATCATACTTAAACACGTCACTCTTCATGCACCCCTGGCTATCTGTGCAATGCTCTGACTATAGAAATGATGCGTTACCATTACCCAGCATCAGAGGGGTAGCCGTGTTAGTCTGGATCTGTAAAAGCAGCAAAGAATCCTGTGGCACCTTATAGACTAACAGACGTTTTGGGGCATGAGCTTTTGTGCGTGAATACCCACTTCGTCGGATGCATGCAGTGGAAATTTCCAGGAGCAGGTATATATATGCAAGCAAGTAGCAAGCTAGAGATAACGAAGTTAGTTCAATCAGGGAGGATGAGGCCCTGTTCTAGCAGTTGAGGTGTGAAAACCAGAGGAGGAGAAACTGTTTTTGTAGTTGGCAATTGTAGTTGGCATTACCCCAGCGTTTCGCAGTGCTTTAAAAACTGACCAACGCTAACTGTAAAGCTGATGTGGTCGACTAAGGCAAGTGGCAGCTTTCTAAGACTTAAATACACTTTTTGTTCGCAACTATTGCACCTACTTGTTGTTGAGCCAACAGCGCTAGCCATACATAATTGTTCCACACTCTGGTAAATCACTGGGGGGAAACAGGAGAGGTTTGCTGGGAGCAAGCACTGAGTGAGCTGCTGGCAGTTGCCCATTAGGATCATTCTGGGCCTAGCTAAAGGGCCATTCTACATTCAGTCTCAGCCCATTCTACAACCCACTGCCACAGGGTGCAATTTGCATGATGGTCCTAAGAATGCAGCACAATTGTGCCACCTAGTGGATGCTGCAGCACAGTGTGTGGAGGACTTCTCGGTTTCATGTGACATTTTATTTTTCCAGGTTTTCTTTCTTTGGCAAATGATTTCACTCAGAATGAAAAGAAAATCCTTTAAAAACAGACTTTTATAGTTAAAAACCATTATAATTGGCAAATTATGCTGACAACACAATGAAATATAGGTATTCCACGCCTTTTGATGGCTGATGTCACATGTCTCTTGGTTGGAAGGTGGAGAGCATGAATGAGGAAAAGGTTGCTCTGTTTTCTCCCACCCTACAGGCCTAGCCAACAAGTCCCAATGCACCCTACTGCTCCCCTCCTTCTCCCATTTCCTGATTCCCAGGCCAGTTATCCGGAATTTTGAGTCCAGAAGCACAGAAATGAAAAATATAGATAGAACCAGTGAGGAAGGGAAAGAAAAGATTTAGGATGCAGCAATTCTAGAAGAGATTTGTCATAAACAGATGATTAATGGTTAATGTCTCTTTTACCTGTAAAAGGTTAAGAAGCTCAGTAAACCTGGCTGACATCTGACCAGAGGACCAATAGGGGGACAAGATACTTTCAAATCTTGGTGGAGGGAAGTCTTTGTTTGTGTTTTTTGTTTTGTTCGTTGTTCGCTCTTGGGACTAAGAGGGACTAGACGTACATCTAGGCTCTCCAAATCTTTCTGAATCAGTCTTTCATGCAGTGATCAAAATTGTAAGTAATTAGCCAGGCAAGGCATGTAGTCTTATGATTGTTTCTCAACTGTGAATGTTTCTTTTTTGCGAAGGATTTTACCTCTGTTTGCTGTAACTTTGAATCTAAGGCTGGTGGGGGGTCCTCTGGTCTATATAAATCTGAGTACCCTGTAAAGCATTTTCCATCCTGATTTTATAGAGATAATTTTTTATTTTTCTTTCTTTAATTAAAGCTTCTTTTAAGACCTGATTGATTTCTGTTTTTAAGATCCAAGGGGATTGGGTCTGAACTCACCAGGGATGGTGGGGGGAAAGGAAGGTGGATGGTTAATTCCTCCTTGTTTTAAGATCCAAGGTTGGATCTGTGTGAAGCCTCTGAAGGCAACCCAGGAGGGGAAATGGTTAATTTCTCCTGTTTTAAGATCCAAGGGGTTTGGATCTGTTTCCCAGGGAAGGTTTTGGGGAACAGAAAGTGTGCCAGACACTAAATTCTGGCTGGTGGCAGCGTTACCAAATCTAAGCTAGTAATTAGCTAAAGTGTTCATGCAGGTCCCCACTTTTGTACTCTAAAGTTCAAAGTGGGGAAAGAAACTTTGACAAGATTAATCACAGCTGCAGATATGAACTGACTGGGAAAAGGGAGCACAGAACAGATGGTGAATGGCACAGGAGGGAGTCAAGACAGAGCTGAACTGATCAATTTGTGGGAGCCACAGCAGCAGTTGATGTTGCTGAAAGCAAAACAAAATTGATGGAAAAAATGTCTGGGTGGGGTGTCATAAACAGATAGTAAGGGTTAATGTTTCTTTTACTGTAAAGGATTAACAAAGGGAACCACACCTGACCAGAGGACCAACAGGAACCGGATTTTTCAAAGCTCAGGGGAGGGAATGTTTGGGTCTTTGTCTTTGTCTGGCACTCAGCTATGAGAGGGGATCTTTTTCTATCTGTAAGCTCTAATCTTCAGTTTCAAGTTGTAAGTACAAAGGTAGAAAAAACAATAGGCTGTTTTGTTTTTTTTGTATTACATGTCTGTAAGGTTGCTGGAATGTTTAAATTGTATCTCTTTTTGAATAAGGCTGTTTATTCATATTTTTCTTTTCAGCAATAGCCCTGTGTATTGTCAACTTGATGCAGAGATCATATTTTTATGTCTTTTTCTTTCTTTTTATATAAAATTTTCTTTTTAAGACTTGTTTGAGTTTTTTTTCCTCTGGGTAGGCTAAGGAACGAAGGGGAGGGAAATTCTCTTTGTGTTAGATCTACGGAGGGTGAATCCTTGCAACACCAGGGAATTGGTGGGAGGGAGAAGCTAAGGGGGAAGAGAGATAGAATCTTTTCTGTTCCCTTGTATTTGGGGTTTGTCTCTTTGTGGAAGAGAGGAGACATGCTTCTTGGTATTGTGATGTAAAGAGGTTGCATCAGTGACTCTCAGGTTAGCCCAGAGAGGAAATTCTAGGTGGGAGAGAGAGGTGAGGGGAATAGTCTATTTCCCTTTGTTAGGAGACTCAGGACATCTGAGTCTTGGGGTCCCACAGGGAGTTTTGGGGGATCCAAGTGTACCAGGCACTGGAATTCCTGGTTGGTGGCAGCCTATCAGATCTAAGCTGGTAATTAAGCTTAGAGGGGTTCATGCAGGCACCCAGATTTCTGGACGCTAAGGTCCAGATTTGGGAGAGATGCTTATGATAGGGGAGGTATAGGGTGCAGAATGGAGGATACTGTGTGTGTGTGTAAAACTGCATTGGGTAAGGACAAGCAGAGAATAGGTTAAGGGGAGACCAGAGAATGAATATTGTCCTATCCAATTTGGCCATAGGGAGTTCTGAGATAGTATTCCAGGGGCCAACAGACTCCAGAACATCCTCCTCCCTACAGCCATGAGTCTGACATACATAGCTGGCCCATCAACACTGAAACAGGAGAACCCAGCTGAGAAGCTGGGTTTCTAAAACCAACGTCAAAGGAAAAAAGCCTCTCAAGAAAAATGCAAAGCAAAAAAAACATCAGGTCTCAGCAAAAAGGCCGAATTCATCTACAAGCATTCAAATGGCACAAAGCATGCCAGGGGGTCAGCGGTGGGGGGATGTTAAGAGGAGATCAAAGGAGGGGCCCCATGCTGAGGGTGGTACAAAGAGCACCTCTGCCCTAGCTTGCCCCCCCTCTGGTGCACAGTTGTTTGTCTTGTTTCCAGAGGGAAAGGTGGCACTCTTCCCTTTGAGTCGGTACTGAACCGATGCTCCAGCATGGGACACAGTGGTGCTGGAGCTGCACTGGTCAGATGAGACACAAAACTGAAACCTAGGCCTTTAAATATCATATGGCATTTTTTATTTAAAAAAAAAAATATGAGGGTATTAACCCTGTTACACTGACCACTTTCCCATGCAGCTCGTTGTAAGCTGCTGAAATAAGTTCCTCCTGCAGTTTCACCTGGGGACTTATTCTTCAGAACATGTCTAGTACTTCTGTTTGCTGTTAAAGAGGTGCTGCATTCCCCGTTTGACATGGGCAAAGCAATCCCTCTCCATCCTGTACCCATCCTACAGGGCGAGCGTGTCACTTAATGAGATCAGGCTGGAATAATGGGCTATATATACAGTGTGGTGGTGGTGGACGATATTTTTTCCCGGTGTCCAACTTAGTTACCTGTAATTGAAGACTGAATTTAATTGGTCTTTATAGTCAACTTAATGGATAGATTTGTTGACTGGTATGCATAATGTGTGGGTAATCTTTATTACTACTATTTTATTCATTTACTTATTTAGATTTTTTACAATAGATTAAAAAAGAATCCTATCCAAGGCTCCAAGCACTCCAATATCTACTGGGCAGTATGGTCTAGTGGCTAGAGCCCAGGGCAGGGAGTTAGGAGGCCCAGGTTCTATTTCTGCTCTGGCCTGCTGGGCAAGTCACTTCCTTGCTCTGTGCCTCCGTTTCTCCATTTGTATAATGGCAATAATGATACTGACGAGAGCTGGGCCAGGAAACAGAATTCACATCCCATGAAACAGGTTGAGGTTTTTCTTAGGGGGAGATAGGGGGGTGCAAAAATCATCATAAATCAAGCCAAAAGATCACTCTCCAAATTTTCATGCAGGAGGTCAGGCTAGAGGATTATAATGATCTTTTCTGGTTTAAACATCTTAGATGTACTGCTGCCCATCCTGATAGTATATGAAGGCCAGATTTTTAAAGGTGCCTAAAAATGCAGACATGCAAAAATGGGATTTTTAGAAACACATAGGTGCTTATCTCCTATTAATTTCAATAGGAATTAGGCCAGTGGTTCTCAAAATTTTGTACTGGTGACCCCTTTCACATAGCAAGCCTCTGAGTGCGACCCCCCCTTAAAACTTAAAAACACTTTTTATATATTTAACACCATTATAAATGCTGAAGTCAAAGCAGGGTTTGGGATGGAGGCTGACAGCTCACAACCCCCGAGGGGTCCCAACCCCCAGTTTGAGAACCTCTGAATTAGGCACTTTTGAAAATCTTAGTTCTCATTGAAACTAAGGAGGGAGGGATAGCTCAGTGGTTTGTGCATCAGCCTGCTAAACCCAGGGTTGCAAGCTCAACCCTTGAGGGGGATACTTAGGGATCTGGGGCAAAAATTGGTCCTGCTAGTGAAGGCAGGGGGCTGGAATGTGATGACCTTTCAAGGTCCCTTCCAGTTCTAGGAGATTGGTATACCTCCAATTAAAAATAAACCTATGTGCTTTCCTCATAAAATCAGTAGCAACAGTGAAATCCCTAGCAGACTTCATGGAATCTGTCACCTCTTCCTCTTTTATGTCAAACCTCTGATTGGGGTTGGTATTTTTTTCTTTTGATTGTTAGGGATGCAGGATTAACAGAACGTTCATACTGTGAGCATCACTTATGGTGGAAAGACTTCCTCCAAGAGGAGGGATTCACAATCTTTCCTAAAGATAGACTCTGGATTCAGGGTTTTCAGACTTTTGAGTCTCTCTGAATAGACTTGATCAATTAGCTGAGGGGCTGTGATTCTTCTTGACCTTCATGCAGTCTGTGTTGGCAGTAAAGGATAAAAAACTACTTAGCCATTCCCTTCCCTGCAACTGCACACTCACATCAGAGGCTGGCGTGGTCTTGCCCTCTGTTGAGTCCTTCATATTCATAGTTTTTGGAGGCCAAAAGCATTGTGGTCATCTAGGCTGACCTCCTATATAGCACAGGCCATAGAAGTTCTCCAAATTAATTCCTAAAGCATCATTTTTTTAGAAAAGCATCCAATCTTGATTTTAAAATTGTCAGTGATGGAGCATCTCCCACAACTCTTGGTAAACTGTTCCAGTGCTTAATTATTCTCAGTATTAAAAATGTATGCTTTATTTCCAGTCTGAATTTGTCTAGCTTCAAATTTCTAGCTACTGGATTAAGTTATACATTCCTCTGCTAGACTGAAGAGCCCATTATTAAATATTTGTTCCCCATGTGGACACTTACAGACTGTAATTAAATCATCCCTTAACTTTCTCTCTGTTAAATTAAATAGATTGAGCACTTTGACTATTTCACTAGAAGGCAAGCTTTCTAATCCTTTAATCATTCTCATGGCTCTTCTTTGAACCCTCTCCAGTTTATCGACATCCTCCTGAATTGTGGACACAGTATGCCAGCAGTGGCCACACAACACAGAAACAGAATAACCTCTCTACTCTTACTCAAGATCCCCTTGTTTATGCATTCAAGGATCACATTAGCTCTTTTGGCCATAGCAGTGAGCTGGGAGCTCATATTCAGCGGATTATCCACCACAACCCCAAAATCTTTCAGAGTTATTGCTTCCCAGGATAGAGTCCCCTATCCTGTGGGAATGGCCTACATTCTTTGTTCCTAGATATGTACATTTACCCATATTAAAACATAGTTAATATTGTTTGCTTGCACCCTGTTTACCAAATTATCCAGATTGCTCTGAATCAGTGATATATAATCTAAAGCAGGGGTCGGCCGAGTCTTCATTTATTCACTCTAATTTAAGGTTTCGCGTGCCAGTCATACATTTTAACATTTTTAGAAGGTCTCTTTCTATAAGTCTATAATATATAACTAAACTATTGTTGTATGTAAAGTAAATAAGGTTTTTTTTAATTTTAAATGGAGCTACTTAAACATTTAATTAAAATGCAGAGCCCCCCAGACCAGTGGCCAGGACCCTGTGCAGTGTGAGTGCCACTGAAAATCAGCTTATGCCCTGCCTTGGGCACGTGTGCCATCAGTTGCCTACCCCGATCTGAAGGAAAGGTTTCTACAGGGCTTATGATTTACATTTCAGTGGGGAATCGCATGTGAAAGACATTTTGTGATTTACCTTTACATGCTTAAATATTTGGAATTTGCTGACATTGAAGTAATAGGAACAAATTCAGCAACTCAGCCGGCAAAGTGCAGCTGTAAAGTGCAGCTGCCTGCACC
Organism: Chelonoidis abingdonii; assembly: GCF_003597395.2. Lineage (NCBI taxonomy): Eukaryota > Metazoa > Chordata > Testudines > Testudinidae > Chelonoidis > Chelonoidis abingdonii. The sequence continues at coordinate 120,075,456 of NC_133773.1, read as the reverse complement.
GACTAAACCTGCCACACCAATAGGGGTTCTCATCCTTTTGCAGGTCAGCTTATGGCCCAATGACCCCCTTCCCACCCACACCATAAGGCTCTCCCAGAGGTATAGATTTCCTTTCCAGCAGGACCATTCTCGAGTTTTTATGCAAGCTTAAGCTGGGGGTGAATTTAGCTTTTTATGTGCTACAGCAATCATTTGTTTACTTCCTCTGGAAGCTCATACAGACCCACCAGGGTACCCACACTATAATACTGGGGCAATTTTTGAAAAGTAATAGTCAAGACCTACAGTATGTGCATGCCCTATAAAAATAATGGGCTACATGCATCACTTTGAAACCTTCCCCCATTATTTTTTGTGCCATCATTTTACCATCAATTGTAGACAATGGTTGTCTGCAACAGAAGAAAATATCAATAAGTGAATATGATTTTTTGAACAATAAGCAGGTTGACTTGATGTCTGGCTGCCACTGTGGAGCATGAGAATTAAGCTTGATACAAAAACACTTGATAAATTCTCTGTCTGCCTTTTCCTAGCAGTTTTTTTCCCCCTTAGGAAGTGGCTTTTGCTGTTCCGAGTGTTTGTGAAACTGCACAATCTGGGAGTATTTTGCAGGTTGTAACTGAATTTTATTGTTGGCCTTACACCTGCACCATTGCACTTAGTTCTCATCTGCCTGCTTTTATAGCTAGCTGCAGTTTGAGGAATAAGAGACAAACAGAGGAGAAATATGCAAACTCTGCTGCTGAAGTTGCTCTCAATTTGCCTCACTAAGTCAAAATTTGGGGGAGTTATCTCCCATGTTGAAAACAAACTGACCAACCAGATGAAAGGAGTGTAAAAATCCTTGTCATTTATTGGGTTTTAGTATTATTTAGATCTTATAGCAAAACAAAAGATGATCCTCTTATTAGATAAACACACTTGCTAATATTTCATTTCCATACACAAAGAGGAAAATATTTACTCTCACTTGGAGGGAGTTTTAATTTAGATTAAGGAAAAATGACAACAAGAATGAACAACAGTAAAGTCTCCGTAAGAGAACACAGTTTCTCCTCTGTAACGGTATGGCAACTCTATGAGCAAAATGGCTGCTATTCCCGTGCCAGATTCATAGACATTGAAAGGCACAGATAACAAAGGCATTCCAGTGTCATAGCTAAATATATCAGAACTGATGTAATAATAATTGTACATTAAATTGAATTAGTGTGATGCTGGCACATCACGTCACTTCCCTTGTGTATTAGTATACATCAAAGTAATTGTTAAATGTATCAGAGTGTATTTGGTGTTTAAATTAATGGGATGTTACATGGATTGTTTTCACTTCTCTGTATCTTGTTATAACGTAATAGCAAACATTTACATTGTAAATACCCCTGTAACTAAATAACCCATCAGACAAGAAAGAGGCCTTGTGAAATGCAAATAAAGAACTTTAACAGAAAAATGCCATTGTGTGTCATGATAAAGGCAGTGAGTCTGTTATGAAGATCTGGAAGTGACCGATTCCATGATTTTCTGGGACCTCTGTGACTTCCACAGGCCACCCGAGCAGCGGCTGGTGCCACTGGCCCTGGAGGCTGCCTGAGCAGCGGTGGTCCTGGATCAGCAGCGGTCCCCAGGGGCTTCAGAGCAGTGGGTGGCAGTCATCCCCCGCCGCTGAAGCAGGGGCCAGCTGTTAGTCCTCAAAGCAGCAGTGTCTTAAGGCCACCCAAAACAGGAGCACCCTGGGGCCCCAGGAGCTGCTGAGTTTTAGTCCAGGGTATTTATAGTAAAAGTCATGGAATTTTTATTTATTGCCCATGACCTGTCCATAACTTTTACTAAAAATCTCAGTGACTAAATCTTAGCCTTAGTGAAGATCAGAGGTCAAAGACTCATAGTGCATTCCTCACTCACCATCATCAAAGGAAAAGCCCACCCAGGTAGTGACACTGTCAGCTTGTTTTCTCTGAGAAGCAGCTATAAGAATGGATTAAAGGAAAGATCCTTCATCTCTGGACTGTTTGGATTCTAATAGGGCAGATTAACTGAATGAGAAGATAGTGATCCCCAGAGTTATTCTGGGTAGCCCTGAGAGACTTTTGGGAAACTGGCAGGCTATCACATCACTGCTGCCATTTGGAATTATAGACTGACTCACCTGTACATATATTTTACCTGCTTTAACCTCTCAATAACTCATTTCCTTTTCTTAGCTAATGCATGTTTACTTAGTTTACCATAGAATTGGCTGCCAGCATTGGGGTTAAGGTTTCGTGTGCCAGTAATACATTTTAACATTTTTAGAAGGTCTCTTAATATAAGTCTATAATATATAACTAAACTATCGTTGTAAGTAAAGTAAAGTAAATAAGGTTTTTAAAATGTTTAAGAAGCTTCATTTAAAATTAAATTAAAATGCAGAGCAGTGGCCAGGACCCGGGTAGTGTGAGTGCCACTGAAAATCAGCTTGCGTGCTGCCTTTGGCACACATGCCATAGGTTGCCTACCCCTGTTCTAAGCTCTTTGGAGCAAAAACAGTATCCTCCTATGTGTGTGAACAGCAACTAGTACAACACAGCCCTAACCCTAATAAGGTACTCTGGGCATTACTGTAATAAAAACAACAAGAATCCTACTATACCACAATCCCTACATCACTTCCCAACATTGTGTTTGCTTACTAAGGTGTGCGTTTTGGTAGCTCACTAGCTTACCAGATAATCAAATAAATCTGTTTAAATTTAATTCAATACAATTGATAGATCTGTTTTACTTATAGCTTAACATTACAGATAAAATTCTGATGGAAATGGCCCTGCATACTTAAATACCGTCTTGTACAGTTGGCACACCTATGACATTTACTCCTACTCATTCTTAAAATCCTCAGGGAAGCATGCATATACCATAGATAAATGATTCAGGTTGATGGTTCCTATTGAGTATTATGTTCAGTCAATGTCTGCGAATATAATTTGCCATTAACTGACACTTTACAATCAAGTATAATGGGGTCAGGTGCACACAAAGACAGATTAACATGTGAAATACTGGTATGTGAAATTCAAGGGATAAATTAGACCAGATGCTGTGATACTGTGACCTACAGTGCCTTGAGATCTCAGGCTTACCATGGGAATAGACAAAGCAAAATAAGACTCAAGAGAAGGAGAAAATAAATGAAAACAGCAGTGATGTTCCACCATTTAAAAAAATGAAACGTCAATGCCCCATTAGCATTAAGGTTCAACCCAGACTAGGAAAATAGGTCATGCTTAAAAATAGGGTCTCAGATGACCACGGCACATACGCTATTCTATACTATTGTTTAAAAATGTGTTAGTTAAAACACAATTTATTTTTTCTAGTCTAGGGATGGCCTTTGTAACAAGTATACAAGCAAAGTGGAGGCTGCTCCTAAAATCTCCCATAGGGTAATAAGTTTCTGTGGAGCTTAAACGGGGCAATCGTCTCTTTAGCCTATCAAAGCCATGCTCTTTGTTCCTGTTCATAAATTGCTCCAGGCTCTTGCTTACGTATGTGTATTATTCTCAGAAGCAGTCAGCCTGCCAACAGTTATTCCAAGCAAAGACATTTTCCAGCCTACTTTGAATGGTAGAGGAGGTTGGGAGCAAGAGCTTTCTCCTTTTGAAAGGCAGTCAGCAGACTACCCACAGCAGGTGCTTTGACTTGCCCACCACCAGGACCACATCCAAAGGAAATTATAGGGGAGTAGAACACTGCTTTGCCTGCAACCACATGTAGAGCTGTTTGCAATAATTATCCTCCCCGCTATGCAGGGATGTTCCATCTTCACCTTGACCCTGGAGCTCTGAGCTTGGGGCCGTAACAAGAAAAAGCAACGAAAGACAGGCTCATTAACAAGCTCTACCATGTTTTCCCCAGACTTCTCCCTCATCTCAATGACCTTGTAATTTGTCACTGGCCAAAGGACTTACAAAGGGATAATTCTGAGTCACTAGGCCCTTTGTGATGCTGGATGGATACAATGACATGACTTCTTGACGTTTCACTGTTGATGTATGCAATGCCGCAGCTCACTGTCAACATGTAGTGATGTAAAGCCATGAGACAGTATGACACAACCCCACAACAGCAATCCATCATTACTCTGCGACTCTTCTACCCTCCCGCCACTTCCTGGCTCCTGAAGGGAAGGCATGGTATTGTTTTCTGGTGGCTTTCAATGTGGTTTGGAAGCAGGAGAAAAACTCAGCTGTGTTTGCTTATTAGTACCAAATTGCTTAATGTTGTGTATCTGTGCTGCCTCAGGTGTGCCAGATGGGTGCTGTAATCAAAACTGTGGACCCACGAGAATAGAGAGGTTCAGAATTATGGTATGTGAAAGTCTAAACTGACTACACATGATCATAAATGTGTGAATATCAACTCTGCCTGACAGACAACAAACATGTGGGGGCTGGATATCCTAGATAATATCACTCCTTCTTCCCTTCTAGCAGCAACAAACTGCCAGGGAATCAGAAACAGCTACTGGCTGTAAACATTCTTTTACTGGCTCTCCCATGTCATATCTATCTTCCTGCCCTCCTAGAAACACCTGACACAGGACAAGAGACAAAACAGCAGCTCCAACTCTTAAACAGTAATCAGCCTCCACCAATGAGAAATGTCCAATAGACAGAGGACACCTGGGCTCCTCACTACCTGTGGCAGCAGAACACGCTCTGTCCCCCTTCCTTTCCCCCCACTTGGAACCAACTCAGCAGCTGTACTTCCTGTATCTAGAATTTTTGAAGGTCTGCTCCAGGAAAGAGGAAGGACAGATGGACTAGTGTACAGTGGACATGGCTGAGAGTCATGTGATCTGGGTTCAATTCTTGTCTCTGCCACATACTTCCTGTGTGATCTTCAGCAGGTTACAATCTGCCATCTGTAAAATAGGGCTATACTAGCCTCTCTCATGGAGGTGATGAGAGGATAAAATCCATTAATGACTGTGATCTTCTCAGATCCTGTGGAGATGAAGGCCATGTAAGTATCTAGATACAGACAAGTTGTTAGAACAATTGTCCATTGAAATCCTCTATTTCTTCTTCGAGTGATTGCTCATATTCATTCCAGTAGGTGTATGCGCCGCGCGTGCACGTTCGTCGGCAGACTTTTACCCTAGCAACTCCAGCGGGCCGGCAGGTCGCCCCCTAGAGTGGCGCCGCCATGGCGGGTAATATATACCCCTGCCGGCCCGCCCGCTTCCTCAGTTCCTTCTTGCTGCTGTGTCGGTCGTTGGAACTGTGGATCGCGGATAGCTGACCTCCGATGTCCCTAGCTTCTCTTCGTTCATCGTTTAGTTCTAGTGTTAAGGCTTTACTTATAGTTTACCTAGTATAGTATAGTTGTAGTTTATAGTTCTAGTTGTATATAGTTAGCGGGTCGGGGTGTAGCCCTCTTCCCGCGCCAGCGCCGGGCTCATGCCTGGCGCTGGGTTGAAACCCGTGCTCGGCCTTGAAAAAGCGATGCCCACCAGTGATCCCACGATGCCTGCTTGAAAGTGCCTGGGGGAATCGCACATATCTGAGAAGTGCCGCATTTTGCAAGGCCTTCAGTGACTGAGGACCAGAAGGAACGAGACCAGCGCCTTCAAACATCCTGATGGAAGCGGCACTTAACCCTGGCGCCTCGGCACGAGTGGCCGCTTCGGCTCCGTCACCGGTTCTCTCCGCTGCGCGAAACCCATGGCACCGCCTTCTCTGGACCGGCTCATGGGAAGAGGCCTCGCGTCCTCTACCCGGCTAAACCAGCCCCGAAAGGAGCACCCGGCGCCGACGCCGGCCGTGTTGGCCATTGCAGGCGGACTTCGTCGACTCCGGGCCCGGCGGGTCCGTCGAGGTCGATCCCTCCCAGCTCCCCGCCAAGATCTGGGGTGAGCTGAGGTCCCGGAGTTGGTGTTGTTTGTTTTTTGTTTTTTTCGACACCCGAGACCTTCTCGTCGGCCACCCCCCCCCCCCCCCCCCCCCCCCCCCCCCCCCCCCCCCCCCCCCCCCCCCCCTGGACCTATCGCCTTTTAATATAATGGAGCCTGTGCAGCCCCAACCCGGTGCAGCGTTTACAATCAAAGGGCAGCCTACATCGATGCAAGCACCGTCCCGGATTCTCCGGTTCGGCACCGGTCAAGATCCCGGCACCTGATCTCGATTCCCGAAGGGAGGTCGCGCTCACGGCGCTGCTCGCAGTCCCGCACGGCTCTCCCGGCGGCACCAGTCGTACTCGCGGCGAGGTCATCTTGCGCTGGTCCCGATACTCCCGGCACCTTCTGGCTCCAGCCACCGCTACCTGGCACCGGGACTGAGGAGTCCCGAGCTGGTGGCAGGTCCCGGTCTCGATGCCGGTATGGCTCACGGCACAGATCTCCGGGCACGAGGAGCGTCTTTGCCATCTGCAACGCGGGACCCGTACCACTCCGCTCGGCTCCACCATGCCCTCTCGCCAAGGCTCTGTCTCTTCGCGGGCGAGACAGTATGCTACCTGAACCTGAAGGACCCGCACCCTCTTTCCGAGCAGTCAGCAGGAGCATGGTCCGCAGCAGTGGGGCTTCTGGACCCCATTGGGATATCATCAGCTCAGGCCCTCAGCAAATTCCCCCACGATCGTCTGTCTCAGAGCACAAGGGCTCTGGAGGCTACTTTTCTTCACGCCCTCCTCCATCCCTACAGAAGAGCGGTCGTCCCTCTACGGATGCTGAACCTCCCGCAGGAGTCAGAGCAGTGGCTCCAGTCAGAGCCACACCAGAACCCGCTCCTGCCAGGTCTTCCTCGTCTCCTCCCCAGATGATGGCGGTGGCGGGGAGACGACATTCACCAGTCCCCCCCCCGCTTGGACCTCAGGGCGCACCAGGATCTCCTCTGCCGCGTGGCACAAAATATGAGCATCCAGGCTGAGGAGGTTCTCGAGATCGAGGACCCGGTCGTGAGCATACTTCGGCGGAATGCGCCCACTCGTGTCGCCTGCCCTTCATAAGGACCATCCAGCCAATGCCACCACGCATCTGGCAGTCACGGCTTCGTTCCCCCCCGCTGCTCGGGAGGTGAGCGTAAATACAATGGTCCCTTCGAAGGGCTAGAGTACTTATATGTCCACCCACCCCCGTTTTCCCTCGTTGTTCAATCTGTAAAGAGAGGAATTGCCATGGGTAAGAAGCTCCGCGCCCCCAAGTCTAAGGGGCGAGACATATGGACCTGCTGGCCGCCACGGTCTATTCCGCAGGAGCACTGCAGCTGCGGGTCTCCAACCAGCAACTCTGCTCAAGCCGCTACTCGTACAACCACCTGGGCGGCGGCTTGATAAATTTAAGGAGCTCCTCCACAAGACGCTCGTCAGGAGTTCGCCGCTCTCCTTTGCACGAGGGGGAAAAAAGTACGCAACGCACTTCCACAGGCGGTTACGCAGAACAGACTCAATTCACGGTCCTCCCGTTCGGCCTCTCGACGCCCCGAGAGTGTTTACCAATGCATGGTTAGTCGTCGCCTTTCTTCGTCGCAGTCGTGTGCACGTGTTTCCCTACCTCGACGACTGGCTTATCCGGGGACCTTCAGAGGACCGAGTCCTCGCGCACGTCCGCATGATCAGCCGCCTTTTCTCGAGTCTAGGCCTGATGCTCAACGCAGAGAAGTTCACTCTATCCCCTACTCAGAGGATAGAATTTATCGGCGCCGTTCTAGACTCCAGCATAGCCAGGGCCGTTCTTCCCTTATCACGGTTCCAGGCTTTGACAGCCATCATCCACAGGCTGCAGGCAGCACTTCTAACCTCCATACGCACTTGCCTGACACTTTTGGGCCACATGGCGGCCTGCACTTTTGTTACGGCGCACGCTCGACTCCACCCCCGGCCCCTACAGTCCTGGCTCATCCCTCAGCTCCGTCCGGCCAGGCGTCCGTTAGATACGATTATCACGATTCCCCAGGACGTCCTCCTCTCTCTCCAGTGGTGGCTGGATCAGTCCGTCGTGTGTGCAGGGCTTCCGTTCCATCCGCCGCAGCCCTCGCTGTCCCTGACGACGGACGCGTTGGACTTGGGATGGGGAGCTCACCTAGGTACACTGCAGACCCAGGGTCACTGGCCTCCTCCCGAACTCGCCCTCCATATCAACGTTCGAGAATTGAGGGCAGTCCGCCTTGCTTGTCAAGCGTTCCATCGGCAGATCCAGGGCCGCTGTGTTTCGGTTTTTATCGACAACACAACAGCGGTATACTATGTGAACAAGCAGGGTGGAACGAGATCTTCTCTTCTTTGTCGGGAGGCCATGATGTTGTGGGACTTTTGCATAGCCCACTCGGTTCACCTAGTTGCTTCCTTTCTCCCCGGGGCTCGGAATACCCTGGCGGATCGTCTCAGCTGGTCCTTCTCCTCCCACGAGTGGTCCCTTCGCCCGGACGTCGCCCTTACGCTTTTCCGAAGGTGGGGGCATCCCCACATGGACCTCTTTGCATCCCGCAGGAACAGGAAGTGCCCGATGTTTTGCTCTTTCCAAGGTCGCGAGCCGGGCTCGGTGGCAGATGCCTTTCTGATTCCATGGGTGACGCACCTCTTCTATGCATTCCCTCCATTCCCGTTGATCCCCAAGGTCCTTCTGAAGGTGCACAGGGACAGGGCCCACTTGATTCTGATCGCTCCGGCATGGCCCTGCGCATTGTGTTCTCTTTGCTGCTGGACTGTCGGTAGTGGACCTGTACCCTGCCGCTACCTGGACTGACACGCAAGACCACGGCTCGGCTTTTGTCACCTCGGACCTACCAGGTCTGGCTGCACTTCTCCAGGACGTGGCTCCGGCGTTGGCTATGACTAGGCTTCCGAAGTTACATATGCTCTTCCCAGGTGAGGCAGGTACTTCTGGGAAGTAGGAAGCCGTCTACGAGTTAGGGCGAACATACATACGCCAAATGAAACGTTGTACCGTGCATGTTGCGCGGGAGAGTCGTTCGACACCCTCAGGCCACGATGTCATTGCCAATCCCAATCCGTCCTCGATTAACCTTTGGATCGTCAGCAGCAAGGACCTGGCCGGATCCCTCTCCGGGGTTCACTTGCGGCTATCTCCACCTTCAGCCGGGGAGCGATGGCCGCTCAATTCTCTTCTCACACCTGATGGTGACAGATTCCTTAAGGGGCTGGAGCTCTTTAACCCCAGGTCCGCCACCAGTCCCTCTTGGGATCTCAATTCCTGGTGTTCGCCTCTTATGTCCCCCTGTGAGCCACTGCTTACGTTGTTCCCTTCCTCTACTTGTCCCGGAAGACAGCATTTCCTGGTGGCCGATATCATTCTGCTAGGACAGCGTGGGTCAGAGCTGGCGCCTGTTACTATCACTCGTGGTGCGAACCCCACGTGAATACGGTGCTTCCATCGGGACAAAGTACAGACTCGAGGCCGACACCGCCACATTTTCTTTCTCCAAAGTTGTCTCGGCCTTTATCATGGTCAACTCAGGAGACATATTCCCTACCCGTTTCTTTCCAGAACCCTCATTTGTTCTCGCAGGGAGCAACCAGTTAATCCGCACTTAGACGTTGCGTAGGGCACTCGCCTTTATATTAAGAGCGCCTAAACCGTTCCGTAAATGCTCACTGCCAACTTCTTTGTCGCCGTAGCTGAGACTGAGTTAGGGGTTTGCAGTCTCCTCGCAGAGGATCTCCTTCGTGGGTGACGTCCTGATATACAGGGCGTGTTCGACCTGGCCGGTCCTCCCTGTCGGGCCATGTAACTTGCGCACTCTTACTAGAGCCCAGGCATCATCGACGGCGTTCCGTTGCAGCAGAGTACCCGTCCAGGAATCGCAGGGCAGTGACCCCTGGGGTCCTCGTGCGCACCTTTGTACCCATTATCCGCCTGGTCGGCAGCAGCTCCAGGATGATGGGACCTTCAGGCTCTGCGTGGTTGCCGCACGTGATGACTCTCACATCCGTACAAACCCACCAGCCTAGGGTAAGGCTTTGCGGATCACCATATGAATGGATATGAGCGAATCACGTCGAAAGAAGAAACTGGTTATCCAGCTTATTGTTAAACTGTTGTTCTTGCGAGATGTGTTGCGTCATATCCCATTCCCACACTCCGCCCTCCTCCCCAGTCGGCGAATAGCTCAGCAAGAGAAGGAATGAGGAGCGGGTTGGGCCCCACGCAGGGGTATATTGATTTGACCCCGCGATTGGCGGATGCCTACTCTAGGGGGTTGACTTGCTGGCCTACGTGGAGTTGCTAGGTAAAAGTAGACATTCCGACAAACGTGCAGCGGAATGGCGCGATTACACCTACTGGAATGGATATGAGGCAACACATCTCAGAAGAAAAACAGTTACAATAGTGTGAGTAACCTGGTTTTATGTCTACGCCACTCAAGACAGCACGAAAGAGAGCAGCGTGATGCATCGCCACATGTTCTCATGTTCAATGCACTTCCAGCTTCTGTGGCTTGAGGAGGGAATCCCCTGATAGTTCCAGATCTACTGTAGGCTCATACTACTCTGCTGAGATGTAATAGGGAACAAGGTAAGCATGGGTTGTCATGATGGTTTGTAGACACGTGTCACCTAGGAAATGAAGCCGATGATATACTTTTCCCAGAGGCTGAGTAGTCCAAAATTCACACCTAGTTGCGGTATTGTCATAAGTAGATAGAAGATAGGTGCTATAATTTTCTTTTTCTGTTAAGGGTGAACAAAGGGCGGAACCAAAAATGACAGCCTGTACCAAGAGGACCAATTACAGAACCTGGATTTTTCTTAGGAGTCTGGGGGGAACTGGGAACTCGGGTCTGTTTTGTTCATCTTCCTCAGGCTATGACGTAACAGAGGCTTTTCTTCATACTCTCATCTTCTTTCATAATATTCCTAACGAAATCCTCGTAGAGTACAAATAGGAAAAAAGAGTAATAAGGCTGTTCATTTGGCTTTGTGTTGATATATTACATGTGTGTTGACTTTTGCATGGACTGACTAGTATATGGCTATTTTTAAATTCAGAACTGGTTATTCCATCATTTCTTAAAGCAAGAGCCTGTATTGATCTCTTAATGCAAGTATTTATTGATTCTGTATTTTCTCTTCTTATATAACTAAAAGTTTATCTTTTTAAAAATTGTGGGAGTTTCTTTTCTAGTGAGCGTAAAGGGAGTAGGAATGTTCTGTGCCCGCGAGCTCTGTTTATAATTGTCTGTCGACAGGCTGAGAGAGCGGGGGGGGGAGGGAGGGAAGCACCCAAGCTTCTTGTGTCTCTTACTCTTCCATATGTTCCTAAGGGCGGAAAAGGCTACGAGAGGACAAAAGGGAGAGGGATCGTCTTGCTTGTGGCTGAACTAGGTTTGAATTGATAGCCCGGGAATCAGATATGCCTCTCTGGTTGTATTCAAGGGAATAAGGACAGCATCACATCCGGCTAACCAGGGCCAGGGGGGCGGAAGCTGGGGGATGAGATAGAGGAGACCCAGGGGCTCTGGGTCTTGGAGGGGTCCCCCAAGGAAAGGTTTGGGGAACCCGAGGGGGCCGAAACCCTGGAAAACTTCGGCTGGTGGCAGCGAGATAAGATCCAAGCTGGGTATAAGCTTGGGGAGGTTCACAGTAAGCACCCAGATTTTGTACGCTAAGGTCCAGATTTGGGACAGACGTTTACCACAGGTATGTCCATCACCATCTAGCTACATCATTTTTATAGGGCCCCCAGTACCCTACCATCAGAGTTCCTCTCCACATTATAAAGCAGACACATAAAATATATATTTCTCACTCTCTTCCCTCCAGTCATCAGGGACTACATTTTTGGTTAGTTTGCATGGGGCTTGCTTTTGTTCTTTTCATGGGTTCAGTTTTTTATAAGTGGGGGTTATTATGGGAAATGTAGGTGAAAGGAGAGGGCTTGCATTTTGGTCTCCAGTTACTGAAGCTCATGGCCCTTCTTATCTCTTCTGGGATTGTGTTCCAGATTCATAGGTGAGGTGCTGAGAAAGCTCCATCTCCTGCGTACACAAGTTTCATGCTTAAGGTTGACCGTTCTGTTTTTCCAGTGGAAGGTAGCCATCACAGGAGATTGTGATCATGTGGTATGCAGCAGCTCCCCAGGTAACTTTGGTCAGGCCCATGGAGAGTCTGAAGATGATGATCCAATTCTTTAGCTGAACTAAATGTCCCATGGGGAGCCAGTAAGACAGCATGACAGTAGGGTGATAGGCTTTCAGTGGCCTGTGTCACTGAGCTGATTGGCTCCTTTGTTCTTAACCAATTGTAGATATTAAGGTAGGCAGTTCCATACTTTGGTGTACAGAACTGAGCCAAGCATGCACGTATCATTATGACTAAGTCTGAATCTGACAGGAGATGGCAAAGTCTTATGCTGCAGACAAGAAAGAGCCCTTTTTTCATGGTCATGGCTAACTGGGCAGGTGCCCAGATGCCATGGTGATGGGTACTGTATAAGAAGCTAAATAGAATAGAAAGTAGTGAGGTGTATTGAGTTTGATGAATGGAACCAAGCTTGAATTGGAACTTGAAATTCACCCACTCACAGAGTTGGATTTGGATATAAACTCTATGGTCAAGCCATTTTATCTGAAGAATGAATAGGGGGAGCCATTGAATTCCTAAGCAGCAAAGATCTTGTTTTCACACCAATGTTCCCATTAATTTAAATAAAAGGGAGAAGAGGAATCCAAAAAAATCTCTGCTATGCAAATAGAATGGTCTTTCCAAAGAAAGTTTTTCAAGATTTTTCCATCAGTAGCTAATCCTTTGTGGCCTAATGCTACCATTCTGATTGAATGTAAATCATATATATTTTAAAATAGGTCTGTTAATAAATGTGTAGACTGATGAAGGGGATAAGGACATCCTGCTGGAATTTCCTAGGTTTTAACTAACATTTATAATTGGAAATGACATTAAGGATAGGGAATTAAGTTTTTTTTAAATGCAAATGAAAATTTACATTACTCAGTTTTATTAACTATAGTGCCATGACCACACAGCTGTAACATGCAGGAATCAGATTTGACCCTCAGATGCCTAAATGGCTCCCAATGATTTCAGTATGACTTGCTTCATATATAACTGATAGGGAATTTTTGCCATAAATTTGGATTTCTTTTCCTATGTTTACAGATCTCTCAGCTTGTTCCACTTCCAAGCTACTAGTCCAATATCCAACTGTGGCATTTATTCCTCTCTTCAGACACTAGAGTTGGGTGTGTTCAGTGCAGCCACTACATGAGGCTAATAGCACCCTTAAATTTGGTAGTAAGGGGCTAGTCTGCAATTTTCTTCTTTTCCTCCTGTCATTCTCTATAATTCTCTATGCTCTTGTACTTCGATACTGTTGGCCTGATCCTGCAAAGTGCTGAATGCCTCCTGGGAAGGGCTAAGGGCCCTCACCTCCCAGAGAAAACAACATGAATGGAGGAGTCTCTTCACTTTTCATCGATTTTTAGATCATTTTGATCATTGATCATCTAGTCTGATCTCCTGCATAACACAGGCCTAAAACTCACCCAATAATTTCTGCATCTGGATCTGATCTTTGTAGGATCATATTTACTTTACTTGTCCTCTGTAATCCCAGTCATTTTCTCCATTCCGATTTAAACACAGGTTTGTTGAGCATACTCATGAGATTTTGTTTTGATTAGAGTTGAATCATTTAGCATGTGCATAGCTGTCTAGACAAGCGATAGCATCTTCAATGGCGTGATGCAGTTCTTCTAGGCCACCGCAGACCCTAGTCAGCAGGCATTCCTCGACAGTGTGCATCATCATCTGTGTTGCACCGCAGCTGCACAAAGGGCTGTCATGAAGGCCCCAGAGATACTGGTTGGGTGAACAGAGACCTTGCCCGGTCCAGAACCTGTTCAACAGGGACCACTGGTGACGTGCCAGGTCAAAACCAGGCAGGCAGATTGCAGGGTTGGTGATGAGGTACTGGTTGGGGATTATAACAGATATCCATTCCTCTCACCACAGTGTTTCTGCCCTACATCCTGGCATGGCAGATGAGACCATAATGGGCGACGTGACGACAAACGTGCAGCTGATGGTTTAAAAAGGTCATTGTGCAGCAGCAGGCTTGAGTTGGCGCATACTTTCTCCACTAACTTGCCAGTGGCAACCTCTCTTCTGATATGAGGAGGAGCAATGTTGCTCATAACTTGAAGTCATAGGGCTGGAGTCAGACACAGGGTGCTGGAGATTATGCACTTGGCGACATGTAACTGTGTATCCACCAATTTGGTATGTGACGATCGACTCCAAATACCACTGAACATGAGGTAAAGTTGGAGCACAAGCACCCCATGACGAACCTGCCAGTTTGCTAAGAAGATTGTTGCATGTCTTCGTCAGGTGGGCATGGTAACTCAGTGTGCGGTCTAAGTTCACACCTATATAGGCTGGTTCTACTTCATGCTTCACCTTCTGACAATTCAGATAAATATTCAGTTCTCAGGTTGTGGTGGCGTGGTGAAGATGGAACAAACTGGAGACTGTTTTTATGATGCTTCCCTGGAGGTGCTAAGTCTTCCAGTAGTCAGCTAACTTGATCATGGTGGCATCAAGCTCATGAAACGTCTGGTCCTGGGTACTGCAACAGATGTCATCTGCGTAAATGAACTTTTATGACTCTGTTGTTGGCAAGTCATTGATGTAAAGGTTGAAGGACTGGAGAAAGCATGGAGCCCTAGGGTAGCCCATTGCTTTGTTATCTCCAAGCACACATCTTCTCCCCTGTATGGATTCTGAACTGCCTATCGCGGAGGAACAGTTCAATGATGCCTGTGACCCTAAGTAGCAGGAGCAGGCCAATGTGCCATGCCATACCATACCATATGCCGCTGTTAGATTGATGAAAACAGTGCCTGTTTTCAAGTAGAGTTGAATATTCATAATGATTCACTCTGTACCTGGTTGGATTTGCTTTTCTTAATAGGGGTTTCATGTCTGTCTAGGTTTTTATATCACTCATCACCATAATAGCTGAATGCTCACATTTTTTTTTCTTTTTGCTACTCAAAGTATGCTCTGCTGACCCTGCTTCATCTTAAATCTCTCTCTCTCTCTCCACATTTCAGATCACTGTGCTACTTCTCACTATCTCTTCCTTGTTTCTTTTGTAATGGACGTGCCTGCCTTTCCTCATCAGCAATCTTACCTAATTAAAAAGATGCCTTGCTAAACGTTATTGAGTCTGGCTGGCTTCTCAGGACTAGTAACTGCTTCTTAGCTATGAACTGCTCCATTTCTGTGCAGTCATTTCTGTTCACCATTAATGATTTAGAAGTATCAGTCCAAACTCAATTCTTTCCCCTTTAATTGAGTTGCTGCATGGTCAGGGAATGGCATTGCATTTGAAGACAATTTCCACTTCACGACAGCAACACATCAAATAATGCCAAGAGCTACATAACAGTAATTAGAGACATACCCTATGGTTTTTAATATTAGTTCTGCATTACACAGCATCTTTCAACATTAAGCCAGAGGCCCAGAAAGTTTACAATGGAACTAAAAGGTGAACTGTACCAACTAGGCAATCAGGCCAGGGAATGCAGGGGTGCTAGAACAATTTGTATAGTGGGGGTGCTGACAGCCATTGAACCAAACTGTAAACCCCACATGTAATGGAAACCACTTCAAGCCAAGGGGCACAGCAGCACCCCCAGTTCCAGCACCTATGAGGGAATGCACTGTTTTTCCACACTCTATGCTAGAGAGCTCTACGTACAAATTTTCCCTGGCAGAACACTGAGGCAATGCTGCTACTTTCATTTGGGGTGACTCTCTCATGGGGCCCAAATGTACATCTGTTCTGCCAGATCCAATACTCTGCCTCATCACCCTATTAAGCCTCAGGACACCTCTGTGAAGAAGGCAAAAGTGCATTAAGCATGCATGGAAATTGAGGTTAGAGAGTTGAGGGAGTTGCCCAAGGTCAAAGTGCCTGATATAAAGGCCACAGAAGTCAGTGGCCAAGAAGATTTTTTTTTGGATCAAGAGTCCATCGAGGATAAGAACTGGGTGTTCTTGCTTCCCAAGGCACTAGCCCGGACTTCTGCCTCTATAGCGTTTCTTGTATTTTTGGCTATTTTGGTTCCTTCTCATTTGTTAATAGAAGCAGCCAGATGTGAAGATTTCTCTAGCGAGGATAACACTGGAAGAATAGCAGGAATAATCTGTATTTAGCCCATTTAATAAAATCATGACCAACCAATATGATTTTGTCTTTACAGTTTTTTTAAAAAAAGGAATTGAAAAGATAGCTTTCTTTCAGCTATGGTTGCTCACTACGGGATTCCTTTTATTAAGGCTCTACTAAACAAAATCAGCTTCTTAAGAAACTGCTGGCAAAACTGTTAGAATACAAATTCAGATACTTTTGCAAATGTCTGGGGAAAAGCTATTGCTGGATTTTTCTAGAATTAATAAAAATGAAAACAGTAGAAATAGAATTTTGGACTTAAAAACTTTGTCAACAGAAAGGATCAAAACATCACTATGAAATATGTTTCAGACAGTGGGTTTTAGCTAGAGAAAACAAAGGGGTAATAAAGCATGATATTGGTATTGTTTAGAGTCTATCTTTTTTTAACTGAGACATTTTAGTATAGCTCTTAAAGAACGAAGGGAAACATTGACTCTTGTTATCAGCTTTAGACTACATCTACACAACTCTCATTTGCTCATTTTATTTAGGTTAGAGAGACACAGATACACACACATATATAAATGCTCGGCAAGTGCTAGCATTGGAGAATGTAACCAGTGTGAAAATGTCCCGGTCATGAGGTTCTCACTCACTGCAGGTTGTACTTCCTCCAGGTGATTAACTCTCTTCCAGGTTTGGTGCCTCCCCTTGTGATCTCTTCACCTGTTCTCTCTCTTACTCGAGATGGCCCTTGTTTTGTTCCAGGAGCTGTAGCTTCCTTTTTGTGACTCAGCCCTCCAGCCAGGTCACTGTGTGATTTCCCTTTCTGGGGTATGCCCTTCCTTCAGGGCCAGGCTCCTACTCTTTTCCTGGGTTCCCTCCTTCACTCTAATGTACAGAGAGTGTCTGAAGACATCCTCACTACAGCCCTTTCTGTTGTCAGCTTCCTGGCTTTATCCTAGCCCAGCCCATACCTGCTCAAGTGAGTTTCATCCTCCAATCAGGGGCTGCTCCTCCAGCCTACTCCCCTCATGTGAGGCCTATCACGCTAATTGGCTCTTTCTGAGCTTCCTTTCAGGATTGCTGTGGGGTAAACCCCCCCATCACGGTCCCCTAAATGAGTTCCATAATCTGTAGCTCAAGTTCAACTGAAATAGGCATGCTAATAAAAATAAAGCCTTTTACGCAATGGCAATTCTGCCACTGGCATATATGGCACACTGGCCCATTCAAAATATAGTAAAATAAAGTATATTAAACTCCATCCCAACTGCACATGACAGTCAGAGCTCTCAAGAGTTCCCAAATTAAACTGAACTGATTCAGTAAAGGGCCAAGATTTTCAAAAGCTCAGTAGGGATTTTGGTTGCCTTGGTTTTCGGTGCCCAGCTTGAGACAACAAACAGGGGCCTGATATTTCAGAAAGAGTTGAGCACATCCCTCTTAAAATTAGGCCTTTCTAAGAAGTCTTAAGTGGGACATAATTAAAAACTGAATTTAAAAAATTAAAATCACTAGCTGCTTTTGAAAATCTTGGTCATGTTGCACAGGGAGGGAGGATTTGGGAAGCCTGTGGAGAAAGCGTGCACCACCTGTGCACAGCTTTGCAGGGACTCCCAAAGTGTTAGTGTGTGTGTGTGTTGGGGGGGGGGGGGGGGGGGGGGGGGCGTGTCAGGGGTTAGGGACACGGGTGTCCCAAGTAAGGAATGGGAGTGAGGCTGGTAGATTGGCTGCTATGCAGATCCATGGATATTACTCACAGCATAACAAGGCAGGGGTCCCACAGGAGCTATCTGTTGCCTCGGGGCTGCAGCAGAATCTGTGGAGCGGCTGCATGGCCATTTTGCAGCCTGGGAAGGAGGATTGCTTCGCTTCCGGCAGTCCTCCTTCTTGGGGATGCACTTACTCTTCAATAAGAATATACATAACTAAGGTAAGTTACAGAGCCCCACCTGCACTTCTGACAGAGCAGCCACAGCCTCTACTCTTGCAACCTCTCACCATGCTGATTCAAAGGGCTAAGAAAAGGGCCTTAATCATTTGGTTTTTCCTTGTATTCGGGGAATGATCATGTTATTTTACGCTCTGGAAAAGTAGGGTTTTTTTCTGTTTCTGATGATACTTGGCCCTTACGTAGAAGTGTCCATACTCCATATGCTGTATCAATGTCTGCATGCTTATTAAAGCTAGGTACATTTAGTCTTCTGCAAAAGACTGCTTTCAGTCATGTATCTTACTGCTTTTGGTCACTAAAATGTTTTAAATCTGGCTGCTTACAGTTAGGCTCCCACATCGTTATTTAACTACCTAAATAAGTGGGCTGATATTCAAAAGTGCTGCTTCCCATTTATATCAGTGGGAGCTACTGAGTGAACAGCAATTTTGAAGATTTGGCTACTTATTTAGGTGCCTACATAACTATGTAGATGCCAAATCTTAGGCACCTATTTCTGAAAATCTCGGCTACAATGCATTTGTTTATTTGGTGAGTCCTGTGATGTTAAATCAAATGTGCAGGAAAAACAGTTAGCATAAGCCTGATTCCTCCATTTCCAATTCCTATTATACAAATACATATCACTGCTTCCCTG
Organism: Chelonoidis abingdonii; assembly: GCF_003597395.2. Classification (NCBI taxonomy): domain Eukaryota; kingdom Metazoa; phylum Chordata; order Testudines; family Testudinidae; genus Chelonoidis; species Chelonoidis abingdonii. The sequence continues at coordinate 120,056,715 of NC_133773.1, read as the reverse complement.
TGCTGACTCTGCATGTCCTGATGCTCGTCACGTCATCTTCACCCACAATTAACCCTGGGCCTTCTTTCATGCTGCACACTCAGCCTGTAATGCCCTCTCTTATCTTGTATGCCATCCTACCAATCTCTACTCCATCAAATCTTACAACTGTCCAGGACGTGTGTAACTCAGCAGCCATTTTAAGAGACTGTCCAGAAAAAAGAATTAACATCAAGGTACTCTCCAATTTTACCAGAAAAGGACAGTGCTAGACACAGCTGATAACTCTTGAAGTACTGCAGAATTAGTCTTTTTGATTCAGTCCATACATTTTAATGGAATCCTGGGGCTTTTCTGACTCTACCCTCTTGAGTCAGAAAACGTCTGTTAGTCTATAAGGTGCCACAGGATTCTCTGCTGCTTTTACCGTCTTGATGTTCACCCTGCTCATAACACTCCCTGTACTTATCAGTTTCCAATCATTTTCTTGCAGTGGAGATTATCTAGCCATCTGCAAAAGGTATATATGACATAGTGTGTGAATTCCATCTCTGCCAACTGTGATCTGCTAGATTCTACCTATTCAAACACTGCAAAAAATGTAGTCAGTTGGCAGTTATACTTTTGGTGGAGAGTTATGACAGTTTACAGAGCCCATTCTTGAATCTCCAAGTCCCATTGACCTTCCTTTAACTATAGTCAAAAAGTTCCTTGTTGTACCACAAACTGAAAAATATAACACAATAAATACTGTATATTTTCTGTTGTGTGATATCTGGTGCAGGATGAAAGGTACATAGTAAGAGAAAGTCAGGCATTCTAGGGATATTCTCAGATGTCAGAGACAACAACTGACTTGGTATATCCACCAAACAGAATTGATCTAGATTTTGGGGGGATTAAATTGAAGGGTGTTACAGGGCTGGGGAGAGGGATAGCTCAGTGGTTTGAGCATTGGCCTGCTAAACCTAGGGGTGTGAGTTCAATCCTCAAGGCGGCTGTTTAGGGATTTGAGGATTTAGTTGGAGATTGGTCCTGCTTCTAGCAGGGGGTTGGACTAGATGACCTCCTGAGGTCCCTTCCAACCCTGATATTCTATGAATCCCTAATCCTACTGTATCTGTACCACAGAACCTGCTGCTCAAGAAAAGATGATCTGATAAGAAAGCTCATTAAGCTTTTCACAGATACATCTCTTCCTCGATATAATACTACATGATATAACACAAATTCAGATATAACACAATAAAGAAGCACTCCGGGGGCGCAAGGCTGCACACTCCAGTGGATCAAAGCAAGTTCGCTGTAACACAGTTTCACCTATAATGCAGTAAGATTTTTTGGCCCCCCGAGGACAACGTTATATCAAAGTAGAGGTGCATCTTTGTTCTGGGGACTTACCATCCTTTCCCCTGAAAGCTGTGTGCTGAATTCTGACCTGATTTACATGTTTCTATGCTACTGAAGTAAATGAGGCAGAAGGCTTCAGTCACAGCAGAATTTGGCTTTTTATAGAGAACGTTCATCTGAGGTAATAATCAAATATTTTCAAACAGATGAGTTATAAAGGCAATTCTTATGTGTGCAAAGAAACAGTGATAGAAAAATGTATAGTCATGTAAGAAACAGTGGTGAGTTACCTATGTATGAGGTAGTAGCACTAGCAGCTGCAATTGAATATGGATTTAAGCAAAGGTAGTAAGGGAAGGAATGCGAAGATAGAAAAAAAATAATGAGTTATGGATGGAAATGGTGATGATCGGTAACTACGTTAATAAGGTCACATAGTATCTGATATTGCTCCCACAGGAACAATTTATGTCTGTCACCATCAGTGGATAATCACAAGAACTAGATTCAAACCAAGCCAGTTTGAAAGACCTGGGTCAGTGCAACTGGCTGGAAATGCATTGTTTGGAAATCTCTGAAGAAAGTCATCTAGAGGACTATGCTGATTTACTCTCTCTGGGTTCTGTTCTTTCCTGTACGTCATTGCTTTGATTCTGTTCACACAAACTTTAATTCACTTTCTGTTTCAAAATCTGACCTTTACTCACTGTTATCAACTTAATTTAACTTCCTTGTTCTCCGAAAAGTACATGAAGCCCTAATGCAATTCAGTGCTGAAAGTAAAACATAACAATATTCTCAATTAACTTACAACAATGGAGGGCCTGTTGTAGGCCTACATATGGGTCTCTCTCCTTTACACTGTCAAGCCAATCAACAAATGACTGAAACACATGATAATTTGACTGACATGCAGATGTACTCCAGGATTTTCCTTTCCTTCTAGTGAATTTACTCCTTTCCCTGTTGTTTACACACCCATCTCACAGTCCATCTAACATTTAGTCTTTTCAGTCATTGTTTTTCATGACATGCAAGAATTAAAATAGCTACCATCTATGAGCTGATAACAAAATAAAGATTTTCAGTCTAATGAATCAAGTAAAAAGGAATTACTCATCATAGATTGGATTGTGAAGCCAGCAGGCACCACTGTGATCATTTAGTCTGACCTGTGAATCAATTCCTGTTTGAATTAGACCACAGTGTTTAGGAAAACATTCAATTGTGATTTACAAATGGCCAGTGATGGAGAATCTGCGACAACTCTTGGTAAGTTGTTTCAATGGTCAGTTACCCTCACAGTTAAAAATATGCACCATATTTCAAGTCTACATTTGTATAATCTTTAACTTCCATTGGCTTTTGTTGGCTAGACTGAAGAGACATCTGCTATCAGATTTCTGTTCCCCAGGTAGGTACTTATAAACTGTGATCAAGTCACCCCTTAATCGTCTCTTTGTTATGCTAAAAAGACTGACGTCCTTACGTCTTTCAGTATAAGGCATGTTTTCCAATCCCTTAATTGTTCTCCTGAACGTTCTCCAATTCACCAATGTCTTCTTGAGTTGTGGACACCAGAAATGGACACAGGGGACCAGAGCCAAATGCAAAAGTAATATAACCTCCCTGCTTCTGCTTGATATTCCTGTTTATATATTCAATGATTACATTAGCTCTCTTGGCTGCAGCATCGCACTGGGTGCTCATGTTCAGCTGATTTTCGATCAAGACCCCTGTGTCCTTTTCACAGTCAAAGCTTCCCGGGAGAGAATCCCCCATCCTACAAGTATGGCCTTTATTTTTTATTCCTGTTGCAAACATTACTACATTTTGGGCTCCCCTAACATATGATCCTGGAACAGATACATTGGCATCCACCCTGAGAATACGACTCTACGCACCGCCCCCCACACATCTTATTTAGAGACTAGGAACTGGAATCACAAGAAGACTTATTTGCCTAACTGCCAATTTATGTGTCAAAATCCCAGAATCTGGCCCTACCAGGATTCACAAAACTTCTGTTTAGCTGCCGCAGAACCCTGTAAGTGCCTACACCTGCTCTGCATCTAATGTTTGGCAATAAAAGTTCTCTAGGCACCTGTGATTCTGTCTCTGAGCATGCGCACTGAAGCCTCACTCTAGTCATCTGGACATCTAAGCCTGAAAGTGTTTGCACAAACCAGGCCTGCAGGGTAAGTGTGCTCAAAGCTCGTCTAATGGATCAGGTACCTGTAAACCAGGGGTAGGCAACCTACGGCACGGGTGCTGAAGGCGGCACACAAACTGATTTTCAGTGGCACTCACACTGCGCAGGTCCTGGCCACCAGTTCGGGGAGCTCTGCATTTTAATTTAATTTTAAATGAAGCTTCTTAAACATTTTAAAAACCTTATTTACTTTACATATAACAGTAGTTTAGTTATATATTATAGACTTACAGAAAGAGACCGTCTAAAAATGTTAAAATGTATTACTGGCACGCGAAACCTTAAATTAGAATGAATAAATGAAGACTCGGCACACAGCTTCTGAAAGGTTGCCTACCCCTGCTGTAAACAAACTCACATAAAACAACCGGGAGAAGGATCTTCCTCATAACTTTTAGCCTAGTGGGCTCTGGGAGATCCCCAATTTGAGGGGGAAAAGAATTTGAATATGGATCTACCATCTCTCAGGTGAGTGTCCTAATCACTGGGCTATAGGATGTATTCTGATGTAGGGATTCCTCAATTTCTCCTGTTGAAGCTGTTCCAAATAAATAATTTTTAAAGTACAGTCATTAGAACAGGGGGAATGGATCCTGGGTCTCATACCTCTGGAGTGACTGGTCTAACCACTAGGTGTGACAAAGTGGGAATTTTTTGTAATACTTTTATGAGACCTATGTGTGCCTCAGTTTCCCCTTTATGCCACACTGTAGTAGGACAGTTTGCTCTCCCAGCATCTAAGAGACATTGATGTGACTGTCACCTAGCAGTCTGGGCCTTAGTCTCCATATCCCTGGAGCAGATGAGAAAACAATGGCAAACCCAATAGCCATTGATACCTAGTAACCAACAACCCAGAGAGATCTGGATTTCCCCACCTCTCAGCAGGGATGCTGCCCAACAGTTCCCAGCTGGAGAACAAAAGATTGGAGAAGTATGAGGTGGGAGATAAGAGTTGGTTGCTGGAAGGAGCTGGGGCTCTCCCTTGGAGTCTGACCAAGGAGGTCAGATGGAGAGACAGAGATCTTGAACAAAAGGAATCACTACAGCTTGCCTGGGCTCTGGGCTAACCAGAAATGGATTATGCTTTAACCTTCAGTTCTGCATACTACCTTAAGGTCTACCTACGCCATGTTCCAGTTAATAAACCTGCCTGTTTTGACAATGCTGGTTGAATGTCACTGCCAATGCTTGGTGAGGTACATTAATCCATGAAAAGTATACAAGCCTCTACCAGGAGTCTACCTCAGTTAGACTTGCCGAATGGAATTCATTGTGTGAAGAAGGAATGCTGAAGGCTCAGAGGTACATTCCAAGGAGGCACTGAAGCTGCATGGCTTACCTTGGAGGAAAAGTAAAACCCCTATGGGGTCTGGCACACTGAAGGGTTCCTCCTAGAGACTGTTCCAAAGCTGGGTGTGTTGCAGTGATCCTGGGGATCTGTGACACTAAGCTACAAAATCATCCTTGTGCTTGCTCTTGCTAATGACACTTTCAGATGAAACTACTGAAAACAGTGAGATCAGGGGAAAGGAAAATTTGGTCAAGGAGACTGGGGTAATTCCTTCTATTATGAAAATTGCCACTGGATCCTTAATGTCAATGCACAACAGACAGGTCTCCAATTTCTATGGTTATATCCAAGAGACCCCCATCTAGTAAACTACATGGAATCCAATGCATTATTAAGACAAATGAGGGTGTTTACCCTCTTGGGATTCAAACCCGTTTCCAGTGGTTCTAGCTAATGTTTAGACCACTAAGGCATGCCTGCTGGCTGCAAAGAGGTATCGCTTTTCTCTGAATGTTGAGTTATGATGAAAAGGAGTAATGGAGTCTTGGTTTTTGGAGGCCAAGCACACAAAGAATATCTACATCGGAACACTGCAACTTACGTCATTAAAATTTCATGAGTTATCACCTCTTTTGCTTATGTTCTACTTGTGAAAAAGCAGGCCCTTTGTAGAACAGTCCTTTTGCTTAATTGTTACTGCTTCTCTGGAGACTACCAGTGACAATTACCTCCTCTTTCTACCACACATTCACCGTAAGCATTCTGATTGTTTTCAGAGACGGAAGAATAACAAAATTGCTACACCACAGACAGTACAGCAGGGAAATCAATGGCTTTTATTTCACGTAACGGCTTTTAACTCATGCTAGTGTGGATCATTAATCATTTTTATTAAGACTTTTTTTGGGGGGAAGGGAATCCTCCGCCTTTTGCAATTAATTTCAGCAGTGTATGTTAAACAGGCGTTTAAAGAATGCACTTACTTTTCTCTGTTGAATATGATGAATTCTTTCCTCACACTTTCCAAGCACTGCTGCAGGTGTGCATTCTTTAAAAACAGCACAAATATGTTGATTATATATGACAGAAAATTGTACACAAAATCACAACAACAGAACCGGTGTTGAACAAAACAGCTTACAAATTAATATGAACAAGCGGCATTTTCCAGATTCTTCAAGATGTATGTATTGTGCTGTCTGAATTTTTTGTAAAGGGAGATGTTCACCTTTACAGAATTCTTGAACATTTTAAGGTCTGATAGCTCTAAGAAGATTACAATGTGTGAGTGTTCAAAACCACTTGAAGCAGCAACAGTATGTATAAAACATCATTGCATTGAAAATTTGAGCCTGGAAAATCATTATTTTTTATTTCCTTGAAAAGTTTAGGATTTTTATATAAAGAGCCTTTAGATGTGGGATACATAAGTCAAGACTGGTAAGGAGGAGAAAAATATTTGTGATTTTCCTTAAAACTTTTATAAACATACAGCTTGTGTGCTGCATCCTAAGTACCAGCTGCAGATAAGAACTCCTTATGACTTCTTCCATCCCTGTGTGGGAAGTGCATTTGCCAATTGGCAGCAATTTTCTTACTTTAAAGGTGTATATTTTAGCATTTTACATCTTGAAGTTGCTCATATTATTTTCATGACTGAAATAAATCATTGCTTTGTGGCTTGTTTTGGGACTGCAGATTAACCAACATTGGGACGAAATCATTTTCAGAAATGCTAAAACTGAATTTGATCGATCAAATCCTTCAAAGAAAGGAAATGGGATGCTGATTACACCAATAGTCCATGACTTACCAGTGAACAGCTTTCTTTTGCTCCATCTTTGGATTTGTTTTTTGCAAGTCGTTTTTTCTTTTTATGAAGGGGTTTGGACTCTAAAATCATTTCTTCTAGTTCAAATGTAGGGTCACAATTCAGTCTTCCTTTCTGTTACAAAAGGGTACAAAGTTATTTTTCAGAATACTATTATGTCTTTTGTTTGGCTTGTTCAATATTAGTTCAATAGATACGAAGGCCAGAAGGGACCACGTGTGGGGCAAAATTATAAAGAGAAGCCCAATATAATACAATACAAACAGAAGCCCAATATATTTGGCCTATATAAAGCGAACCAGCTGTGAAACAGAAACTGTGACCTTCATTTCCAGTAATGAAGTTCAAAGTTTAAATGATGGAGTAAAACATACAATTGTAAAAAATTATAAATGGTTAGATTCTCTTCACACTTATACAAGTGTAAATCTGGAGTGACTCCAATAAAGTTACTCCAGATTTACACCATTGTAACAGAGAGGAGTCTAACCCAATGAATGCGGAATTTTCTCCACTTTGTTAAAGTAACCGCAGAAATGAGGCAAGGCCAGGAAGTGATTCAGAGGCATTGCTTGTGCAGAAAACATATATACTGATAGATTTTTCAGGTAGCTGAATGTCAGTTTAATTAGAGGACTCTCTATTGTGATGCTGGGAATTGTGCTAAAATCCTGTGATACACCCTGAACACCTCATGAAGAGCTTTAATATTTTTCCCCATACAGAAGATCTTTTAATTTGCTATAGAGAATGTGATGCCAACACAGACTGAAATTTAGTATTGGGGCCTGCTCCTATTGCAATCAGTGATGGGCCTTGTCTTTGCTAGAAAGCTGTATCTATACCAGCAAATCCTCCTTATGGAGACACAGCTTATACTGGCAAAAGAGTGCTTTTGTGGATATAGTTTAAACCAGTTCTCTGAACAAAATAAGTTTATCATGTCAAAAGGACGTTTTTGCTGGTATAACTACACCTCTGCTAGGGATTTTGCAGGCACAGCTATGCTGGGAAAACATAGAAGGGTAAACCAGGCTACTGTTTTGACATTAGCTTCAACTAGAGTGGAATCAGCTTGTTTATGGCCTTTTCTCTTAAATCAAGAGCACTAAATGGACTGACTTTTAGGAAGAGGGAATCTATTTCCATCCAGTGAAAGTAGCTCTGCTTGAACAAGGTACTTAGGCATCTGAGTAATCCTACTGAAGCCACATTGTTTAAAAACATACATATGCTTAACTACCTTACTCAAACAAGGTCAGTGTGAGCTGAGAGCCATTCAATTGCTACAGCACAACACAAGCAGCAGAACAGCCAGTGAATAAATCAGAAAGAAAGATTAAGAGTAAAATTATAAATGAGCAGATTCTATTTTCAACTATAAAGGTGTAAACTGGAGTGAATCCAATGAAGTTCAGGCCTGCCCAGTGGATTCAGGGGGCCTCGGACAGGGCTGGGTCTTTGGCAGCAATTTGGCAGCGGGTCCTTCCCTCCGAGAGGGAGCCACTGCTGAATTGCTGCCGAAGAATGAAGCGGTGGCAGTAGAGCAGCCTAAAACCCGCCAATTGTGGCTTTCCCCCGCCCCGCCGCTTGTGGCGCTTGTACTCACCAAGTGCCGCTCCAAGGCTTCGGCAGCACTTCAGTGGCAGGTCCTCCACTCGCTCCAAGTCTTCTGCTGCACTGAAGGACTTGCCACTGAAGACCCAGAGCGAGTGAAGGGCCCGCCACCGAAGTGCCACTGAAAACCTGGAGTGGCTTGCAGGGGGAATAGGGGAAGTTACTACAGATTTGCACTACTGTAACAGAGTGAAAGACTGAATGCAGAATTTTCCTTCTGTGGGAAATTGAGATTTTGATATAATTTTCCATTCTGAATTAGAATTAAAAGTCATAATATCAAAATTTTCACTAAATTAAAAATTCTGAAAATTTGGTTATCAGAAATGACTAAATGGATTTTTTTTGACATTTTCAATAAAAATGAAATGATGTAACATGTCAAAACAAGTTTTTTTTATTTTCCATTTTCCTGATAAGAAAATCAAAAATCTTAGTTGAGATTGACATTTTCTGGGGAAAATGCTAAATTCAACAGAACGATATTTTGCTAGGAGAAAAAAAAATGATCAAAGAATCTCAACTAGCTCTAATAGTCTGGTGGGATTCAGGAACTAGTCAGTTTTAATCCTGGCTCTGCTACTCAGTAGCTGTTCGTCCTTGAGAAAGTCATATCATCTCGGTTTTGGTTTTCCCACATTTAAAATAGGGATAATCCTGACCATGCTCACCTCATAGAGGTGTGAAAGTTAATTAATGAATGTCTGTGCAGAGCTTTGAACATAAAAGTACTACATAAATGCTAAGTAGGAGTCATCCAGAGATTCAGATGTTGCTGTTGGAAGAAGCTTGTTTGGCATCAGGACTTAAGAGCTGGGGCCATGAACCTTCTTCCCATAGCTGTGCAGTGGAAAAGAAAGATGAAAGAGAGGAAAAATTCCAGCTTCTGAGCATTTTCAGTTTTGTAAACAACGGAAAATATGAAAGGATGTAAAAATAAACAAACTGATTCCAAAGGTCAATAGTAAAAAAACATTGATATAAACAAAAAAAAAACTGAAAAAAGTCACTGGCTATTATTTTTTTTTAAACATCTGTCTCTCTCTCTCTCTCTCTCTCTGGGAGTAGAATATTCTGTGTGCTAAACTGTTTTGTATACTGAAATATAGAAATGCAGAAAATACCTTAAGTGTCCTGTCCTGTCTATGACTTTTCAGTTAGCTCTGTTGACAATCACATTGATACGAAAATTAAACAAGCCATCTCAAATCTGACAGTCCTTCTTTACCATACAAATTGTCTAGAGGAACAAACTGATCATTTTAAGCTGACCTAACAAACATGGGTCAAAAAAGGCTTGGCACATTCCTAAGCATTGTGTACCTTAGATCTGTTTGAGCCCATAAAGTTTGTGGTGCACATGCAAGATCTAAACTCATTTGATCATGTAAATGGGGAGAACAAACAAACAAGGTGTCAGCCAGTGCCCTTCACACACAATGCCTTTTCCTCTGCTGACACTATCCTGAGGTCTGAGTCCCAGGAGAGGAAGTTCACAGGAGGCCCAGATTATGCATAAAGCAAACCTTATCTGGGGTTTAGGTTTATTTAGAGATTTGCTTTTCTGTCTCTAAGTGTCAGGGCCATAAAGTGGGCTGTAGGATTTAGTGGCCAGAGCCAGGAGAAGAGTCAGGGCTGTGGCCACCCCAAGAGTCAAAGCCACCATCAACAGTGAGGGTAAGGGTAAGGAAACAGGAACACGGCAAGTTAGCAGAAACCAAGCAAGGAGGCAGGGACTTGCTCTCAGAGGTCTAGGTAATCACAAGCCTAGCAGCTAGGTGCTCAGACAAGGGATCAGACAGAAAGAGGAAGCTTTATACTCAGTGGTGTCCAGTCAGCAGTCTGTGATTAATCATCTGATCCCACTGGGTCAGCAGGTGTAGCTTTTGGTGGTGGGGCATTAGCAGCAGCTCCCTCATCAGCCCCAGTAGCGTGGTTCTCTGTCCTCATTTCTACAGTCTGTGAGCACCTGAAGATTTTTCATTTATTTATTCTGAAAACACCACTGTGATGTAGGGAAATGCTATTATTTCCATTTTATAGCTGGAGACCTGTGGGACATGCAGGAAGTCAGTGGCAGAGCTGGGAATTGAACCCACATCACTAGCTAGCATCCTAACCACTAGAGTATCTTTCTTCTATGCTTTTCCCTGGTGTAACCAGAATACCACCAGTCAAGTCTCTGGCCCTATTCCCACCATGCACTTTGTGAAAGATGTGAATAAATTGGAAAAAGTTCAGAGGAGAGCAACAAAAATGATTAACGATCTGCAAATCATGATCTACATGGAAAGATTGAAAACACTGGGTTTATTTAGTCTGGAGAAGAGAAGAATCAGGGGAGACATGATAACAAGTACATAAAAGTCTGTTATAAACTAAAGAAAAGGGTGATAAATTGTTCTCCTTATCCGCTGAGGACAAGGCAAGAAGTAATGGGGCTTAAATTGCAGCAATGGAGATTAAGGGTAGACATTAGGGCAAATTTCCTGTCAGGGTAGTTAAGCATTGGAACAAATTATCTAGGAAGGTTGTGGAATCTCCATCACTGGACGTTTTTAAGAGTAGGTTAGACAAACACCTGTCAAGGATGTTCTAGATAATACTTAACCATGCCTCTGTGCAGGGGACTGGACTAGATGACCTACTGAGGTCCTTTCCAGACCTAGAATCCTATGATTCTGTGGTGGAAGACCCCTCCACCCCCATGCCAACAGACACTAAAAGACCTCTATGCCCAACCCATCACAGATCCATTGATATAGCTGTTTGTGTCCCCAGATGGAAGGGTTAATTTTCTAGGCCAGTTTATTATCCTCTTTCCTACAATGTTGTCTGTTGTTTAATTATTAGTATGATGTGAGTATGGCAAAATATATTTAGCTTAAATATAAGTTCTGCTGGAGTCTGTAGCAATCACTATGTTGCTGTTTTTTATGGATGCCTCTAGATTAGAGCACTTTATAAAAAAAAATGCACTCTCATTTTTTTCACTTTCTTTTTCAGGTGATATAGTTTAGAGACTTGTTCCAGCATTTGAGACATTTTCTCTCTGTAAATTTGAAGGCTATGGAAAATCAAAATTACATTTAAATCACCTTCTTGATTGATTCCTCCAACATTCAATACTAAACAAAGAAAATGTCTAAGAGAAATAAAGGGCTTGACACTGCCAGCAGATGACTAGAAAGAAGCCCACATGATGGTGAAATAACAGTATAGCCCCTTCTAATATAATGCTTTCAAAACAGGAAGACCAAGTATATATAGCATGAAATTTCGTGCCCCTTCTTCCCCCCCTGCCTCCACCATGGGCCTTGTGGGAACAAAATCCATTTGTATCTGGAACGTGGCAAGAGTATTGTGGACATGCACACAGGAGTGCTGAGTAAAAGCACCCAGAATAAAGTAACACTACCCTAATAATAAATAGCGCCCCCCATCCCCCCAACATCAAAACATCCACAACCCAAGATGAGTTTTGTAGTGTGCCCCAAAAGTTAACTAAGCTGGGTTCTGCCAGAGTCATTGGGAGGATAGGATAAGGGAAGCAAATTCCAGGGAAAACAGCTTTCCATCAGTCCAGTCCTCTGGTCTTCAGTCAGACAAGATGGAGACATAAAATAAGGTGGTGGTAACACAAAGGCACTGAGACACCTATTTCTTCACTAGCCTTCCTCATACACATGTTCAGCAGAGAGGAGCGAACCCCTGCTATATAAGCAACTAGTCTGAAGCTTCTGGCAAAGCTTTTAATTGAATCTTTAACTAGGTCTGAGTGTACCTGCGTGCAGTTTTACTTCTCTCTTCCTTTAATTGGAGAAGTGTATTTCATTAGGTTCCCTTGTAACTAATGTGGAAGGGTGTTCTTTTAACTCCTAAACCTAGATTTGGAGTTTCTATTTTGAACTAGTTTTCGCTGTTATCTGAATTAGTTACATCTGGTATAATGGGTTTCCCCTCTGCCTCTTAATGTGCCTCTGTAAATTGAAGAATCATTTTTCTAAGAGTAGTTCCAAATGCCAATGAGAGTTGGTGTTTTAGCTAGGGAAATTGTTTTAATTTTAGTAGTGGAGGATTATGATTTTTTTCCCCTTTAAAAATGTTTTGACCTTTGATGGATGGGAATTTTGTATCCCTCTATGGGAAGTCCATATTCAGACAACATTAGCATTGGAATCATTTTGGATCTAGATGTCTATGATATTGCTTTCTTTTTGGATCTGATCAGGAAAAAACAGGTACAGTGTATGTATGCAATGCCTGCTAGACATAGACAAACCAAACCAAAATACAATAGGGTAATGCATCTTTAGATACATTTTTAATGGCAGACACATCAGTGTTTCCAAATAGGATGGAAATAGTAAACAGGAGTCTCTCGTTTCACAGTCAGCATTACCTTCTCTGTAATCAGCTACAGTTATGAAGGCGATTCAGTTGTCTGAGAAACAGTACCAAACAATTAGCTTCTGCATCTGCCTCCTAAATTATTTTTAAATAACTTTTTCCTGCAACAGAAGGTTTGGAAACTTGTTTCGACTCTCTTGAAAACATGACAGATAAGGTGTCCTTAAAAAGATCTGAATTAGGGAGGAACCCCCACCCCCAAAACCCGGAATCTGCCAAAAATATATTAAACAAGTTAAAGAGAAGTAAAGAACCGTAGAAAATAAAGAACTAGGGGTGAAATTTTCAAACTTAGGTGCGTGAAATTTTTAGGCACCTAAAGTGTTTTGGTGCAAAATTTTGGCTCTGATTCTGTCAATATGACCATGAGTATCAGAGGGGTAGCCGTGTTAGTCTGGATCTGTAAAAGCAGCAGAGAATCCTGTGGCACCTTATAGACTAACAGAGGTTTTGGAGCATGAGCATGTTCATGAGTAACTTTGAGTTCCATGGGACTACTCACATCTGCAACGTTATTCATATGCATAAATATTTGCAAGATCGCAGCCTTAGTTAGTGTCTTAATAGGGATGCTGGGGGAGATCTCCAGCTGATGTGATTTGTCACTGATCCACCGAAGTCATAAGCGATACATTTTGTTCATCAAAACTACATCTCCATTGACAAGAAAATTATTACAATTTAACAATTAGATTAAGCTAAATATTGTTATCTGCCCATGTCATGATATAATTCCCAACTCTGGACCTTAGCGTCCAAAAGATTGGGTACCAGCATGAAAGCCTCTAAGCTTAATTACCAGCTTAGATCTGATAGGCTGCCACCAACCAGGAATTCCAGTGCCTGGTACACTTGTGTCCCCCAAAACTTCCCTGTGGGACCCCAAGACTCAGATGCCCTGAGTCTCCTAACAAAGGGAAATAAACCATTCCCCCCACCTCTCTCCCACCCAGAATTTCCTCTCTGGGCTAACCTGAGAGTTACTGATGCAACCTCTTTACATCACAATACCAAGAAGCATGTCTCCTCTCTTCCACAAAGAGACAAACCCAAAGACAAGGAAACAGAAAAGATTCTATCTCTCTTCCCCCTTAGCTTCTTCCCGCCCTGGGACACTAGGAGAGTTAAACACAGAGAGCAGTTTTTCCCCTCCCCCCTGTCTTTCCTTTCTCCCACCAATTTCCTGGTGGGTCAACTAGAAAAAAAAATCAACAGGCCTTAAAAAGCAAAACTTTTAATAAAAAAAGAAAGAAAGAATAGAATAACAGTTCTCTGTAATCTAGATGGTAAGATACAGGGTTTTCAACTTATAGAAAATGAATAAACAATAGAAAAGGGATAAACAGCCTTATCCAAAAACAATACAATTTAAAGTACTTATAGCCAAATACACATAAAGACTCCACCAGCCAGATACACAGATGCAAATACAGCAAAACAATTTAAAAGACTATACTTTTGCTAACTTTGTACTTACAACTGGGAAACAGAAGATTAGAAGGACTGGAAATAGACCCTCTCATAGCTGAGAGAGCACAGAACAGACAAAGACCCAAGACCAAGAAAAACCCACAAATTCCCTCCCTTAAGCTTTGAAAAATCCGGTTTCCTGATTGGTCCTCTTGTCAGGTGTTTGGTTCCCTTTGTTAACCCTTTACAGGTAAAAGAAACATTAACTCTTAGCTATCTGTTTATGACAGCCCAAATGATAAATACTGATATATATGAGGATGATTCTGAAGATAATTTATGCAAGATTTTGGTATCTCATTTGTAATTTCTAACTTTAGGCTGCAGTAACAATAATCATTATGTCAGAATAAGAAAGGGTAATTAGTATGTTACTTGTCCTATTTGAAACCCAAAATGTTTTAGGTTCTTTTTAATCTCAAAAACTCTGGATTTCATCTTTTTTCACATTACGACTGGAAGCGGCTACTTGCAATCAGTGCATCGTTTTAGCAGCTGTGATTAAATAGAGGTATGTATTTTGGAGTTATACATAAAAGGTTAAAAAAAAAAAAAAGCCAAATATTTCCATTTGCTTTGCTTTTGTATTAGCATATACCTGTGAAGATAATCACATCTATGGTAGTGCATGCTATTAAGGTCAGATAGCATGTATCTGACCCCCTCAAAATTTACTATAAGCTTTTTTACTGGTCCCAGTTCCACCCTCATGTAAGCCAATGGACTTGTGCTGCTCACACTAGGGTTGAATTTGACTCAGTGACTTAAAAGTAAGCACTGGTTTAAGAGAACGTTATTTGCAGCATTGAAAATACAAGGAATGGAGGTAATCTTTAGTTTTTGAGTAGTTGAGCTGAACTTCTTGTCAAAAGAATTCACTCCTGCTATGAAGGATTGGTGCAAGGCAAACCCTGCACAGAGACTGTATGAGGATCGGGGGGAAGGGGAACCAGCTGAATGGCTGGAAGGGGTGCCTGTACTCTCCTTATGTGTCACACACATGGCTTTTGTGCTGGCCCTGAAGAGTCCACTTGGGGAGTGAGCCAGGGAGGATCTAGGTGTTGGTCAGGGGAGGGTCCATAGGTCCAGTACCTTGCACAACTGGTGTGGAGTGACTGTGGCCATTACCCCAGTCCCTAGGCTGGAGCAGAAGCTGTGGGTAGGAGGGAAGGTGTCCTGCACCCTGGTTTGGTTTGGTGAGGAGGGAGCTTACCTTCCAACTCTTTTTTGCTGTACCCATATGAGTCAAAATGTTCTGGCTCTGTGTGTGTGTTGCTAAAGTGAATGTCATCCATCATTTCCTAAAACAGGTTAGATGGGCTGTTTTTCTCCCACCCCCTTCTCAATTTGCTTGACGGTGCTCTTTCAGCTACAAGGGTCATGCTCTTCTAAGCTCATTGCTAGAAGCTGTGTAATGCCCATGCACTGTACACTTTTGCTGAAAAGATGAGGTGTGTGGCTTCTAGTAATAACTCTGAATCAGATGCCAGGAAGTACAGCTAGCACCTCTCCCTAAAGAGACCAAGAACATAATCTCTGCAATTCACCTAGCTTCATTTGCCTGATTAACCAATACCATCTATACCTGAAGTACTATATGGTTTGATCAGGTCCCTTCAAAGTTAGTGGGAGCTGGCCCATGTTTTTCAGGTTTGAAAAAAACCTGAACCAACCCCAAATCTGTGACAAGCATATCATTCTGGGGAGATTTTCGCAAGAGTTATGATGATGGAATGAAGCCTGAGAAGCATTTAATCAAATCATTTCTTACTTTTTATTCATTTTCTCACGTGCCTTCATTCAGTAAATCATTTTTAAAAACAGAATCCAACTCTTCAAAAGTGGAAAATTGTCTTCTAGAAAATAAACCAATCATAGAAAGGTAGGGCTGGAAGGGACCTCGAGAGGTCATCTAGTCAAGTCCCCCTATTCTTCAGGAATAGAATATTTTCATATCAGAGGATATTATAAAGACGCAAAGCCCCTTATGTTGCAAGAACATATGCACATGTGTAGCATTAAGCATGTGAGCAGTCCCCTTACTTCACTCAAACTGCTCATGTGTTTAAAGTTAAGTACGTGTGTTTGAGGGATCAGACCTAAAATTGGCTACCCTCTGTTCTGACTGAGAGCCATTTTTATCTGAAAGAAAACATAAAGTGAACCGAGTTTAATTATTTTTTTGTCACAGAAGGAACCACCAAACCTCCTATACATCACAGGCCACTGACATCACCCAGCACTTACACACTAAACCCAACAACTTCACTTAGATCCACAGCCCACAGGAGACTAAACTATTGTGTGTCACAGACAGAGAACAGGAGGGGCTAAAGCGTACCACTGCCTGAGGTACCTGCAATGGCAGGCAGAAAAATGATTAACTGAGATATACGCAGATAATCCTGGCAAGTGAACCACATCCACACACTGCAGAGGAAGGAAAAAAACCCAAAGTCACTGCCAATGTGACTTGGCTTAAAATTCCTTCCTGAACCTACATATGGTGATCAGTTTGACCTACAGCATGTGAACAAGAACCAGCCAGCCAAGCACCTGAGAGGGAGAATGCTCAGTGCCACCTCACAGCACAGGCCCACACCAACCATTGTCCAATAACCTAATGCAAATTTTGCTCTCTGTTATGGTAGGGTGAATGAGAGCAGAATTTAATTTAGTTTGTACATCAGGACGAAAACACTGAAACATCCTTGGAGAAATAAATGCAAATGTCTATTAGTAAACAGTTAAAATGACAGCGATAACTGGATAGAGGATTTGCAAATTTAGATCATCTAGACTATTGACTCACATTCGGAACAAAGCCTGGTGTCACAGCTTTCTCCAGGACAGCATCCCAGTTGATATCAGCTAAGTACGGAGAGCTCTGAATGTCTGTAAGGCTTGAAAGGCGGCACTCGGGATCCTTAGTGAGGAGCTGTGATTGAAACAATGCATTTTCTAAGACACTGTATGCCATAAAGATTTCAAGAAGGGTAAATGCATCTTACTGATGTAGATAATAGGATTTTTAATTAGGAAAAGCTTGGAGAACCATCGCATACTTCTTACAAGTCCCAATATTTTTTAAAAAATAACTTATGTGATGATCTGAATACATTTTCCAGACCTGCAGAAGAGCTCTGTGTAGCTCGAAAGCTTGTCTCTCTCACCAAAAGAAATGGGTCCAGCACAAGATATTACCTTACCCAGTTTGTCTCTCCAATATCCTCAGACCAACATGGCTACAATAACATGGCATATAACATTAAGGTAATGTAATTACCATCTGAGGGCTGTTCAGTGACCTATAGAATATGAAATGAGTTAGTAGCACTAGTCCATTTACTAGTGGACAAGAGTCCAAGTGATAAAAAAAACAACTTCCCATCATAATTTGACACTATCTTACATGCATTCTTTCAGTTCATTATCATATGTTTTTGCTGTGAGCTCCCTGACAACAGTGAAAATTGACCATCTCATTGCTCCATATAACAAAAACCAGATCTCTCATTCTACCAAATGTAAATCTGAAATGTATCTCCCAGTGCTCCAGTGGTACATTTAAAAACGCTTCCTGCTTAGGGCTGCCAGGTGTCCGGTTTTCAACCAGAACACCTAGTCAAAAAGGGATCCTGATGGCTAAAGTCAGCACCGCTGACTGGTCCATTAAAAGACCAGCTGGCGGGGCTGGCAGGCTCCCTACCTGGCTCTGCGCAGCTCCCCGGAAGCAGCGACGTGTCCCTCAGTTCCTAGGCAGAGGGACAGCCAGGGAGGCTCTGCACGCTGACCCTGCCTCGAGTGCCAGCTCCGCAGCTCCCATTGGCCGGGGTTCCCGGTCACTGGAAGCTGAGAAGGCAGCGCACAGAGCTGTGTGGCCTGCCTGGACCTAGGAGGTGAAGAACATGTCACTGCTTCTGGGAAGCTGCCCAAGGTAAGCATCATCCAGACCCTGTACCACACTCCAAACCCCAACCCCCTGCCATAGCTCAGAATCCCCTCCCATACTCTTAACCTCTTGGCCACACCCCAGAGCCCACTCCTGCACCCCAAACCTCTCATTCATGGCCCCACCCCAGAGCCCTCACCACCTCTCACATCCCAACCCCCTGCCTCAGTCCAGAGCCCCCTCCCATACTCTGAACCCCTTGGCCCTGGCCCCCAGCCCGGAGCCCTCTCCTGCACCCCAAACCCCTCTGACTCAGCCCTACTCCAGAGCCTGCACCCCCAGCTGGATCCCTCACCACCTCCTGCTCCTCAACCCCCTGCTCCAGCCCAGTGAAAATGAGCGAGTGGGTGAGGGAGAGCAAGTAACAGAGGGAGGGGGGATACAGTGAGCAGGGGTGGGGCCTCAGGGAAGGGAAGGGGCTGGGGGCAGGACAAGGGTGTTCAGTTTTGTGTGATAGAAAGTTGGCAACTCTTTTCCTGCTCAAAGATATACCTTGCTGTGTAACTTGGAGATGAAGAAATCTGGGCTCAGGTGGACTGATGGAGGAAAGCAAATTTCAGTGTCATGGGACTTCATGGAGAATGTCCAGCCTGTAGCTTCTGGTCACTTATAGCGACGAGGATCCAGCCTGAGAACCTTTGCTGCTGCAATTACGGGAGCATGGCACAAGGAGAGAGGCAGTTCCTAGGTTTTTAGGTAACTTTGCTGGCAATCTCAGCAGAGAGGCAAAGGACTGAATGGAAATGAAGAATGTGATGCCCCCAAACTAGGGCTGAGGCAAGAACAGGGCAACAGAGGAGGTGCCACTGCTGGATCTGTGGAAAATAGACACCCTTGGTCTGTAGGCTTGTTTCAGGAATAATCAAATTCCTTATAAAAACGTAATTTAAAAGATAAATTGAACTGTTTTTTCAGACCAGTATGATAACAATAATAAACCAACTTCATAGGACACAATGCAGCATCTCTGCTGTTCAGGAAAGCCAAAGAAAGGCACCTTTCGCTCTGTCCATGAGATTAAAACAACCTGATACATGTATGAGCTGTATCTTGCTTCTATGATATCCACTGGATTATTTGGGGGAGAAGGCAAGTGCAAATAGCGCTTGTACTGTCTTACCTTTTTCAGCAATGCTATCATGCCCTTGCACCATGTGGATGAGTAATGAACTCTTTCTATCTTGAACATGTTGAGGACCTCATCAATTGGAGTGGCTGAATGAATTTCGTATGGCCTCTGTGGTGAAGTTAAAATAATATTAATGTAAAATCAGTAAGGAAGGTTATAAACAGAGCATACAAAATCTTTGTATGCCTGACTTCAGTATTGCTTACACTAGAAAACAGTGTTTCTTTAAACATACAAGACTTACAATATCTTAAAAGCTAACCCTTCTCATATGGATTGCGTGTGAATTTCTTTGGTACTAATGAATTTAAATACACAGTAATTTAAATTTTTTTTTTGTTTTTATTTTGTAATATTTATAGCAGTGGGAAAGCTTTCAAGGTCAGTTCAAATTAGATTTATGAATATTTTTGTCTCTGGAGCCATCTGTGTGACATGTAGGTTATTTTATTATTAATTGTTATTATTTATTATTACAGATGAGCCTGGAGGCCACAACAGAGATCAGGGCACCATTGTGCTTGGTGCTGTATTTACACTTAGTAATAGATAGTCCCTTTCCCCAAAAGTTTACCGTCTAAACAGAGAAGACAAAGAAAGGACGAATCATCATCTTCATTTTACAACTGAGCAATGGAGAGATTAAATGACTTGCCAAAGATAACATGAGAAATCTGTGTCAGAGCAAAAATATAAAAGCAGATCCTCTATACCCCAGTCCAGTCCAGGGACTTAATCTCAAGGCCATCCATATTCCCCATGCCCAGGTGGGTAAGTGGTGAATTTAAGCTTGTTTGTTTAGGCAGCTACTGGGCATATTTGCAGTCATGCTTCCCTCTACACCTGCCAATCTTACAAAACAATTTGGTTTTGAAGCTTATTACATTGCTCCAACCTCCATCATATTTTAAGGTATTGTGAAAAATGCTGATACTGATGTTCTTTGGTTAATTTGAACAGTCCAAGAGCTTCAAGACATGGTCATTTTGGCCTGATCTTTTGAGGTTCTAGGAATCTGCAGCGCCCATGTTTTTCAATAGGAAGTGTGGCTGCTTAGTCCCTCTGAGAATCAAGTCACTAGTGATTTGCTCCATGCAGAGGATGAGAAAGGGAAAATTGGAGAATTATAGTTTTGCATGTATATGGCATTTCCCCCCAAGGATCTCAAAGCACTCTGGAAACCTCATTTAAGCCTCACAGTGTACACTGAAAGTCAGTGGCCAAGTCAGGGATAGAGTGCAGGAATTCTGACTCCTAAATCCTGTTCTGCTCTCTGTTGAGGACACAACTTTAGAAGCCTGTGAAAACTGCTTTTTTACATTCTATAAGCTGTAAGGATGGTATAATATTTTAACTTGAGCATACTTGGAGTTTACAGGAGTGACACAACTAGACTATAAAAGGAATTTAAATCTGCCAAGAATGAATAGGAAGTTTTTGATACACATAGAAACCTTTTTACACCTTCTAGATCAAACCAGGCAAGAGCAATGGAAAGAAACTGTTTCCAAACTGACTGGTTTCAGAGGGATAGTCGTGTTAGTATGTATCAGCAAAAACAATGAGGAGTCCTTGTGGTACCTTAGAGAGTAACAAAGGTATTTGGGCATAAGCTTTTCTGGGCTATAACCCAGTTCATCAGATGCATGGAGTGGAAAACACAGTAGGCAGGTATAAATATACAGCACATGAAAAGATGGGAGTTGCCTTATCAAGTGGGGGGTCAGTGCTAATGAGGCCAATTCAATTAGGGTGGATGTGGCCCATTCTCAGCAGCTGACAAGAAAGAGTATCAACAGAGGGAAAATTATTTTTTGTAGTGACCCAGCCATTCCCAGTCTTTATTTAGGCCTAATTTGATGGTGTCAAATTTGCAAATTATTTCCAGTTCTGCAGTTTCTCACAGAAGTCTGTTTTTGACTTTTTTTGTTGAAGAATGGCCACTTTTAAGTCTATTATTGAGTGTCCAGGGAGACTTAAGTGCTCTCCTACTGGTTTTTGAATGTTACAATTCTTAATGTCTGATTTGTGAACATTTATTCTTTTGCACAGAGACTGCACGGTTTGGTCAACGTACATGGCAGAGGGGCATTGCTGGCACATGATGGCATATATCACATTGGTAGATGTGCAGGTGAATGAGCCCCTGATGATGTGGCTGATGTGGTTAGGTCCTATGATGATGTCCCTTGAATAGATATGCGGACAGAGCTGGCAACATGGTTTGTTGCAGGGATTGGTTCCTGGGTTAATGTTCTTGTTGTGTGGTGTGAAGTTGTTAGTGAGTATTTACTTCAGGTTGGGAGGCTGTCTGTAAGTGAGGACTCGTCTGTCTCCCAAGGTCTGTGAGAGTGAGGGATCGTCCTTCAGGATAGGTTGTAGATCCTTGATGGTGCACTGGAAAGATTTTAGTTGGGGATTGTAGATGATGGCTAGTGGCATTCTGTTCTCCAATCCCTCAGACAGAGACAAACACCTATAGGATCTCTATAAAGTATTCTTAAAACTACAATATCCACCTGGGGAAGGGAAGAAACAGATTGACAAAGCCAGAAAAGTAGCCAGAAGTCACCTACTACAGAACAGGCCCAACAAAGAAAGTAACAGAACGCCACTAGCCACCACCTACTTGGTAAGGCATCCCACTTGGTAAGGCAACTCCCATCTTTTCATGTGCTGTGTATTTATACCCGCCTATTGTATTTTCCACTACATGCATCTGATGAAGTGGGTTATAGCCCACGAAAGCTTATGCCCAAATAAATTTGTTAGACTTTAAGGTGCCACAAGGGCTCCTCATTGTTTTTTCCAAATTGAATTACACTCACTTCAGTCACAAAGCCTGATGAACTATTACAAGCAGAGATTCTAGTCTGAGCAAGAAAGAATACCCCGTTACAGAAAACTTAATTGCATCCCAGTTGGTGGCCAATGGCAGAGTGCTTAGATAAGACTAAGTTTTCAGATGTGCAGTTAAAATGATGGCTTCTGAGAGATGGCAGGTGCCGTGTAGATGCAATGCTGATGGCACCTTTGACTGCTCAGAACTCAACCTGGCTATACACAACTGCAGCCTAATAAGGCTTCTGGCCTATATAGTATCCACGATGAGCTAATCAATCACTTTGGACCAATCACCAAAAGCTAGATGCTTCAGTTTCTGATTTGTTGTACCCAGAATTGCACCATCCCAAAAGCCTGCTGCCAAGCAAAGGCCATAGTTCCCAACCCAAGGAAACCATTGACAGAACCAAATAGCTGCCAGCCAATTTCTCTGCTATGTGTTACCTATAAATTGATGTATGTAGTGTTGTAGCTGTGTTGGTCCCAGGACATTAGAGAGACAATGTGGGTAAAGTAATACCTTTTATTAGACCAATTCTGTTGATGAGACAAACTTCCAAGCTAACACAGAGCTCTTCTTCAGGTCCTGTGTAAGCTTAAAAACTTGTCTCCTTCACCAACAGAAATTGGTCCAATAAAAGGTATTACTCTCATTCCCCTTGTCTCTATAAAGTGATGGAAAGATGAATCCTGATGCAGATTAATGAAGTAGTTGAACCTCAGCTGCCTCACATTCTGGCTGGATTTAGGAGGGGACAATGCATTCAAAATCAAACACTTCATCTCACTGACATAAAAGATGCATTTGAGTCAGGAAAAAAAGTTGGTGTAATCCTTATTAATCTAATGGCAGCCTACAACAATGTGCAGCCTATCAGTCTGACTGCCAAGCTGCTGAAAGTTATTCCATGTAAGGCGATAATCATTTCCTGGATGAACTGCACTACCAGCCAAAGCTCCATTCTGCAAGAGAGGGAGAAATTCAGTCACCATAAACATCTCCACAATGGCCTTCCACAAGAGTCAGTTTTGGCTCCGCTTTTGTTCAATATACACAGATACAGCCTTTCTGAAACCCAAGCAGAGAAGTATGCATATGCTGATTACATCTGTGTTGCTGGAAATGACTTCTACAGGTTTGAAGGCAATCTTAGCCAAGACAGAATACTTTGACCAATTACTTCCAGCAATGGAGACTAATTCTCAATGAAACCAAGACAACAGTAACTGCTTTCCATCTAAACAATCATCTTGCTAACTAATCCATCTTGACTTGTGTCCAAGGATAGCCATTGCCATTCCATCCAGTTGTCACATAGCTGGAAGTAAAACTTGACCCCAGCCAGACATACTGTCTCAGCTGGAACACCTGAAAAGGAAGATCTCTTCCTGTACTGCCATGATATGGAAACTTTCAGGGAGAAGAACCTTTGGTCCTTTGAACATCTGTTTTGTCCTAGTGTTTGTTCTAGCTGAATGCTGTTCTGAGATCTGGAGGTGCAGCTGCCACATTCAACTTGTTGTCACAGCTGAATCCAGCAACTCATATTATTAACGGCTGCTTGAAGTATACACCAGCCTGCATTCTGCATATGCTAGCACACATATTCTGCAGACCTTTGTTGAGATACCATTACTGTTAAGTCTGCCTGGAGAACTGTGACAGATGAAACCAATCTAGCCTATACTCGATGAGGACCCCATCCTGAAAGAAACCTTTCCTGAATCCCCTCTTCTGGCCTTTCAAGAACTCCCTAACCTCTCCAAGCTCATCATCAGAAGCAAGCTCCCCACAGACCAGGACACCAACTCAAAGCAGTTCCAGACCCTGCCAGAACAACAGATACAAAACCTGCAGACAGATCTCCTCTGTTACAATGATCAACACCCACCTTGACAACACACCATTCAAGATCCATGGGTCCTACACAGCCCTATCACAACATGTGATGTACGTCATCAAGTGCACTAAATGCCCCAATAGCAACTATGTGGGTGAAACCAGACAGACAATCTACGCTCTCAAAAGAACTCATACAGGAAAAATGATAAAAGATAAAACATCAAATCACCTGTGGGTGAACAATTTTCACAAATTTCTCATTCTATATCTGACCAATAGTCTTCATCCTCAAAGGGAACCTGCACAACACTTTCAAAAGATGAGCCTGGGAGCTTAAATCCATAACTTTACTAGACGCTAAAAATAACAGACTGAACAAAGTCACTGTTGTTACAGCTTATTATAACAATCTGTAACCCACTAACAACCTCTCCAGCAGCTTCTCTCCTCCCTTCCTTTCCTCCTTATGACTGGAGGGGTATCAACGGGCCACTACACCTTGAATGGTCCCTTGAAATATGTGTTAACTACTTATACTAAACACTCTGTTCCACGTTGTATTTAGCAGAAACTGAGTTAGTTTCCCAGACCTGAAGAAGAGCTCTGTGTAAGCTGGAAAGCTTGCGTCTTTCACCAACAGAAGTTGATTGAATAAAAGATATTACCTCACCCACCTGTCTCTCTAATATCCTGGGATCAACACAGCTACAACACTACTGCATACTCTTTCATCTATGACTGACTGATGCCCCATTCTCAGACAGGGAACAATACACAGCACCAGCTTGAAGGTCTGTTCATATTCAGGGGAGGAATCCCACTCCTGTGGTCTGGGATTGACACCATGGCTCATCTCTTGATACCCCTTTGCTATGGCAGCTCACACACTCTTGAACAAGAATGCTACTGCCCCTTTATCGTGCATGGATGATCAATGCCACCAGGAAGCACAAAATTATGTCCTCTCAGAGTGAAAGCATCAGTGGCAAAGAGAGTCTAACACACTAAGTAAATTCATGAGTCCATCACTGCACCTGCCTCTTTGTCCACTTGATCACAAATCTTGGACAAGCCTCAGAGGCTACTCTCAGGCTTGACCAGAGTTGCTGCAACCATGCACTGGTTTTCTCCCCATACTGTGACTGTGGGGCACCGTCACAGACAATAACTCATGTGATGGAAGTGTGCCCAATCTGACCTCTGGAGAGTGATCTACAACACACAGCTTGCCTTGATACAGAGGCCATGCTCTGGTAACAGAGCCTGGACACTGAGTGATGTGGCATCTGAGAGAGAGAGACAAGAGTGGGCAGACTTATATCATGGCTACCCTAATGCGTAGTTTTAATTTCCTGGGGGGTTAACATCTTGCAATGATTTACAAGTTAGCTTCTCTTTTTTGGCAGTTCTTTTAACTGACTAGCTATCTAACTGTGTCTGCTGTGCTGTGTGAATGGACAGACCACACTGGGAGATTATGCAATACACTGGAAGGGAGCAATGGACTGAGCAGGTTAGTACAAATTCCAAACTGCTATGGTAGCTACTGCCCCGCTTCCAATAACGTGCCGTTTTGGCTAACTGGTATTGTACAGTACAGTGCAACAAGAACAGCTGTGAGGATTATGACCCTCCCCCCTGCACAAGATTAGTTAGATCTAACAAGGGTAGAGGCAAACAAGAACAGAAAGTCAGCACAAACAAAAAGCAATGTATTGTTTAATGTAACTTATCTTGATCTCCATCAGACCATTTTGTAGGTTACCCACATTCTATCACCAGTTCCAGAGTGAGAAATGATCTAACTATTCGGTCACACAACAGCAGATTTAGGCCTCCCTCGTCCTCTCTTCTTTTTCCCATTGGTGGTTTTGTGGTTCTTTCGCCTGCTGTGGGATTCCTGCAGCTTCCTCTGAAGAATCTGGTGCTAGCCATTGTGAGAGACCGGACTAGAAAGAACACGGCTGTGATCCAGTACAGCCATTCCTTTGCTCCTATGGAAATGAGCCATACGTGCTCTTGCAGCTGAGCTCAGTGTTGTGGGAGCACAGAAGAGAATTGGGCTGGCTGCCTGATCTTGCCGCCCTTTATAAGCCCTGCTTCCTCACAGGGGGCCACTACAGTGGCAAGTGGGGGTTTTGAAGTGTGTGCTTTTAATGTGTAGTAGCATAGGTAGGTTTGAGTACATTTCCTCAGCTCTACTACTCCTTTTCTTGTGCTTTGTGCTCCTCTGGTTGGGCCTTGTCTAGATTAGTAAAAATGGTGTTTACAATTTAGAAAAACAAGCACTTTTTCCATACTCTAGACAAGGCCATGGACTAATCTGTCCCCACAATTACAGCCTGCTCCACAAGCGACAAACCCTGCTCAATAGGGCAGAAATGCCTGGCTGGGTCATGAGATGGATGGTGGTGTTTTTATTTTAACATGGTTTTGAAATTCAGCCTCTGTTCCAGCCTTGTTTTGTCTCTATCAGAGAAAATCATTCTGGGAAGATTGTGCTGAGCTTGGCAGATAGATACCTAATCTACATAATGATTAAAATAATTGGCAACTCTGTGATCAGGGCTGGAACTCTACATCCTCTGTTGTGCACTCCATCACAATGTTCTCTTCCTGAGAACCCCTCTGTCAACAGACTACTGTTAAAGCAGTATGGTGTTATTTCATTGGTTTTTAATCTAAGTAGATCTAGTAGTAGTGCTTTTTATTAAGGTTGCCTGACACTTCCCATTACGATACCCTGTTTTTCAGTTGCGCATGACTTTGCCAACCTGTAAACATTTGGGCTAAAAATGTACATGCCATCCTTGTCTGCTTTCTCTAATTAGAATTTGAATTCTTTAGGTCAGGGATTGTTTTATACTATTTGTTTATACCATGCCTGGCATGATGGGGAGCTGATCTCTGTTGGGGCTTCTTGGTGTTTGTTCAGTAATACAAATAGTAATTATGACTTTTCTAGAGAATGTCTACCATGTATGGTGACCACCACGCAGCAAAGAGTTCTATAATCCTCTTCCCCCCACAAACCTCCAAAAAGGAATGAAATATAAAATGAAACACTTAAGCCACAAGTAACTGCACAGAAATTTTATTTAAAGTGCTATCTTCCATGGGAAATGGTAAATAAATATTTAACACTATCAGGCTTTATTCCTTTGGAACCAAAATGGAATGGAATTTTTCCATTATCTTCTGTGAAACTCAACCATGCTTAGGAAGATTTTTCATCAAGCTCATTCACATACTTGACTAGATAAGTAATGAGTGGTCTGGCAGAGAAGCCTCTCTTGTGGTTGGTCCAAACATCTTGGCATATTATATGAACTCTTCTAAGGAATTGCTCAAGAGAGCAAAAATATAATGAAACCCCATAATACTTAACTTATATATTGAAAAGATTTAATTGTTTCCATTGTGGTATATTCATATATCCAGGACTCAATCCTGCCGCCCTTACTTAGCAGTCCTCTGAGCAAAGCCTGCAGGAGAAGCCCTTAATGTTTCATTTGAACACACCATGTAGTTTACGTCCTTTTTTGGTGAACTGCCATGAAATAATTACTAGAGCTGGGTGGAAGCTTCATAACAAAATGTAAAACTGGGAAGTTACCCCCAGTTGGAGGGTGCACTAGAAACCCAAATCTCATTCATGCCAAACTTAGTTAAGCAAAATAAGTCAGACACTCTGCAAACATTTCAACTACTGTCAGGCAAAACTTTAAATAAAACCAAAACTAAACACTCTTACCCAACCCCGCAGCAATTCATACGCTGTAATTCCTAGTGACCACCAGTCTACTGGGTATGAATATCCTGGAGCTCCATCCATAAAGGCCTGGAATACTTCTGGAGCTAAAATAAATAAATCAAATCTAATGAAGTGCATTGTACTTTAAAGTTAAATGGTAGCTTGTTAATAATATTTGCATTTGAATAAAAAGGAACGAGTGTGAAGTTAGGTGAAAGTAATCACTCAATCTGCATTCAGAGATGCACAGAACTGTTTTCAGGAGTGTACGAAAATTCCTAGTTTAATTAGGAACAAGGGATTTTGCATGCCCAGCTGCACTGTTTGGTGTTCAAACATAAAAAGAGAGATGGTCAAGAGTGTACAACATTCAGGCTTTAGTCCTTTCTCCAGATATACAGTTCTCCCTCTTCCAACACTTCCTGTAAGTAGAGTTCTCTAAGTTCCTAGACATTACCCTATACCAGGGGTAGGCAACCTATGGTATGCGTGTCGAAGGTGGCACACAAGCTGATTTTCAGTGCACTCACACTGCCAGGATTCTGGCCACCGGTCCAGGGGCTCTGCATTTTAATTGAATTTTAAATGAAGCTTCTTAACATTTAAAAAACTTGTTTAATTTACATACAACAACAGTTTAGTTATCTATTATAGACTTATAGAAAGAGACTTTCTAAAAATGTTACAATGTATTATTGGCACGCGAAACCTTAAATTAGAGTGAATAAATGAAGACTCGGCATACCACTTTTGAAAGGTTGCCAACCCCTGCCCTATACATAAGTATACAATATTATAACAACCGCCATTGGGAAGATATATATTGTAGCATGCCTAGCTCAGAATACTGTACTCGGCATACGTAAGGCAAAACATTATCAGTTATTTTGAAAATACCCAATTGTGCATTGAAATTGCCATTCAATTTTAAAAAGAATCCAAGGAAAAGATATATTCATTATTTATTAAATGTTTCTAGATACATAGAGGCAAGTGCATTACTGAAGTGGAGAATCATATATGAAATATGTTTGTTACTTAATGCCTGGAAGATTAAAATTAATAAATGAACTTTGTGAGCCAAATTCAACTCTAGTGTATTCAAATTCAACACTTAAATTAATGGAGTAAATGCTTTCTTAATACTGGAATGAATTTGGCCTTTGAATCCAGACAGCTGGTAGAAACAACTGTAACTTTAACCACTGGACTATGACCACCAGACTCATTTCACATAAGTCATTCGACATCTGTCATGTAGAATCAACTTTTGGTCACTACTGACTTGAGATGGATTGGAATTGGTAACCAAAAGGTGAAAGACTTTATAATTCTTTGCCAACTCCCTGAATCAGTCATTCCCCCAGTACTGAAATGGATATAAACCTCCTGCTTTAGAGTTTAAACCAATCTCTAAGAATTAAAGATTAAGATGAAAACTTCCTAGGGGATATTTGGCCACTGTTAGAGACTGGATATTGGACTTGTTGGACTGTGACTCTGATCTAGTATGGCAATTCATATGTTTCAACACAGAGTTAAAAATCTGGAGAGGCTTTATCATCTATGTTGTTATCTTCCAGGCAAAATGTTTATTGGGATTTTTCTAGGCCATCCATTTTATATTTGAAATTCACATATTGAAATCTATATATGAAATCGGGATTGTTTGGGTTTGAGATGAAAATAAATTAGAGTCAACCAAATTTGTAGGAGTTGAAATGTAACTAAATATCTTGGGAAATACTAAGTTCCCTAACTGATTTCAATTTCAGTGTTGAACAAACTCAAATGCAAAGACAGTCACTTTGACTGTATTGCCACAGAAGGTTAATTTAGTGGTTATTTTATTTATTCAATCTAGAAAATAATACAAGACTCAAATCTCCAACTCACGTATCATACATCCAAAATTCTATATTAGGATGAAATTAAGTTAATTGTTTTTTAAATTAAATATAAATCCAGACACTAATACAAAATCTGACCTGATTTGAGGTATACTATTTATGAAGTGATAAATGCCATAGAAATAGCTTGCCCACTAAAAATGCCTTTGATCTTTTCAAAATCAGACATATTATTAGTTAACTTTAGTAAGAGAAAAAAATCTTCTAAATAAAAGATCTGTAGAATCTTTTGAAAACCACAGACAACTAAAGTAAGATACGAAATGAAAAGGTAGTCATGCTTTTCTAATTAGTTCACAGTATAATGTCAGTAAACTCTGTGATAACACCACATTCCTTGGATATTTTCTAAACAATGGTATTGCCAAGCTGAACCATGATGCTAGATTGCAATTACCAGGTGAGTTCTTCCATGGCTGATACTGAGACTAATGCACTACATTACCATCTCATCACTTACAATCGCACACTAATGTGAATCTGGCATTAAATGATCTATCCTCTAGTCTAGTCACAACTAGTTCAGAGTGGCAGCCAGGGGTTTGACTATCTCACTTAGGGAATCTGCTTTAACTAAATAAAAGGAGTTCCTTATGGAGAAGTTTGTGACTTTTGGATCATTTCCTGGGGCATTCTGAAGACCTGGATTAAAACTCCCTTAAGTGATGAATTCAGAATGTCCATAAACCTACTATTCACATCTTAAGCTGTATTTACACATAGAGCAGTTCTTTATGAAATATACAACTGGGAATATAATAGTTTGTTTTTCTTACACGAGTCATAATTGTCCCTCATTCATATTTTAGGACAATTTAAAAATTATTGAGCCGAAAGTCTGTGAAGAAAGCTTGCTTGCTATATAGGCATATTATTACTCTGTTGTATGGTGCAGCATGACGCTCATTACTTAATTAATAGCTGCACTGTTGCAATATCGTGAGGGGCCCCTCTTTCATTTCTGTGGGGTAGCATTGAAAGTGCTTCATTGATGTAATGTTTAGAATTGTGTGAGAGGGTTGTAACACTGCCAGACTGCTACAGCTGGGTTTTTCTAATTCAGTGCCTGGGTTATTTATTTTATTTGTTGTGTCTGAGAGCTGCAGTGAACAATGTCACCTCATCCCCAAATTAGGTTGATCAGCAGGATGTGCTTCAAGTTTCAGCACTGAGCCAACTGTTTGTTTGGTTTTGAGGTCTATTTAAAGGTGCTCTGTTTTCCCACCTTAAGCTGGTGACAGTGTCTTCAGATCAGAAAATGAACATTTAGGCTCCTGTTTTCTAAAGCAGATAAGCAGCTTTTCTCTGCTTTAATGGTATTTATTTTCCTTCTAGAGCAACTCTCTGTAGTCCAGTAGCTTGAGAGACAGTTTTAGGATTTAAACACTTGCTCTACCAGATGAGAAGAGCCTGAATGAGTTAAGGTGTTGCATCAATTATGGCAAGTTATGTGGTACCTTATATGGCCCTATTGAAGCCAATGGAAGTTTTGCTACTGACATCCACGGTACCAGGATTTCACCCCCTTGGGCCCTGATTCAGCAAAGCACTTAAACACATTATTTTAAGCATATGCTTAAGTCTCAGAATGTGGTTAAAATTAAGCATGTGTCTAAATGCTTTTCTGAATTGGGATCTTAGGTCCACAGGATACCATCAGATCTTTATTGCAAAGCTCTGTGATTTGGCAATATTGGTGCACTTCAGGGCCCGACAACAGCCTCCTTGCTGAATTTTGGACCCATAAGAGGATGCCACCCTGAAAAGGAGGGGTGGATCCTACATATGATCTGCATTTGCATTACAAGAGCTTTGAATTGGAGTGTATGGAATAATGAAAAGAGACTATTCTGTGGAGGCCAAATTCTGAGTACAAACTGTTTGGGATAAAAGCGAGTAAAGAGTCTGCAGTGGAGCATTAAAAATGGCCACTGACTTTACTCATTGTGTTTATTGAAATATGTAAAACAATTATCCAATGCTATTAAGAGTAAAGGTCAAATCCAGCCCTGATGCCCAGGGCTGTGGAAATCCCCCAGCAACAGAACCAGTGTGGTTCTATCATATAAAAGCAGGAGGGAGCTTGCTTCAAGTAGACCATGCATGCGGGTGGACACCCTGGTGTGGTGTGGAGCCCAACTCTGGGCAGGCACCTGATGCACAGGGTAGGGTCTTGGGTGGTCAGAGTTGGAGAGGGAAAGAGGCTCTACTACTGTGTGGATCCTCTGCTGCTGTGTCCCTTCATGATGTGGAGCTGCATGAGTTATGGAGGGCTACTTCAACCCTTCATGGAGTAGATCTTCAGCATATCTACAGGCATGAGGTGGAGAGAATGCCGACCCTTCTTCTCCCTGCACATCTTCCTAGCCCTCAGAGTAGCTACTTGGACTGGGCTTTGTTTTTTGCCCTAATCGATTCATTCAAATGTGTTGAACTGAAAGAGCCCAGGTAAGAGGGGAAATTCCATTTCTGCCTGGTTCCAGTGAAATCCACCCACCAATGCTCTTCAGCAAGATATTAACTTAAAATTGTTGAGACTGATCTTACTAGCATACATCATTGCAGTGAAGTCAATGGGGTTTTGTGTGGTAGCAAGCATAACTCTTACCATGAGGTTAAGTGCTTCACTAGCTCCGTCTAGATGTCTGGCAGCATGAGCTCTGGGTACGACAACCTCACAGAGGAGAGATAAAGTGATGCTGTAGGCACTAGGCTCTACAGACGCCAGCTCTTGGTGAGTTCCCATAAACACACATTTCAAGCAAGTAACAGAGTAACTATTTTACTAGGGCTGCTGAAAATAAAGGGTGTGACTGGCCCTAGGCATAAGGACTTCAATAGGGATAATAAAGTTCAAAGCAACAGTCCTAACTCAACCCCTAAGAGCCATCCAGAACAGGGCGAGGAAGCAAAGGTGGCTGCCTGTTTCCTCCTGCTGTAGCTATTGCTGACACTGTACCTGCAACAGCATTTACACAGCCTGCTCCCAGGCTGGACCTCCAGCCTCTACTTTTCTCCTGAACTGGTCCCCTCTGATTGCAGGATATACTTCTTTTTTCCCCCCTTGTACCTGTGATTATAAGCTTGCTGGATACTGGACCTGGTAATATAGTGCAGTCCTCTGGTTAGGTACTTTCCCACTCATTTCAAGTGACAGGAAGGAGGCAGCAGGTTCATTTATATTCTAAGAACAAGTGATCCTTTGCTGACCATATGAGGAGGCACAACATTCTTGTTAGCTTCTTGCAGAAGCAGAAGTCTCACAGAATTAAAACAAAGACCTGATTTCCAGAGGTGCTGAGTACTTGCAGCTCCCATTGAATCCAAGGGATTTAATTTTTGTCACGTTCCCAATTAATGTATTCTGCCTTCCGCTCTCCACATCTACTTACTGTGCATTAGCCAGGATAGTAGTATCACTCATCCTTTTAAAGGTTGAACTCAATTAAAACTGCAAGTGTAAGGACTTCTGGGAATCAGGCCCTAAACTGGGCACCCAAAGACACAGACACCCAAAAAGGTAGACACTTCTGAAAATGAAGATCTCAGGGACCAGACAACTTTTGGCCTAGATAAAAAGGAAAATCACCGTGCACACCACAGTGGTGTTATTGCTTATGGTCAAATCCCATTCCACACAATACTGAATGAAACGGAAAGCATACAGTGGTAATGAATCAGAACAGGATAGAGAGGAGTCGATGTCCCGTGTTAGGACACCTGTGCCAACTTTAACATGGTAAATGATATCAAAGATGATTTATTGGTAGGTTTAACAACAAATTCACTCACCCTTTTGACTGCAAAGACTCTTCAAGTTATAAATCTTCATTTCTTTTTCCTCTACCTCTACACTTTTTTCTCTTAACATATTTTTAATCTCACTATGTTTTATGCTCTTGTTTGCTTTCTTCAAAACTAACATAAAATTAGCCTGTTTGGGTGGTAAACAGAGTCTGTTTGAATGTATTCAAGGGTCCCCCCATATATTTTCTTTTAAATGAACTAACAAATAAAACAACATACCATCTCCTTTTCCAGAGTTCAATATTTAAAGATTATTGTAAATCTTAAAATATCTTTTGGCATCCAAAGATCTACAATGCCATATCATTGCAGATCTTTATAGATTCTAAGGCCAGACACGACCATTGTGATAATCTAGTCTGACCTCTTGTATAACTAAGGCCATAGAACTTCCCCAACATAATTACTGTTGGAAGGAGAGTAGAGCTTTTAGAAAAACATCCAATCTTAATTTTAAGATTTGCAGTGATGGAGAATCCACAACCACCATTGGTAAATTGTTCCAGTGGTTAATTACCCTATCATCTCTGCACCCAGATGTTTCAGAATAGCATTTTATGATACATTAGCCCATTGCATGTTTTGCCTTAGAGTGAGATCATATTTGGAGAACAGGTAATAACCATAATTAAGCATAAAAACTGTAAAGCATGTTTCTTTCAGGTTATAGTATTCATTCTGATGGGTCTGCCAAACATTGCTAGACATGGCTAACTTCAGATTACCTTAATCTATCCACATCAGTGCTCCATGTTCACCATTATTCATTTTAATTGTGTACTTTGAGCTTCAAGTACATTTTGTGAAATAGATCATTTCTGACAAATTAATTCATAGATACTCTTCCACTCTGCAGTTGTCATAGCAGCCAAATGATCTATACTCTGACAACATAACAGTGATGCAGTTCAGGGTTATAGGTATGTTATAGAAAATGAAAAAGCTGACTTGAATTTTTACTTAATCTACTGATAATTCTGCTCCCTACTTGTGACGAGTCTTCAGTATCCAACATTACCTTGCACAAGCTTGCAATAAAGGGAATATAAATATAATTGCAAATAATATTGTACTCACTTTTCTATGATCACATACAACTTTATTTAACCAGCAGCAGTTAAACAGGCCAAAACATAGGCCAAAACATTGTCCAGAGTTCATATTAAATTGAGGTTGCCTGAAGTTAGCCATCTGAGCACTTTCAGCTCCCACTGAATTCAATGACCAAAGCGTAAGTGCTTAGCACTTTTGAAAATCAGGCCATTTTAATTAGGTGCTTAAATGTGCATTTAGGAGTGTCATTTTTGGCACCCAGGTTTGAAAATATTGACCATGATAAATTAATCAGCTTGAGGTTTGTAACTTTCAAGAGTGACTGGCCCAAACAGAGAATATCTATTACCTTACTTGATAGGTTACCTTTATGATCACACCAATGTGCACTATCAGACAACATAATGAAATCAGGGCCTTGACATGCCTCTGGGAGGAATCCCAATTGTCAACAGGAAAGGAGATTTCTTTTTTGATGAATTGTTTTAGTTTCATTCTTTCAGTAAGAACCTAAGTGAAGAAACTCCAGTGTGCCTGACCAGTACTACATTTGAAACTGACAGGTGTTGATTAGGGAAGCTTTGGGAGGCTTATAGCAGAGATTTTTCATACTGAGAGGCACTGTTGTGTTCTCTCATGGGCAAGTTAGAACTGTGCTAAATCAGTGAGAGAAAGAGAGAGAGAGAGGCAAAAAAAAGAAAGAGATGCAGTGCAGACCTTTTCAAGTGACCTTTATTTTCTTCTAATGCATCTCCTGGTTTGCAATACATGTAAGCAATAATGATAGCAGTGCAAGGCAATTCCTGAAGATTAATTACTGGCTAGAAGGAGTTGACAGCCTCAGATGCAGCTGAGTGCTACTATCCAAGCTGGTCATTAATTCCTCTGAAATGTCCTGTACTGAGGTTATCATTGCTATTATAAATAGAAAATAAAATTTTAAAAAATCGTAGTTAAATGGCCTTTTATGTAATGGGTGGGGGAGTTTGAATTTGTATGCACAAGGCTATTGCTAAAGAATTAATGCCATAGTATATTAGACAATCAGACTGGTGGTGGTGTCATCTCTCAACATTACCTCCAGCTGGTAAGCATCAGTGAAAAAGTGAGAAATCTGCATATCGCTGTGTGTGATAGAAATTATTTAGGTTCATAGCATATAAAACCAGCAGCACACTCTGCTCATTCAATGGCATTTACATACCACAGCAATGGAGGCTGCATGAGAGCCGAGACAGATAAGGTAATTCAAATAAATAACAAATGGATCCCAGGACAAATACTTTGTGTGTCATATAAAAGTTTGCATCTAAATTGTAGGCACCAACCCTGCAAAAATGTACTTAACTTTATGCACTGGGAGTATTCCCATTGAGTGAGTAAAGTTAGGCACATGTGGAAGTCTTTGAAGGATCAGGGCCAAAGCTTGTACGGATAGTGAAAGTGTATCTTGGCAAGGACTATGCTTGCGAGTGTTTACCAATCAAACAGTAAAACACAAACATACATTCATATTCTCTGGCATTGTGCTGAATTGCTTATGGTTAATCTTAACATGCCAAGATAGGGGAGTTCATTGAATTATAATCCTCAAAAAATGCCCTACTAGTCAATGGAGGAGAATGGAAGCCTAAATTGCAGCAAATTACAATGTAACTTCCTCAGTTGCTATGGCAATGGGTGTTATAGAAATGCCTTTAAGTACATAAAATACCAAGTTGCAGGAGATAACTTATTAATTAGCCCAACAAAGGACATGCTTCTGTGAATCAAAGTCTTTTCATCAGGCCATGATGGATAGCAAGATAATCTATACTGTGTAGTAGAAGACTGTTAATTCAGAGCCTAAGTCAAAATCTGATCAAAGAGAGATGGGGCAAGATTTTCAAAGGTATTTAGATGCCCAAAGATGCACACAGGTGCCTAGTGGGATTTTCAAAACACCTACATAGTTGGACACCTAATTTCCATTGATTTCAATGGGAGTTAGGTGCCTAAATACCTTTGTAAATCTGGTCCGTGGTGTAGAAAGATGTGAAACAATCATAGGTGTGGAATGGTGCTTCCCACAATTAATAGTTCTGTCAGGATTACAATGACTCTGTGTTCTATCAATCAAAACAAAAGCACAGGGTGAGGACAAAACAAATCAATATATTTGAAAGCACACAATCTTCCTCCTCATTTTAACAAAACAGCATTAGAGGAACACATCTAATAGAGAGATTACTCCATTTCTAGTGTGGCCATACTGGTGGTAAAGGAGACACAATGCAGACGAAGACAAACCCTAGGGGCATTAATGGACCTCAAAATCTGGGCAACGGAAGCACTGGTCTGACCTCCACAGATCCACCCTTGTCTCCAAAGCCAGCCTCCTGCTGGAGCCCAGAATGACTAGGATGTGGGGCAGCTCCCACACCATAGATTTCTGCTGCAATGCTGATTTGCACTCTTTTTGCCAGCAAACAGCTAAATCTGAGCACCTATCCCCTCTATTCTAAACATTGCTGCCAGATTGTCCTCTCCCCTTGGCCACAGCAGAAAAAAGTGAAACTCTGGTCCATTCTTTGGGTCCCCATTTTCTGTGTGGGAGAAGGAGCAGTGGAGATAGGGGAAGAAGATTAGTAGGAAGAGAGAATGAAGAACCAGGAAAGAAATGGTATTGGGCAGAGGGAGAGAAAGATGGAAATATAATATTGAGGAAGAAAAGCAAAGACATATATAAGATGGAAAGGAATGGGAGAGTGAGAGAAAATAGTAGGTCCGGTGCAAGAATAAAGAAACTGAAGACACAGACAGAATGAAAAAGGAGAAGCACAATGAGGGAACAATGGTGAAGAGAGAGCTACCCATGAAAGAGCCGTTCATTCACTGTGCACCTCATTACACATCTTGCACAAAGTGCACTGAGAGTCTAATCCTGAATGAGATGAAAGCTCTCATCATATTAACTGCAATTTACAGGGTGAATACAGATAAACCGAGGGCCCTAAGGAGCCCTGCCTCATTAACTGTATCATACAAAAATGAGTAACTTTAAAAGGTACACCATGATACATGCAGAGTCTTGCCTCCTTCAGGACCCAATGCAGTTTCATTGCAGTGACTAAAAAGACTCCTACTGATTTCAGTGGGAACTGGATTGGGCCCTCAAATGCACAGATTACAAAACTGTCATCTACCACATACACACTTTTGCACTGGGCTGGTGCATACACTTCAAGAAATATGTAATGCTGATGTACTTACACAGTGTGCCAGGATTGAGACTCGGGTCATGCGCTGCATATATGCAGTGCAACCGACTTTATGCCAAACATGATCTAAAAGAACTAACGTTCATATCAACTTCACTGCCAACACACAAAGTGCCATTTCCAAAGTCCCATAGTTAGACCAAATCAAAAACAATTTCCACTAGAACACTGAAAGTCTCTTCTGAATGACAGGTTCCTGCCATACTTCAACATTTAATTCCCAGATGGGAGCGGGCAAAGGAGACAAAGGGAATTGCATTCTGAGTTACAGTATTTGTTACTTAACTGGTGCTACAGATCAAGCAACTGGAACTACTCACAATGGGTGAAATCCTGGCCTTGGTAAAGTCAATGGCAAAACTCCCACTGACTTCAATCAGGGCCAGGATTTCATGCCATCCTTGTTTGATTGGATCTGAGAAACCAGCCACTATTTTTATAAAATGCATATCCAAAAGAGTACATTTTTTCAACTATTATCTAAAATCCAAAGGGCATTCTTCTCCATATAACAACAATGTTAAAGTCAAAGTGCTCGTATAATGCCGCTTTAATATCAGAACGTTCAATGTGTTTTAGATCACGTGAGAATTAATCCTGCAATATGTGGCCAGATCCTGATGCTCACATAGGACCCACTAACTCCAGTGGGGCTGCAGGTGGGAGCAAGGTTTCACCTACAGTGTGCACCTTACAGCATTGGGGCTTTAAGGCCTGATTTTTCCATCTTTACAAATGCTGGGTAGTACCTTACTATAAAAGTAGTCCATTGATTTTAATGGAACTATTCACAGAGTAAGGATGACAGAAGGCTCTTAGGCCAGATGACTAACACCTAAAAACCTTTGAGCATTTAGACACCTTGAAATCAATGGGAGTTCGGTGCATCTGAAAAAGTGGGTTTTTTACCCACGAAAGCTTATGCCCGAAAAAATCTGTTAGTCTTTAAGGTGCCTCCAGACTCCTCTTTGTTTATGTGGATACAGATTAACACAGCTATCCCTCTGATACAAAATACCTTTGTGAATCTGAGCCTTAGTGCCAGATGTAGAGGGATTTAGATTCCTAAAGTTACAGATAGGTGCTTAAGTGCATTAGGCACTTAATTCTCATTGGACTTTCAATTGGAATTAGGTGCCTAACTTGCTTAGGCACTTTTATAAAATAAACTAGATGCCCCTCTGTATCTTCCAGCACCTAAATCACTTTGTACATCTGGCCCTTATGCCCCAATTCAACAAGGTATTTAAGCACATGCCTAACTAAGTCAATTGAAGTCATTGGTGCTACTCATGTTTCAAGTTAAACACACGACTAAACACCATGCTGACGCAGGGCCATACTGGTTAATACAGTAGTTTCAATGAAAAGGATAAATGGAACTTAGTTTCTGAAATATCTCCAGATTTGTACATGCTCAGAGGAAATGCTAACAGCTTTCTCAGCATTTGCACAGCAGCACTCCAATATCAATTTTCACTCACAGAAGGTTAATAATTCTACCAATTGAGGTTTAAATAGAA
Organism: Chelonoidis abingdonii; assembly: GCF_003597395.2. Lineage (NCBI taxonomy): Eukaryota > Metazoa > Chordata > Testudines > Testudinidae > Chelonoidis > Chelonoidis abingdonii. The sequence goes on along the minus strand of NC_133773.1, from coordinate 120,017,477 downwards.
AGCAGAAATTAAATCAGAAGGGTAGCAAGTAATTTGCTATTTAGAAGAGTAGCAGTTTAAAAAATGAAATGAAATAATAAAATGAAAGAAAACAACTTTTCCCCTCCACTGGAAATGTAAATATCAACTTGTTTGGACAGTAAGTAGCAGTTTATCTCCTACTGCACAGAGTTTACTTTTCCTTTTTGCCTCCCATAAGTCCGGCCCCTTCTCCACCTGGTGGGATGGTGGGAATGGGGCCAGTAGGGGATTGGCCAGATTCCCCAAATCTGGAAGCAACATGGAGTCTGTATACAGACAAAATCAAAGTCTATAATGTGGTAGTCCTCACAACATTGCTCTATGGGTGTGAAACATGGATCTGTTACTAAAGAGCAAAAATCTAAATTATGACTAACTTCCTGGCTGAGTTCTATTAATATATGTGAAAGCTGAAATAAGAACATAAGAATGGCAATACTGGGTCAGACCAAAGGTCCATCTAGTCCAGTATCCTGTCTTCTGACAGTGGCCAATGGCAGGTGCCCCAGAGGGAGTGAGCAGAACAGGTAATCATCAAGAGATCCATCCCCTATTGCCCATTCCCAGCTACTGGAAAACAGAAGCTAGGGATACCATCCCCACCCATCCTGGCTAATAGCCATTGATGGACCTATCCTCCGTGAATTTATCTAGTTCTTTTTTGAACCCTTTTATAGTATTGGCCTTCACAACATCCTCTGGCAAAGAGTTCCACTGGTTGACTGTACATTGTGTGAAAAAATACTTCCTTTTGTTTGCTTTAAACCTGCTACCTATTAATTTCATTTGGTGACCCCTAGTTCTTGTGGTATGAGAAGGGAGTAAATAACACTTCCTTATTTACTTTCTCCACACCAGTCATGATTTTATAGATCTTTAGCATAACATATCTGGAAAGTCCCAGTCTTATTAATCTCTTCTCATATGGCAGCCATTCCATACCCCTTATCATTTTTGTTGCCCTTTTCTGAACCTTTTCCAAGTCCAATACATCTTTAAGATGGGGCGACCATATCTGCACGCAGTGTTCAAGATGTGGGTGTACCTTGGATTTATATAGAGGCAATATGATATTATCTGTCTTAAATGTGTGTGGTACATGGTAACATGGTACTTCAAGTCTGAACATGCTGGTAATTTCTAGCGATTGGTCAAGGGCTGTTTTAGAAGGGTTTTGTTTCTTTATTCACACCCTCAGTAGTTAATATGCCTCAGTAGTTTTTAATCCTCATATATTCATATGATTTCATCACGGCAAAGATTTATTAGATTAAATTAGCTGAATATGACATACACTGATTCTATAGCACCGTACTAATCTGCAATGTAGTTATACAGTCTCTCTTGCATCTATTCTTAGAATATTGCCCTCTATACAACTTGTCCTGAATATAATTGTGCGTGTATGTGTGTGTACATATGTTAGTGTACGTGTGAGTGTGCATGTGTGTAATCTCTAGACCAGCTTCAATCCGGCAGCATTATGCTGATGTCTAACAGAATGTTGGTCCTATACATTTAAAATGAATACATATAACAGTCTCAGGCTAATGAATATGAAATGTATCCATAATTAAGTGTCCTCCTTATTTTCTGTTGTCAAAGGTCTCACTGCAGTTAAACTGTCACATCTTTTCTAGCAAGCTGCTTGAGCAATCATTTGCATTAATGTCTGGCAGAGTATTATGAGCTAGTGGATTGAGTATAAGGCTCGGACCCAGGAGCTTCCAAATTCTATTCCCATCTATGCCACTGACTTTTGTTAATAATATTGGGTTTATGTAACATTATAATTAGTTTGTCATTTCAGAAACATTAGTTTGCTATTGCCTCACGATATTCTTATGGGGCAGGCAAATGTCATTGCCCCCAATTTATAAGTGAAGAAACTGAAACTTAGACAGGTTAACTGATTTGCATAAAGTCACACAACAAGTTAGTGGAAGAACCAGAATTAGACCCAAGTACCCTACTCCTAGTTCAACATTTACTCCACTACACCATTGTGCTCCCCAGATAAGTCACAGAAATCTGTCTACAGAAGGGAGATAATTATTTGCCTGCCAACCCTCCTTGGAGCTCTTGCTCAATCCCTTGTGAAGATGAGCACTCAGAAGTTAACTTGCTCTTGCAGGAATCATGACTTCTTCTTGCATTCCAAAAAGCACTGGTAGATCAGCAATGAAACCATTAAAGGTTATAAGCCAAGGGTGGGCTTTCCAGAAGTGCTGAAACATTGGCCTAAATTAGCTCCCAAAGCAGCAAATGCCAAAAACCTCCATCAGTTTCAGTAAGAGCAGAATTCGGCCAGTGCTGAATGCTTTTTAAAAATCCCACACCACATTCACATCCTGTGTTCTACACTTCACTCATTGTAATTACATCAGAACAGAATTCAGCCCTACGCAATATTTTTGCTTTACCTGTAAGGTTTAAGGTTGATGTCAGAAATTAACCAGCTTTCTTCTGCCTTTGATAGTACTTCTATGCACTATTAATATATGCCTGACTCAATGTATATTAAATGTTGAACAGGACTCCTGGTAAATCCAAATTTCTCTAACATTGTCAGATGAAAAGTCATAATTCAGTCTGACGATGACCTCTAAAATGAGCTGTGGAAATCAGAGATAACCAGCATGCAAGGTAGCTAGACCTAGCTATGAATTTTCCAGGCAATTTACTGCAGATTTTATTGGCTCTGTATTTTGTTAATTGGATTATGTCCTGAAATTTATTTTATTAGTTTGATATTAAATGAAGTCAGGCTGCATTATTCAGATGACTGAAACAGAAGAGAAAACAATAGGAAACCTCTATGTGGGAACTGAACTATCCTCTATAAACTCTAATGCATGAAGTAAAGAATACATACATGTAGAAACTCTGCCATACAGTTATAGTTCAGTCACTAAATAGAGATTTGTAAGACTCAAATAATATTAATGTTTATGCAAAATAAATAAAATGATATATGATATATAGAATTAAGATAATTCACACATTTTAATACTTTTAAAAATTAACCAAACATATTGGAGGGATGTAGTATCAATATTATGAACAGGCATGCCCTATAATAGGATTTGATATTTTATGTGGAGAATGTTGGCTGCAACCCACATCTGACTGCCACTTTGTACAGTTAATAACCCATAGATTCATAGACTTTAAAGTCAGAAGGGACCATTGTGATCATCTAGTCTGACCTCCTGCACACTGGAGGCCACAGAACCTCACTCACTCCTGTAATAGATAATTAACCTCTGGCTGAGTTACTGAAGTCCTCAAATCATGATTTAAAGAGACTTCAAGTGACAGAGAATCCACCATTTACTCGACTTCAAACCTGCAAGTGACCCGTACTTCATGCTGCAGAGAAAGGTGAAAACTCCGTCCCCCAGGATCTCTACCAATTTGACCTTGGGAAAAATTCCTTCCTGATCCCAAATATGGCAATCAGTTGGACCCTGAGCATGTCAGTAAGACCCACCAGCTAGACACCTGGGAAAGAATCCTCTCTTGTAACTCAGAGCCCTTCCCATCTAGTGTCCCATCTCAGGCGGTTGAGAATATTTGCTATTCATTTGTTCTTGTGTCAACATTGGTGCTTCACTTTAACTCCTTTCCTTCCCTAATATTTATCCCTGTGATGTAATTATAGAGAGCAATCATATCTCCCCTCAGCCTTCGTTTGGTTAGGCTAAACAAGACAAGCTCCTTGACTCTCTTCTCATAAGGTAGGTTTTCCATTGCCCTGATCATCCTATTAACTCTTCCCTGTGCCTGTTCCAGTTTTAATTCATCTTGTTTAAACATGGGAGACAAGAATTGTACCAGTATTCCAGATGATGTCTCATCAGTGCCTGATATAATGGTACTAACACTTCCCTGTCTCTACTGGAATTAACTTGCCTGTTGCATCCTAGGACTGCATTAGCCTTTTTCACAGCAACATCACATTGACGATTCATAGTTATCCTGTGATCAGCTATTACACCCAGGTCTTTCTCCTTCTCTGTTGCTTCCAACTGATATGTCCCTAGCTTATAGCAAAAAATTTTTTGGTTAGTCCCTAGTGCATAACCTTGTATTTCGCCCTATTACATTTCATCCCATTTCTATTACTCCAGTTTTCAAAGTTGTCCAGATCTTCTTGCATATTATTCTGGTCCTCCTCAGTACTGGTAATACTTTCCAACTTTGCATCATCCGCAAATTTATTAGCACACACCCACATTTTGTGCCAAGGTAATTAATGAAAATGTTAAATAAGACCGGTCCCAAGATCAATGCCTGAGGAACTCCACTAGTAACATCCCTCCAGCCTGACAGTTCACTTTTCAATATGACCCATTGTAGGCTCTCCTTTAACCAGTTCCTCATCTACCTTTCAATTACCATATTAATCCCCATCTTCTCCAATTTAACTAATCATTTCCCACATGGAACTGTATCAAATGCCTTACTGAAGTCCAGGTAGATGAGATCTACTGCATTTCCTTTGTCTAAAAAATCAGTTATCTTCTTAAAAAAGAGATCAGATTTGTCTGGCATGATCTATTTTTTGTGAAACCATGTTGTATTTTATCCCAGTTACCATTTACCTCCAGCTTGGATCTGATCTCGCTGCCACCATCCAAAATTTCCAGGGTTTTGGCCCCCTCTGGTCTCCCCAAAACCTTCCCTGGAGGGACCCCAAGACTCAGAAACCCTGAGCCTACAACAAAGGGAAATAACCCACTTCCCTTCCCTCTCTCTCTCCCACCCAGACTTTCCTCTCTGGGCTAACCTGGGAGTATTGATGCAATCTCTTTACATCACAATACCAAGAAGCATATCTCCTCTATTCCACAAAGAGACAAACCCCAAATACAAGGAAACAGAAGAGATTCTATCTCTCCTCCCCCTTAGCTTCTTCCCGCCCTGGGACACTAGGAGAGTTAAACACAGAGCGTAGTGTTTCCCCTCCCCCCTGTCTTTCCTTTCTCCTTAACCAGAGAAAAACTCAAACAGGTTTTAAAAAGAAAGCTTTATATAAAAAAGAAAGAAAAAAGACATAAACATATTCTCTGTAACAAGATGACAATACAGGGCTATTGCTTATAAGAAAAATATGAATAAACAGTCTGATTCAAAAAGATATCCAATTTGAAACATTCCAGCAAGTTACACACATGTAAATACACCCAAAACAACATAAAAGCCTATATTGTTTTTCTACCTGTACTTACAAGTTGGAAGCAGAAGATTAGAAGAAGAAAGAAGCTTCTCATAGCTGAGAGACAAACAAAAGACTCAGAGTCCAAAAATTCCCTCCCTGACTTTGAAAAATCCAGTTTCCTGATTGGTCCTCTGGTCAGGTGTTTGGTTTCCTTTGTTAACCCTTTACAGGTAAAAGAAATATTAACCCTTAGCTATCTATTTATGACAGTCCTTAACTCCTTTCTCTTTAAAATGTGGTCCAGAACCACCTTCTGTTGCTCAGAAAGCTCTGTTAGTTCTGGAAATGCCTAGCAGTTGCACAGCATCTTTCTTCCTGAAATTCCAAAACTTTTAAAGCACACTCAAGACCAAGTAATCACCTGAAGGAAGTAAAAACAAAAGTCATATTCCAGCTGTAGACTTAGGACAGTGACCTTACAAGAAATACATCTCTCTGATAAGGATCATCACACTCTTATTTTCCTCCCAGATATTCACAGTGCAGGTTTCATGTGACCCATGTCACTAAAACATTTCAGTTAGTTGTTGATAGCAGATATGTCTGTCAAAAGCCAGCCCTTAAATAAAAGATCTGACATATGAAGTGACCTTCTCCAGTGACTGCCAGAGAAGAGGGGAACGACAGCCTGCAAGCCTATGCATTTTCTGAGAGGTGTTCTGACAATAAAAAATTATAGTGATTGTTTTTCCTATCAGCACCCTCAAGCTACACCTGATATAGGAGATTTGGAACTAATTTTTTCAAAAACTCAGCAGTAGGTGAGAAACATGATTTCTAATATACATTTGGGAACAGGGCCGGTGCTACCATTTAGGCCAACTAGGCGGTTGCGACACCTTAAATCTGAATGAATAAATGAAGACTTGGCACACCAGTTCTGAAAGGCTGCCGACCCCTGCCCTACAGGCTTAGTAAAGAGTTCTAGGAAATTGCAAAGTTTAAATGGGGGTTTCAATTGCAATGTGTTTTACTTGTGTCTATTCATGAAGATCACCTGAAAACATCAGCAGGGGTAAAATACAGGGAGAGACTGTCTAAAATAGCTGAAGTTTCAATCGAATGTGGCTTTATGAACAAAAACATTTATTTGTTCTTTGAAATGGATTGGTAGGTAGTCAGGACAATCCCTGAGGCAGAGGTGCAGTGTGCTTCTTGGGATCTGCTCCAGTGAATAAAAAGGCATTATTTTATAGATAGGGAAACGCACAAAGAAGTTTAGGGCCAGATTCTGAAACCATTGCATGAAGTTGTACTAAGCTAATGCTGCAGAATCAGATGCTAAGGCAATGTCTAGACTGAGAAAATAGGCTATGTTCTAAAGTGCATTGACCTCAACCAGAATTGACCACAACCAGCTAACACATTTTAAACACACAACTTACCTGGTCTATACTAGGTGCAAAGTCCTGTTTAAAATTATGTTAAAGCATGTTCCCCACCATGTTTTAAAGCATGGCCTCTTCTCCTCGTTTAGACCTGGTGTAAGTGGCTTGCCCAAGGTTATATAGAAAGTCTGTGGCAGACAGTCTATGAACTTCTTAGAAAATATCTTTGTTTCAAATAACTAGCACAAATAAAAACTAGAACTTTGATACCAACATTGCAATTAATTGTTTGCATTTTGCTAAGGGTCTGATTTTCCTCTGACATAACCCACATAAATCAGGAGTATATCAAGCAAACTCAATGAAGTTACAAAGGCAAAACCAGCACAAGTGAGATCAGGATCAGGCCCTGTCTGGCAATAGTAGTGTTTTTTTGCAGCCTTGATATCCATCATAAACTGCAGAGCATCCACACTCCTCACTTCTCACACTGAAACAGATAATTTTAACAGTTCAAAAAGCCCTACAGGCTATGCAAAAAATGCTCTCTCACATTTACAAATGAATCCAAGGCTTGAAACTCCTCTGACAGGCAGAGTAGTGAAGACTTTGAACTTGTGGCTTTTGCTATATTTTGGTATTTCCAAGAAATGGGGAAGATACAGTAGAAGGAAAGCAGGATGATGGAGGGGATTGATTATCTCTAGGTAAAGGGCTAGAGATAGCATTTTTCTCTTGCAATTTCTTTTGTATTGAGGTTTTTCTGGTGGTTTTATTTTGGGAGGAGGGGGGAGGTCAGGGAGAAGGAGGCCCTAGCCTCACTGCTGTGTAATTGAACTAAATTCTGAAAGGAATAGAAAAGAGAGGATACCAATGCTATTTATCTTAATGTTAAATTAAAGAAGAGGCAGAATGATAAGGGAACAGGATAATTAAGAGATTTAGGAAGAATTTCTTTAGATACTGATGTGGCCAGCCCCTGCACTGGGCACAAGGGGAAGGGTGTATGAAATGGGGCCTAACCATAATTGCAGCCGTTATTATTATTATTTGTATTATCAAGTGCATCTCTGAATACAAGAAATGCTCCTAGCTATCATCACTAGCTGCCTTAGAGGGGGTTGGGAGGCATTTTGCCTCCTCCTGCACTGGTCTATGGATTGTGCCAACTATAGGGAAGAGCATATGTTGCTCCTCCTGCATTCTTGGAATTTTCAGGAGACAGCGGTTAGTGCAGGCCACTGGTTTAAATGCACAAGCTGGCCCCTAGAGTAGCAGTCAATAAGCTACAGCAGAACCCCGTGTACTCATCCTTTACTGCAAAATTGTCTTGCAGAATCCAAATTTGAAAAGTTATGTTTCTAGCTCTTATGTGAAGAAACACTTCCAAACATGAACCAAGTATGAGCTCAGGAAGTGCGGTCTGCCTGAGCATGCAGACAGCCTGAAACAAGCTCCAAGAGGTGCTCAGTCTCCTATTCATCTCATTGGAATCTAATCATGTACATTTCAGTATCCATACTTTTAACCAATTCACTGCAGATAATTTGAACATCCACACAATGCGTTTATTCTACACACCCAGATAATTTGCCACATCATACTGGAGCTAAAATCCCACCTGTCCCCTAACCAAATACCCAAACCTCCCACTTTCATCTAACAACTTGTATAACAGTTGTGCATTTTCAATATAAATTTCTGCAGCCCACTGAAGATTAAAAATTTAAGGATATCATAAAATTCATTTAATTAAATACAAAATTAAACATTAATTAAATAATTAATACAGTTATTGTTTTATTCATTTTCACATTTAAATGAATAACCCTCCTCCCCATTTTTCATTTATCTGAGTCCTCTGAAGAATCTCCAGTATTCAGGAGTGTTGCTGAAGAATTTAAGTAACAATAATTTGTGCATTATAGTGGCATGGGAGCACCACTATAAGTTAAGGTTGCTTCACGACATCTGTTTAACGATGGACCTTTCTGGGGTCTTGGCTACACTGGCGCTTTACAGCGCTGCAACTTTCTCGCTCAGGGGTGTGAAAAAAAACACCCCGCTGAGCGCTGCAAGATACAGTGTAAACAGTGCCGCAGCACTGGGAGCGTGGCTCCCAGCGCTGCAAGCTAAACCCCATGAGGATGTGGAGTACGTGCAGCGCTGGCACTGCGACCACACTCACACTTCAAAGAGCTGCTGCGGCAGCGCTCCCTCGGCAGCTCTTTGAAGTTTCAAGTGTAGCCATACCGTAAGTCTTCTAAAATTGACATGCTTAGCTGTATTTCTTTGAAAGTTCATGTTCCTTAAGAAGTTGCAGTGTGGGGCTAGTGACCCAAAGTTGGAGTCATTTGAGGCACAGATGCTGGAGCAGTGGTGGGCAACCTGCGGCCCTTGGGCCACATGTGGCCCATCAGGGTAATCCACTGGCAGGTCGCCAGACAGTTTGTTTACATTTACATTGCCGGCCACAGCTCCCAGTGGCTGTGGTTCGCCATTCCCAGCCAATAGGACCTGCAGGAAACGGTGGCAAGCATGTCCCTGTGGCCCACACTGCCTCCCGCAGCTCCCACAAGCCTCAGGCTGCCCACCAGTGTTCTGGAGATATAAGATACAGTTTCAGAGAGGGGGTTGTGTGTGTGTGTTTTGGGTTTTTATTTTTTTTTCTCAGAGCTTGAGATCAAACTACTGATGTGATGTGGTTTATAATAGTCTCAATCAAGTTTTCAATCAACTCAGAAAGTTTTCTCAAGGTAGTGCATGACACTCATGAAATCTTTGGAGGACCCAAATTAAAAACAGTATTTAAGAAAGTGTACATTTTTTACAGTGTCCATGCCCCAATATAGAAACAGAGCTAAACAGAGTCCATCCCCACAATTTTGTGTGTTTTAAATATAAATCTTGTGAGTGCGCTAAAATCTGAATGGTTACTCAGATTGTTTTGAAATTCTCCCTTTGGTGGTTGGGGCTTGGAGTCAATCAGTCCTACTCTGGCAGCTTTTAATTCTTCGCTTTGGTTTATTTTTCAGTATTTACAGGGTGGGCCTCCGGTTATGCACGAGTACTTCTCTTAAGCAAAACCCCCTAAACTCACAACACAAAAGAAATACAGTTCCCTGCCCCCTCCCTGGGCCAATGTCTTATTACACTGGCTCTGGTTGCTGACCCTTCCCCAAACAGAAATTAACTTGATTGTTTCCCCTAAGGAGAGAAGAACGGCCTTCCACCTAGGAAGGTATCATAGGCTGGGGGAAGCTGTGCCTCTCCAAACAGCCAGGGATGGCCCTTCCCCCACTCTGCCCCCCTGACTCCCCCCTCCTGCTTCCCCTCCAGTCTCTCTATGGCTGCGCCACTCGCCCTCCTGTCGTTCTGGGGCTGGGGAGGATGTGGCCTTGCCACCGGCCCTCCCGTCACTCTGGGGCCCTCACAGTGCTGGGAAGGCTGTGGCCACACCGGCGCTCTGGGGTTGGGGGCACTAGCCTGTGGTAGGGGCCAATGGCTGTGGTGGTGGTGGGGACTTTGGGGTTCAGCGGGTGGTGTGAAAGGGGGGGGACCGCAGAGGGAAGGTCTGGGGTTGGGGCCTAGCCTCCCCCATCCAGCAGTTCATGCGCCACCTATGGCTGGCAGCCCTTAATTGGACTCAGGTGTCTCTAATTAACCTTAGGTAACTGTTTTTTCAGTTCATGGGCAAAAGGGCATTCACCACTTTAGGGCTGATATACCTGCGTTCCACCACTCTCTTACAGCTGTCAGGTCTGACTTTGTCACACTGGATTGGGGCCATAATCAGCAGCCATGCTCTTGAGATACTCAGTAAGGCTCCAACTCAGTAAAACACATGAACAAGTGCTGAAAGTGTTTAAAGCTGATATTCCCAAACGGTGGAAATAGGAACAAAAGTATAGTCATTTATCCATATCTTCAAACTTGGGGGATTCAGATGAAATGAGACGTTGGTCTGAACCAAAGCCACTGCTGAGTAAAAGTTTTGCAAAACCATACTCGTCCTCAATTTCTACATGCTTTACGCATTTCCGGTTGCACGAAAGCAGCTACAAGTTGCACTAAAACAGGTGCAACGTCACAAGTTGCTTAGCGTTATCATACATGCACAACAGAACATCCTTCTTTAGACACACTTCTTTGAAATATGCTGTATGTATTTTTACAATGGTCTTTAAAACTTACCCATATAGGGCTTAGTGCCAGCCATAGAGGAAGCCTTTTCTGATCCTTTGACTACAGTCGCTATGTTAAAGTCAGTGATGTGAACATGCCCTGAAATTAAATGAAACAAAAAGTATAAATAGAACTTAAAACAGCACATGAATCGTCCCAGCACCATTTATATTTAGATAATAATGCAAAGAAATGAAATGGAAGATTGGTGCCTCCTAATAAAAACTAAATTGTCTGCCCAGGTAGTTGGAAAACAATGGAATGCAACTGTTGCCACCCTTGTGCTGCTCTTTAGGTATCAGAGGGCCCAGCTCTCTTGTTTGTGGATGGTTCCCAGTGCTAAACTCTATTTAGTGGTACCTCTGTTCCTGCTTCTACCATGGCTGGTACTGACAACATTTTTTCAGAGGCAGTAGCTTTGTTCAGGAACAGCCCTAGGTTTTGTGGGGCCCTCTGTGGAGATATATGGGTACCTTTCCCACCTGTAACCAGTCCCATCACCAACACCTTCATGTATTTGTGGCTCCTCTCTACCTTCATATTCTCTTCAGATTATAGTGATCTCTTCAGCCTGGTCCTTTTCTGAGTTTCCCCAGGCAAGGAGGAAGCCAGGAAGAAAGCGGCTATACAAGAAAATTCCATTTGTTTCTGATTCAGTAACTATAAAATAAGATTCAGACTGGCAGGAGTGCATGTCAAGCCAATAGACAGGCACCAAATGACCAGTTATTTGACAGCAGGGTGTAGGACAAAGGGTATGTAGCGGAAGTAGGCAGGTGCTCTCATACTCTCACTCACCATTCTGATTTGAACATAATAAATTGAGTTGGATGGTCCAAACCTGCCACCACTAAGTTTTCCAGTAACACAGATCACTGCACGTTGTGGCTGACTCAGCCCCATTCATCTGGCTGATGCCTTGTCTCCTACCGTGTGTGCCCCAGCAGACTTTGTGGACATGCCTGTTGACTACTGGCATCATTGGAACATGCTGGGGCAGACAAAATGGAGGGAGAACAAGCCAGGAAGCAGAGCTAACATGTAGCTGTGGGGCTGAGGGAAGTAGGGAATACTAACTCTGTAATGGACTTCTGATGCTAAAATCACGAGACACTGAATGAGAATGACAACAACATTATAGTTGGCTGCCAGGCTGGACTGACACATATAGCACAGGGTTCTACCCTCCCAGGAGCCCTATATGATTGCATAGGTCACATAGGCTTAGGCCATGTCTACACTATAGACCTATATCAGTATAATTACGTCGCTCAGGAGTGTGAAAAATCCACCCCCCGAGCGACGTGGTTATACTGACCTAACCCCAAGTGTAGATAGTGCTGTGTTGACGGGACAGCTCTTCCATCAACATAGCTACCACCTCTCAGGGAGATGGAATAACTACACCGATGGGAAAAGCTCTTCTGTTGGCCTAGGAGTATCTTCACTAAAGCACTGAGGTTGCACTGATGCAGCTGTGCCTCTGTAGAGCTGTAGGTGAAGACAAGGCCACAAGCTGTCACTGGCTTCATTTTTTTGTGTTGCTTTTACATTGTGAAGCAAAAAGTAGCATAGGCATTATGCTGTTTAGGATCGCACCTGTCTGTGCCACAACATAGGTGGAGGTGTAAAGAGAGCTACCCCAACTAACCATTAACACCTATCCATTTGGATCAGAATTTTAGAAAAGTGCTGAAAATAATTCACAGTCACTGTACAGTAAGCTGTTCCTAAATTATCACCACCTTCATTACTCTATAACAATATTAGAAATCTAGTACTATCTACTTAATTGACTAGCGTAAAACACAAATGAATTATGTTAGGATTCATCTTAAAGCTTCATAGTAATTTTCTTTTACAAAGAAAATTTTCTTTGTAAGTGCAAAATTAAGGCCCTAACCACTGAATCCACAACAGTATTCAGCAGCAGTTTGTCCCCAAATGTGTATGATGCTGAAAGCATTCCAGTGTATTTGTCAAATAGCCTATGATGATCTAGTTTGATGGTTCAGTGACTATTTCAAAGCATGATAACTTATCAGTTACCAAGGGTAAAAACTACAGCTGAAATTTTCAAAGCTTCCATTTAAATTAATTGGAATTGAGCACTGAAATCCCCACTTAACTTGGATAATCTCTACCTGTGCAGTTTTCCAATGTTGTTTAGCATTCCCCCCCCCCAGCTGTGGTAGGGTGTGAGCTCCCAATGGGCCATGGACAGTCAGGTGCTCAGATGCTTTGGATAATGTGCACAAAATAAAAAGAAGATTGATATATTATTGATTTGTATTAAAGTAGTGCCTTGGGGCCCCAGTTATGGATCAGAGTTCCATTGTGCTAGGTACAGTACAAACAGAAAAGTAATGGTCCTGGTCCCAAAGAGTTTACATAAGATTAGACACAAACAAAAACTACATTTTATTAATGTTAAGGTTGAAAGTCAAACATTGAAAAGTTAGGAAGATGCCAGAATTCAGGTTACATGTGCAACTTTAATTTGGCCTCCTCGTTTGTCAATTATGGGACAGTCTTTAATTACATGATCACATACTATTTTTTCCACAGAACCCCTCTCTCATTCAGTGCACAGGATGGACTTCATTCTGGGGCTGAATCAGAGTTGTATAGTGAAGGAGGCTGTTGTCTTTAGGAACCCTGCATTCGTTGAGTGTGTAGTGAATGAGTTGCTCTGAGTTCTGGTACTCAGCACCACACATAGCCAGTTCATTTCTGCAGTTAAAGACTATGGGGAATGCCTTACTGAAAAAGATAATCATATTTCGTACAACCAGCTTGCCAATCTTGTGCTCCTAATGGCAATAGCTATAAGCATTTCAAAATGCACAGTGGAATGAAAAACAACATGGATTGCTCCAGAATAATATCCTCATTATTTCTTTGGCAGATAAATATTGAGCTCTGTGACTCAAATGATAGCATCACCAGTGATTGTCCCTGTTAGAGTGCCAGCCTGATGACCTGTCACAGAATATCTATCACATAATACCCACCCAGACTGATGCAAATATTTGATTTACAATTAAAATTCCCACTTTTATGCTGCATTGTTTTCTTTCATTTATTATATTTATTTTTCATTTAACAAAGCTAAAACAACACCCCACCTACTGTATCAGTGGTCTACACAGTTGTGGATATCATGTAGCAGACATGTCTTCATAAGGAGAAAAACCAGGAAGATGTATTTTTCCTAATTTCTTTACATCTTGCTACTGATACAAAAGCAGTAACATTGCCCATGCATACGTATGGCACTTCTCAGCAGGGGATCTCAAGTGCTTACAGACAGCAAGGACTAGTTTTGCCTGGCACTTGTGTGGAAACCAGGCATAAGTGCCTGGGTCAATCTGAGCCCCTGGACTCCCTTCCTTCTCTGCCTCTTCAAAGATGATAATTGCCTCAGAGGGAGTAAGAAGCAGCTGAGGCCATGATTCTCTCTCTTTTCTGCATTGGCCCACACAGTTGGTTGCTGGGGCCTGGTCTACACTATGCGTTTATACCGAATTTAGCAGCGTTAAACCGAAGTAACCATGCAACCGTCCATACAATGAAGCCCTTTATTTCAATATAAAGGGCTCTTAATATCGATATCTGTACTCCTCCTCGATGAGGGGAGTAGTGCTCAAATCGGTATTACCATTTCACATTAGGGTTAGTGTGGCTGCAATTCGATGGTATTGGCCTCCAGGAGCTATCCCACAATGCACCATTGTGACCGCTCTGGACAGCAATCTGGAGTCGGATGCACTGGCCAAGTAGACAGGAAAAGCCTTGTAAACTTTTGAATTTCATTTCCTGTTTGCCCAGCGTGGAGCGCTGATCAGCATGGACAGGAGATACTGGATCTGATCGCTTTATGGGGAGACAAACCTGTTCTGTCAGAGCTCTGTTCTAGAAGACGAAATGCCAAAGCATTTGAAAAAATCTCCAGACAGAGGCCACACCAGGGGCTCAACACAGTGCTGCGTGACAAGTGTAATGGAAAGCCAAAGAATCAAATGGACGCTTATGGAGGGACGGAGAGGGGACTGAGGACTCCAGCTATCCCACAGTCCCTGCAGTCTCCGAAAAGCATTTGCATTCTTGGCTGAGCTCCCAGTGCCTGAAGGGTCAAAAACATTGTCCCAGGTGGTTCAGGGTATATGTCGTCAATTTAACCCCCTCCCCTCCCATGAAAGAAAAGAGAAAAAAATCGTTTCTCGCCTTTTTTCAATGTCACTGTATGTCTACTGCATGCTGCTGGTAGACTCGGTGCTGCGGTGCTGAACAGCAGCATCCCCTCCCCTTCCTTTCCTGATGGCAGAGGGTACAAAAGGGTTGGAAACCGTCCTCATCATCTCGTGAGTGCTCCTGGCTGGCCTCGGTGAGGTCGGCCGGAGGCGCCTGGACAAAAATGGAAATGACTCCCGGTCATTCCTGGCAGACGGTACAAAAGGATTGAAAACTGTCCTCATCATAGCAACTGGAGGCTGAGCATCTCATTGCCCCCCTTCATGTCTAATGAAGATTCTGTACTGCCTGGACTATCATAGCAGCAGGAGGCTGCCTCCCCCTCATTTTATCTCACTAAAAAAATCAGTGTTTCTCATTCTTGCATTCTTTATTACTTCATCACACAAATGGGGGGATAACTGCCACAGTAGCCGAGGAGGGTTGGCAGAGGAGGGAAGCAACGGGTGGGATTGTTGCAGGGGCACCCCCCAGAATGGCATGCAGCTCATCATTTCTGTGGGATGTCTGGGGCTCTGACCCAGAGCGGCTGTTTGTCTCTCTGGTTCTCTAGTAGACTTGCTCCATATACTAGGCAGGACTGACTCTATTTTTACACAAAACATAAAGAAGGGAATGACCTGGGTAGTCATTCCCATTTTTGTCCATGCGACCCTGGCCAACCTCAGCGAGGCCAGCCAGGAGCACCCATGATAGCAGCAGATGGTACAAAATGATTGATAACTATCATCGCCAATTTCCAATTGCAGATGGTGATATAGGGCTGGTAACCGTCTCTGATACCTTGCAAAGGCGAATGAATGCTGCTGTGTAGCACTGAAGTATCTGTCAGCAGCATCCAGTACACATACAGTGACAGTGACAAAAAGCTAAACGGGCTCCATGGTTGCCATGCTATGGCATCTGCCAGGGCAATCCAGGGAAAAAGGGCGTAAAATGATTGTCTGCCGTTGCTTTCATGGAGGAAGGATTGAGTGACGACATTTACCCAGAATCACCCGCGACATTGTTTTGGCCCCATCATGCATTGGGATCTCAACCCAGAATTCCAATGGGCAGGGGAGACTGCAGGAACTATGGGATAGCTACCCACAGTGCAATGCTCCAGAAATCTACGCTAGCCTCGGTACATGGATGCACACTGCTGAATTAATATGCTTAGTGTGGCCGCGTGCACTCGACTTTATACAATCTGTTTTAAAAAAACGGTTTCTGTAAAATCGGAATAATCCCACAGTGTAGACATATCCTGGGAATAGCAGTCTGTATCATCCCAAAGAATGTTATCCCATTGCACTGTATCCCGGTGCCGTGAAAGATACAATACTCTCAGGGCCTGCGCTTCCATTGAGGCAAACTAGGCAATTGCCTAGGGCGCCAGGATTTTCGGGGGGCGGCATTTTGCCGGGGGGGGAGGGGCCCGCAGGCCGCTCCAGTGGACCTGCCACAGTCGTGCCTGCGGACGGTCCACTGGTCCCGAGCAGCTCCAGTGGACCTCTCGCAAGCACGGCTGCGGCAGCTCCACCGGAGCCCCGGACCAACGGACCCTCTGCAGAAATGGCTGCAGCAGCTCCGCCAGAGCCGCGGGAGCGGCGCGCGGGGCGGTGAAATGGCCATGCGCCTAGGGCACGAAAAGCTCTTGCGCCAGTCCTGAATACTCTATGAATCTTTCACGTAGCTACAGCAGTCACATACACGAAAAGTAATGAAGAAAAATGTTGAAATGTGAAGTCTAGAATTTTTCATATTGGTTCAAAAAGTTAAGAACACAGTGACCCTTTTTTTAGTCTAGCTTCATAACTTCTGTCTAAAATGACTTTTAGATGACATTTTGAACAAAAATAAGAGAATATTCAGAGTAATTGTGAAAAAAAATTATCAAACATTGTATCCTGGCACCTATTACAGATATTATGTACAATATTGTACCAAACAATATATCTACATTGCTTGTTTCTGGACAGTGAGAGCTGTAAAATTGGACAGTGCAAAACAGATCCAAGGTGTAGAAGTAGGTCTGAGAGTCAATAATAAAGAAATGATACCTTAACCCATGTGAATGCATGAGACCATGAAATGATAAAGATGTGGAACATAAGAACAGGCACAGTGGGTCAGACCAAAGGTCCATCTAGTCCAGTATCCTATCCTCTGACAGCCAATGCCAGGTGTGTCAGAGGGAATGAACAGAACAGGGAATCATCAAGTGATCCATTCCCTGTCACCCATTCCCAGCTTCTGGAAAAAATAGTAAAAAAGAGAGGACCATTGATGAAGGCCTATGTGACTAGAAGGTAAGTCATAAACTGTCTTAAAATATACAGATTTCATAGATTCCAAGGCTAGAAGGGACCACTGTGATCATCTAGTCTGACCTCCTGTAGAACATGAGCCATAGAACTTCCCCAAAATAATTCCTAGAGCATATCTTTTAGAAAAAATTCCAATCTTGATTTAAAAATCTGCTATGATGGAGAATCCGCCATGACCCACTATTAAAAATGTGTTCCTTATTTCCAATCTGAATTTGTCTAGCTTTGACTGTCAACCATTGGGGATTGTTTTATACCTTTCTCTGCTAGATTGAAGAAACCATCATTAAATATTTGTTCCCCATGTAGGCATTTATAGATTGTAATCAAGTCACTTCTCAGTCTTCTCTTTGTTAAATTAATATAGGAAAAGCTGTTTTATCCAGCACTTCACCATCCAGAAAGCTACATAAACTGACATTTCTGATCTTCATTGAAAGTCCGGTTTATAGTTTGGTTGGCGTGGGACCGACAGGGGGTTGGGGAGGGCTCTGGGAAGGAATTTGGGTGAGGGGGCAGGCTTGGGGCATGGGAACGAGTGCAGGGTGCTGGATCCAGGAGCTGCTCACATGGGTGGCTTCCCACAAGCAGCGACCTGTCCTGACTGCTCTTTGGTGGAGGCGTGGCAGGCAGCTCTGCAAGCTGCCTTCGCCTACAGTTGCTGCCCCTGCAGCTCCCATTGGCCACTGTTTCTGGCCAATGGGAGCTGCAGAGGCAGTGCTCGGGCTGGGGGCAGTGTGCAGAGGGCTAAGAAACAATCCCTGCAGGACCCCACTAGAAACACACCTGCTTGATGATAATGATTCCCTGTTTAGAGTTACATATTGAGACCTATTGGGTAGCTAGGTTTTAATCCATTTAAGGTGTACCATGTCAATTTGATGATATTATGATTATTAATCAAAATATTATACAGTACCAAGTGAAATGCCTTACAGAAGTCTAAGTCTATTGCATAAACAATACTAGTTTTATCAGCCAAACTTGTAAATTCATCAAAAAGGGTATCTAGTTAGTTTGACAGGATCTATTTTTCTTAAACAAATGTTGAGTGGCATTTATTGCATTACATTCCTTTAATTCTTTATTAATTGAGTCATGCATCAGCCACTCCATTAGCTTAGCCTGGACTGATGTCAGCCTGTGTAATGGGCTACATTTGTTGCTGGGGGTTGTTGTAAGAGCCAAGACCGAAACATACACAGTTATATTACTATCTGCTGCCTTACTAACAAGTAAATTATTAAGGCACCTCTTTGTGGTTGAGTATGGAGATTAGCTCGACCCAGCCTGATGCTACCTTCCTTTTGTCACTTGTGCTGTGGGCATTGTGCTCTCTAGGAGTCACAGTGCTTCCTGCTTGTGGCTTGGTCCTCTGGCTGGGTCACTATTTTCCCCTTCCAAGGGTAACAAAAGTCTCACCAGACCAGTTGTCCCAGTGCCAATCCAGATAATCTTCCTGTTCAAGACTGTGCCAATTTCCTATCGACTGGTAAACGATACTGGGCCCACCCGGTACTCTGGGTTCCAGCCCAGGGATCCTACAATCAGCAGCCAAGGTCTGTACCATCTCAAATCTTTCTGCCATTTTCCTGGGCCGTCTCCTGCTCCAGCAACTTTCTTTGCCACTCTTCTGAGTAAACCCCTTCCATCAGGGTCAGGATCTCAGTTTTCTGTGCCCCCCCCCCCTCCTTCCTGCATCGTCTCCCTCTCTCCTCAGAAGGCCAGAGAATGATTACAGAATTCCACACTACAGTCCCCTTCTGCTCTCCCTTTCTGACTTTCTACAAGCTCAGCCTGGGCTTCATCATCAATTAGTGTCAGTCAAGCCTAAGTCTTCCCTCAGGTGTTTCCTGTAAAGTTAATTTGCCTTTCCGAACCACTTTAAACCCATCAAGGTTGGTGTGGTGTGAACATCCTCATCACAGTCTGACACTCCTATAATTATCTGGATCATCCTGTTTGTCTTTTGGCACAACATTATCTTTCTTTTGGTTTTCTGGAACTTCCCCCATGTTCCAATACTTATTGAAAATCAGTGTTAATGGTCCAGTGATCTACTCAGACAGCTCTTTTAAAACTCTTGGAAACAAGTTATCTGAACCTGCTAATTTTAAAATGTCTAACTTTAGTAGCTGCTGTTTAACATCCTCCTGAAACATTAGTGGAATGGAAAGAGTGTTTTTATCATATGAGACTATGTCATCTATTTTTTTCCAAATAAATATTTATGAACACTTCTGCCTTTTTGGGGGAAGGGATAGCTCAGTGGTTTGAGCATTGGCCTGCTAAACCCACAGTTGCAAGTTCAATCCTTGAGGGGGCCACTTAGGGATCTGGGGCAAAATCAGTACTTGGTTCTGCTAGTGAAGGCAGGGAACTGGACTCAATGACCTTTCAGGGTCCTTTCCAGTTCTATGAGATAGATATATTTCCATATTCTGCATTATGGACTAGATGACCTCCTAAGGTC
Organism: Chelonoidis abingdonii; assembly: GCF_003597395.2. NCBI lineage: Eukaryota > Metazoa > Chordata > Testudines > Testudinidae > Chelonoidis > Chelonoidis abingdonii. The sequence goes on along the minus strand of NC_133773.1, from coordinate 119,997,680 downwards.
CCTTCCAACCCTGATATTCTATGATTCTATTATTGATAATTCTACCATTTCCATCTAGTAATAAAGCAATGCCATTGTCAGGATACTTTCTGTTCCCAATATGGTTAAAAATCTCATTCTTGCAGTCCTTAACTCTGCTGGCCATAAATTTCTCCTTGCCTCCCTTTGCTTCCCTGGTCAATTTTCTACAGTTACTAGCTTCTGATTTATATTCATTATTATCAACTTCCCTTTATTGCCATTTGGTATATTTATTTGTTATAACAGGGGAGTCACATCTTATGCAGGGGTTAGGTTCTGAAGTCAGCACGTAAGGCGAAAATTGCATATAGTCAAATGCTCATTGAGTGGAATGGCGGGCGGAATTGCCTGCACTACAGGTACAGTATTTAAATTGTTATTTTTCTCTTTTTTGTTTTGTTTTGCTGAGCACGTATAGTAAAAATCGTGTAAGTTAAATGCACCTATGATGCGACTCCACTGTAGTTGCCTTCACTTCCCCGCTAAATCTGGTCAGTTTTTAAACCAATATGCCATCTTCCTCAGTTGTGGCTTTCAGGCATCCCATGAAGTGTTCTAAAACAATTCCCAATTATCATTCGCATTCTTCTGATTAAATTCTTCCTCCCAGCTGATGTGGCTCATAGTAGTTTTCAGCTCTGTGAAATTGGCCCTTTCAGGTGCATCAATAAAGAAATTCTAAATAGAAACAAATCTAAGTAGAAATTTTAAAAGTTAAATTCCTTTGCAAAAACGTTGTCAGCTTCTGTAATCAACATGTTAAAAATAAAAATATAAATAAATGTCCATAGCACAATGTGTATCTTTAAGAAGCTTAAGTTTATGCTTCAAAAGTGATATATGGACCATCAAGCCCGCTGACAGCAATTCTGGGCCCCAGGGCAGAACAGTCAGTGGGACTCCTTCCCATGCAGACGCGGTCCACCTGACATTTGGCCAGTGCTACTGGGCACGCTCTTCCAGCACTGCCATGGCTTACACATGTCCGCCCAGCTTCCTTCACCACCGCTGCCGGTACCATCCCGCACGCGCCTAGGAGCCCTGCCAGAGCTGACTAGTAGGAAGGACACAAAGGGCGCCACCAGCTAAGGGGGGGAACACGTGACACCCCCATGTGAACTCTCCCATTGTCACCTTCCACGTGACTCCTCCTCTCCCTGCCTTATCTCCAGCCTGGGGCCCCCGCACACTCCCCATTCCCTTCTCCCCATCCCACATTACCTGGGCAGGAGGCTCTGTCCTCCTCCTGTGCTAGCCTGGCTCCTCCTGGCTGTTTGGCTGCTTGCCTGACAGCCAGGCTCTGGAGCCACTCCCGGATGTTCCCCAGTGCAGCACAGCAGCTGCCTGGGAGAGCACCTGGCTGCAGCAGCAGCAGCAGGCTGCTCCCCCACAGACTCAGCTTCTGGTGACAGCGGCCAGAGCCCCCACACCATCCCCAGCATGCTCAGAGTCAGCTTCTGTCCCCAGACATGAGGGCTAAAAATGTCCTTGTATTTTTAAATAAAAATAGAGATTTCCACATAATTACAGAATTCCAGGAACTGAGGCTTTAAAAAAACAACAACCCAGAACATTAAGTGTCATCAGATTTGCAATCAAAAGATTTGACAATACTGGAAATAGAGGCAGATGAGAGTTCCATTTTGAATGGTCTGCCACTCTCATACCAGAAATTGCCAAAGCACAAGTCTAATCTGTATGTGAGTGTTTTACACATAGCTGGCCCAGTTACTTATCAAAGCTCAAACATTCAGCCTGTGTCTTTTATGCGAGAGAAAAATGCTTCAGAACTGAAGATCTGATTACATATGACAATAGGTAACACTACGATCTTCGTAGAATGGCATATTGGAAAGAATACATGATGGAATATGTGATTATTAATTGTTTGGGTGGAGTCCACCCAAATAGCTGAAGACCACTCTACTTGGAGCCTGTCAAGACAGCTGACAATCTGACAGACAAGTTGCTGCAGAGAAAGACCAGACTTGGCATATGAACTCAGTCTCTCTGATGAACTCACACAACACTAATCACAGAGCCCATGAAATTGGTGCAGCCCATGAAATTGAAATGTTGGGGATAAAATAATCTTAGGAACTCACCGTGCTCATCCAGCAGTATGTTGTCAGGTTTGATATCTCTGTAAAATAAGAAATGGAAGTGCATTATATATACAGTACTGAATGGATGTGTGTAAATTCAAAAGTGTTTCTCTTCTGTGCAGGAGACCTGGGTCAGTAAAACTTCCAAAGGAAACCACACATTACACAAAGGCAAAGAATTCTATTGATGTCCTTTTACTGATCTGAGAAAATAGGCATGCTGAGCAGATTCAGTTAGCTTCCATTTGACATGGCTTTATTTTCACACAGCTAGCACTGAAACAGGTAGTTTTTAGAGATTACATGAATTATTCATTATAACAGCGGGCAGGGAGAGGGGGTGATTTGCAGCTGGAGATGCCTGTTTGTCTTAGGAAGTCTTCGTTTGACAGACCTGAGCAAGGAGGACATGGACGGGGTATTGACAGGGGACATGGATGACCCCTCCACCCCTCTCACTATCCACTAATCTCCCATGTCCCCCCCACATTGCCACACAGTCCTCCTAACCACCCCTTGCCACCAATCCCCATAACTCCTCACATGGCTACCTACTCCATGGAGCAGTAGGTGAGTGGGGATTTGGATGTTATTAAGGGGGGCATGGTTGTGTGTGGGGAAGCCTGGGATGAAAGGGACTGTGACAGTGCTGGGGGGCAGGGTCCCAGTGGCTCTGCACCAAGGCACTGGCATTTGCAGGGCTCCCCTAAACTGCTACTTCAGCTTTGAGGCACATGGAAACAGCATGGCCATGGTTTGGAGGCTTAGCATGCCTGACCTTCTGTGCATTGTCCAACTTTCACCTGCAGATCAAATCTGATTTGTAGGATGATTCTATCCAGCCCATGAGGATACCATTTTGTAGAACAAACATCCGCACAGTGTGACCTCACATGCAGTGTATATGCGAGTTCATGCTCCACAGAGGATGCCATTTTGGACTACCTAAGATATAAGTGAGCTGGTGTGTGCCTTACTAAAATTGTCACAGCACGCCACTGAATATACCTATTAGTATCAAAATTGCCTCCCCAGAATGGTACACAATCAGAATAAACTTACCACTTTGTGACTTCTAGATAAACTTAAGCCTCCTGGGGCAGATCCTCAACTGCTGTAAATTGTCATAGCTCTGGTGATTTCAGTGACGATACAACAATGTACACAGACTGAAGATCTGTCCCGTCAGGTAATTTACTTAAACTTTGTCTCTGCTGTCATACAACCATTTTTATTTTACTTTTTCTAATTTATTATTCGTCCTTATATTTTGTTAATCAAAATATATACATACATTAATTCTCAAGTCTTTGCTTTAAAGATAGCCAAATTAAACACTTCAAAAGAAACATGGAATAGGTAACGGATCAATTAAAATTGTTTAGACAGTATATGCTGTTATATTTACCCAAATATTCTCACAGTCTGCTATATTTTCATATTTAGAGCCTGATCCTTCACATCTCAAGTGAGTAAAGATACTTCCGCTTCGGTCTTGCAGGCTACAGCTTTTTATTTAATAATGAAGCAGAGTTTAGTAGCATTAGTGATATAATTTAAAAGATCTTAACTGAATTTCTCATTTCAGGAAATACAGCTTAAGCACTTGATCCTGCTCCTATTGAGATAAATAGAAAAACTCAACATGGCTTCAGTGGGAGTAAGATTGGATCAGAGTTCTATAAAATTAATAAAATGGGAATTCTGCTTCATAATCTATGATAGTTTTTCATGACAATGCAAAAAGGTACCCAAGAGTTTAGTTATCAGAAACTCAATCCTTTTTAAATTTTAGTTTTTGTGAATTTTAAGAATGAGATAAATATCAGAAATGGTTTATAAGCATTAAATATTTATTATTATGTAAACACAAAATATTATATTAAAAGAAATTGGATCTAGTCTGGCAAATCCAATGTTCATGCTGTACATTGCCCGACAACAGATGTGTTCTACTTGGTGGGTATATCTGTAATGTTCTGAAGCAGTCAAATGATAAAATTAGAACTATGCTAATCTACCTGAGACAAATTCAGTGAGTGGTTTACACATGACAACCACATATCCACATATACTGTAGACAAGGTTTTTTCCCATCTGGGGGAACTACTATAACACCTGCTCCATTTATTTTATTCTTTCTATTCTGAGGCAAGGCAGTGTGCGGCTACAGCCTTGGGGCAGGTTACCCTGGGTTATGTCTTATTCTGGAGAGCAATCTAATCAGTCAAAACCTATGGAACTGTGATACATACACACCACCTCTCTGTCTGGAAAGAAATGCATTTAAAGCAAGGACAAGGCATGAGCTAGCCAAAACCACTAGAAAAACATGCAGTTATTGTTACTGGGTATTCAGTACCTGGAACATTTATCTCCAACAGACCAAAGTGAATCAGCTCTTGAAAAATAAATAATCTGGTCAAATATATCTAAGTGTATGAGTAAAGCATAGCGCAATGCATGAAAATGGTCATAAGTGGGACAAGCCATTTGACTAGGCAGCATAAATTCAGACATGTTAATTTAAGTTAAAAAATCTATTTGTTATGATAGAAAGTATTTTGCATCTTGGCATGCATGTTCAAATGGCAGTACGTGAAATTCAGTGCATTAACTTCAAGGTTTTTTGTCTATTATGAATATCCATACAAATGAATGGAAGCCATCAAATCAGGATCCAGGACCTCTGAGGTCCTGCTTCAAGCTCACAATAGAAATTCCATTATAGTTGCAAAAAGCACACTAAGTCAGACATTGAACTGTGCCTATTCCTTGTGCTGCTTCCAAACCATTCGCTATGTAGTGATTAGCAGTGCTACCGTATTCACCAGTTTCCATAAGAGGGGAAGTTCATTCCATCTACCCTCTTTGCTTAGAGTGAATTGGTTATTAGTCAGCATCTCCTTGTCAGGGGCGGCTCTAGACATTTCGCTGCCCCAAGCACGGTGGCATGTCGTGGGGGGCACTCTGCTGGTCACCGGTCCCGTGGCTTCGGCGGACCTCCTGCAGGCGCGCCTGCGGAGGGTCCACTGGTCTCGCGGCTTCACCAAAGCCGCGGAACCAGCGGACCCTCCACAGGCATGCCACCGAAGTCTGCCTGCCTGCCACCCTCCTGGTGACCGGCAGAGTGCCCCCCGCGGCATGCCGCTCCAAGCACGCGCTTGGCATGCTGGGGCCTGGAGCCACCCCTGCTCCTTGTAAAGAGCAGATTGATCCAAGCAGCTCGATTGTCATAATCAGGCATAGGACAGAAGAAAAGAGGTATGTGTGTAAGCTTTTCTTGCTTACCATTGCCTGCAAAACCATTTCTGCCTCCCTTTGTTCTCTGGATATTAGAGTGTGTCAGACTGGTGTTGCCGTAAGAATACAAATACAATCAAAATAGAAAATACCCTACCAAGATTCCAAATAAGAAATTAACTTCTGCTATGAAATCTAGAGCGACTGGAATCCCCACTGTAAAGACGTTCACTCTGTAGAGAGCATACCATGTTGATCACATTATACTGATCAAGCTCAACCAAGATAGGATTCAAAGCCCACTGAAGTCAGTGGAATAGCTCAAGTTGACCTTGAGGGGCTTAGCTTCACGTCCTTAATGTCTCCACTGCTCTTTCCTTTCTTTTGCTCAAGTTGGACAGTGGGGTAGGAGCCACCTTTTACACCAGGAAGTCAGCTACTGACAGGAGCAGAACAATTGGATTTACAATCCAAACTGTAGAGTGCTGGAAAGCATCCATTCAAATAAATGATGGAGTTAAAAAAAAACAACAAAAAAACATGGTGCATCTTAATTACCTTTTTTTCCTGTTTGCATGCAGTTTATTGTTGATGACCCAATAAACATTTCTTCAGGAAATCAGATGGGGTTAGAATGGTAAAGGTTGGCATGGTGGTCTGTATAAAGCCTGGTTTTGAATCTCTGCCCTTGTCTCTTATTTCTTGGGCTGGAAGGATGGCAAAGGCAGCATGCTGAACCACTGAGGAGTGGGAAAGCTTTATCCAGATGGAGTGTTGTCTTTTCCCCTTTAAGAACATAAGAACAGCCATATTGGGTCAGACCAAAGGTCTATCCAGCCCAGTATCCTGTCTTTTGACAGTGGCCAATGCCAGGTGCCCCAGAGTGAATGAATGGAACAGGTGATCCATCCACTGTCGCCCATTCCCAGCTTCTGGCAAAACTGAGACTAGGGTTTTTAGCTGAAAGAAGATTATGGCAGGAATCAAGGAGAATAGATAGATATAATGTTCTTGGACTTTAACAAGTTTAATGTCTTTTCCAGCAGGCTATGAAGGATACTAACTAGTCATAAAATGAGAGGTTACATTCTGGTGTGGACTAGATTAACTGGTAGAAATAAAAGTAGGAATAAGCGGCCAATCTTCAACATGGAAGAACGCTAATTATGAAGTGCTCCAAAGACCTGTTTTGGGATTAGAGGTGCATAACTTCCTAAATGTCAGGGTGGTTAAGCACTGGAATAAATTGCCTAGGAAGGTTGTGGAATCTCCATCACAGGAGATTTTTAAGAGAAAGTTAGACAAACACCTGTCAGGGATGGTCTAGATAATATAGTCCTGCCATGAGTGCAGGGGACTGGACTAGATGACCTCTTGACCCCTTCCAGTCCTATGATTCTATGATAATATTTATTAATGAATTGATCTGATAAAATTTCCAGATGATTTAATCTAGAGAGGACTGTGAGGAACTTCAGAAGGACCCAGTAAACTTGGTGATTGGGCAATAGAGTGGCAGATTGTAATGGGGGCTACTCACTTCTTGAGTGCCTCCTGCTGGTGTGTGTGGTACTGCAGTCCTTTTTCTGCTCCTGGTGCCCCTGTCGGCTGTCAACCTTGCTTAGCAGGTCTTCCGTGGTTCAGCCTTTTGGCTGGGTCACACAATCAAAACAAACTCCTTCTGAGTAGCAAACAGTAAAAAAAACTCTGTCTATCTGCCCTCAACAGGGTCTTCAGCCCCAGCTCTGGGCCCTTTAAATTCAGCCTTTTGCTTGGGCTTCCAAATGAACCTTTGTCCCCTTCTTGGGGCTACAACACTTCACCAGTGAGGGAACCTGGAACTGCCCACTACTCCGGATTCCAATCCAGGGAGCCTATACACAGCAGCCATGTACTGCTCACTTTGATTCATTGCTGCTATTTCCCTGGCCCTTTTCTCAACTGTCGCTTTTATCTTCATGCCTCACCTCCGTGTCGAAGTCCTCAGGCCCTCTCTCAGTCAGTTTACGCAAATGCAGCCAGAACAAAACTCTAGCTATCCCTGAGGCTCCTTTGCCCAGAGAGGAACACCCTTCCTTGCCCCTCTGGTCCCAGCCAGGAATTGAATTGCTGAGGCCCTGCACCAACTTTTATCTGAGCCTGCTAGGCTCTGATTGGCCTCTCTAGGCAGGCCTGAAAGGCCCACTTTTGTTGCTCCTTTTCTAGGTGTAATAGGATGATGGAGTCTCCTGTAGGGAGTCAGAAAGACCAGGTACACCCCATCATATAGAAGAAATTGAGAGTAGACAATTCAAGATAAAACACATTGGAAGGATCAGTTTGAACTTAATGGTTTCTCAATGATTCATTCTAGAGAGAGACCTGGTGTCACTGTGTGCAGCTAAATGAAAATATCTGCTTATTTGGCTGCCATTACATATTGAACCAGGTAGTGTTAAAAAAAGGGATAAAGAATCATATTGAAAAAATTGTAATGCCATAATATAAATCAAATGGTATGATATAAATATTGATATAAATATATAAATAATATATAATGATATATAATATATAATATTATATTATATATAATAAATAATATGAATATATAATGGTATGATACAAATATAAATAAAATCCCCAAAAGGACATGAAAGAAATAGAGAAGGTCCAGAGAAGGGCGAAGCAAATAAAGCCATGGAAAAACTTGCCCATGAGAAGACATTAAACAGACTAGGACTATTTAACTTGCACAAGAGATTTGTACATGGCAACATGTTGGGGTAAACAAAATAAGAAATGGTGCAGAGAAGGTCAACAGCACACTCCTGTTTATTCTTATAATTCAAGGACACGGTGATACCAAATGAAATTGAAAGAAAATACATTTTTTATACAAGGATGTAAATATTTTTGCACATTTTAACTAACCGGTGAAACTCACTGCCACAAGAAATAATTGAGACAAAAAGCTCAGTAAGATTAAGAAAAGGGTCAGACATTTCCATGAATAATAGAATATCAGCTAGAGCTCCATTAGCTAAGATAAATATAATCACCTTAGGAAAGCACTTCTATGATCAGCACAGCTGCTGGCTCTTCTTAGTTTGTTGAAACCCATTACTAATAATGTTGTTTTTCAGCCTGAGGGAACTGAAGAACTAACATTGACCATCTGTTTTTTTCCTGCTTTCATATTCTACAGCAACCATGCAATTACCACAGTCTTGGTTGCTGCCATTTTCCACTTCGTTTATAATTTCCTACTCATGCCATAATTTCCCTTCTACTTTGTCAAAGTACTTTCTTCCAGAGAACAGAATGATTTTAGGTGGTACCTGTCCCTTGCAAACCTAGGCTATTTTCTGATATTCCTGGAGAAGATCTCCACACCTGCACTTACAAACAGTTCAGACTGTCCATTATCTCATGTTTAAGGATTGCCATCCCTTTCCCGGGCTCTGGCAAAAATCCAGGAGGTATTATTTTAGTTTCCTGTCTGATGATCTCTCATTCTTTTCCCTGGGACTTCCTGCAAGATTTTCTCAATGATATTTCCAGTCTCCCAAGCATTGGAAATCTAGGTGATCCCGACGGAGATGGGTCTAAGCAAGATCAAATTATATCTGACAGATGTTTTAACAGCACTTTAATAGAGCATCAAATTCTAAAGACTTATACCACGGTTGTGTCAGCACTACTGACACAAACCTTGGTTTTTATGGTGATTATATATTAGCTCTGAATGGACAATGAAAGCAAGTGGTGGGATTCAGCTTTTCACTAAGCTGGGACAGACTTACAAAGCAAACTCCAGTGTACACAATATTATGAAACAAAGTCCTAGCTTTTATGGGTCATTAAGGATCACATTTTCAAAAGTGGACTTTAATTTTAATTGTCTCCATTTTGGTTACCCAAGTTAAGGCACTTATATGCCAAGGCTGCTAAGCACCTACTGTTCCAACTAAAGACAATGTGAACTGTGGTTTCTCAATATCTCTGGTTGCCTCAGGTTGGAAGCTCGAAATTGGAGCACCCATAATTAAAGGCAAGTTTTGAAAATTTGGCCAGAAGTTCCCAAGGCCACAGCTGGAATCTGCAGGAAACAGAATTAGAATTTATGAATTCCATATATGTGGATGCGTATCCAAACCACTAGGCCAAACTTCTAAGAACAGCTTCCCTCTGGCAAGTCTCTTTTCTCAGGCCATTCTAGAATGCTGCTCTTGTTCAAAGGGCGAAATCTAACATGCTAGTAAGGAGACAACATATGTTCTATGCAGACTCCCCCTGGAAGCCAGTCTGAGCACCCAGGCCTGGTTGGGACTTGGTAGGTGAGCAGAAAGCAAAGGGAGAGGGCCCTTTCATCATACACCTGGCCAGAAGCACCTTCTGAGTTGCTTTGTGAAACCAACTCTTGCCCAATGATTGGAGTAGGCTCTACAGTGCTTTATGCAACACCCGTGCAGTGAGGGGAAGGCAGAAACAACTCACTTATACATTCCCATTGGCCTGCCCACACACTGCATCCTGTGCACCCAGAGCTGAGTTCCACACTGCACACAAGCTCCTTACCCCTGCACAAGTCTATTGGTTCCAGCCCCCACACTTACCCAATGGAACTGCCCTGTCTTGTTCTCAAGTGGCCTATGCACTTGTACAAGAGGGGGCTGGGTTTGCACCTAAAGAATAATCAAAGAGTAATTTCATCAAAGGAATTTAGATCAAAAATTGAACTTGCATTTTGAAGATGATTTTTTGCATTCTTAGAGCAGGTGATCGCTGCCTGTAATGTAATTGTTTGGCCTCCCACCCAACCCCTACTCCTAATTGCTAACATTTACAAGCTTGCAATTTTAAAGAGCAAGACACAGTCTATGGAATTTTTGATGGATGAACTTTTCAGAATGGTTTTTCTCAAGCAGGCTCACTGTGTGTGTTCAGCTCCTACAGCGACCTGACACTAAGTGGTCTTAAGATTTACACAATAAGGGCCTGATCCAAAGCCCATTGGAGTTAATGGAAAGACTCACGCTGGCTTTAGCAGGCATTGTTTCAGGCCTAACCAAGCTCTAATTGTTATGTTCATGGCAGCATCTAAACACCACATATACACACAGAAAAGTTAGAGAAAAACATTAATATTCTTGCTAGAAAATTGCAGCATAACACTACTTTATTCTTAAAATTCAGAATGATTAACACACAAGAACCCCAAAACAGAGAAAAACAAAAGCAGGCTCCTCCCTCAATCAAAGATTCACAATTCATTCCACATTACTTTAGGATAGCTGCCTGCTGCTAGGCCCTGATCGCATACTTCTTTAGAGAGTCCCCAGCTGGCGAGCTATTAGAATTTAAAGTGATAGATCACAATTTTAACACAATTTTCAATAAACACTAACTTTTTTTTTTTTAGTGCTGACATGTAATTAATGAAAATAAACCCATGCTACTAATTTAACAATGTGTCATATGGGACAAACAGAGAAAAACCAAGACAGAATTCACTGTACATTAAAAGTACAGCCAAATCTCTTTCTATTTTCTTAACTATACAGCTAGTCTCTTTTATTAATATTTTCCTTTTCCAGTAGAAGTAGTCCATAGAAGTAATTCTTACTACGTCACCTAGGAGAAAGACAAAATTACAGAGAAAAAACCTGTTGTCAAACTTTTAATCTGTAAGATGCCTCATGATCTGTTTGTCAGATCCTGTATGTTTCCAGTTTGTTAAAATATTCCCCATAGCAATGGATAATCATGTGCACAAATTGTAGTCTAGGATATGGAGAACACTGTACAAAAAGCAGCTGTCTGGAATGAATAATAGTACAAGATGATGTCTAGACATTAGCTGCTACCATAAAAAAAAACAAAAGCACAGGTAAAAAAAATGAATTATGGATGATAAATTCAAGCCATGCAAGGACAATTCAAATAACCTGATCCTGGTGAGTATCTGATCCACTCAAAAAATAAATTATTCCAGATTCGCTTTTCTCTACCGGTTTGATGCAGCACACAAAATACCTGATCGGATCTTTTTAATATTTTACACTATGTTACACCAAGATATATTGCATATTCACCTGCCCTAGGATAATGGGCTAATTTGATGTGGGTAGTTCAGGACAAGTTTAATAAAGATTAATATTACCTGTGTGACATTTGTTAACAACCATAAAATAATAGCCATGAGTTGGGAAATGGAAGTTTCAGTTTACCATTACCTGAGAGTACTCAGGTGATCCCCACCAGGTGGGGATCTATTGGGGTGTTGTTAAACTAGTTTCTACTGACTTCTGAAAGGACTATGAATGGGTTCTGATGTTCACATTTGGGTTCAGGGGCTTGGCACTGTGCCTTACTTGTATTTGGTATTGATTTTCAGAAATAACAGGAATTTAAAATCACACATCTGTGGAAAACAGATTACAAAATGCATTGTGGTTTTGACATTGTATATCAGATGAAGCCTGAGATGTGGGATACGTCACTATTCATCGGCTATACTAAAGCTAAGACAGGACTTTAGCCAGATGGGTATTGTGTCTGGATGGGCAACACAATAATGGCCCAGTGTGGTGAGTGATCTCAGCTGTGTTGAGAAAGCATTGCACTGCCAGGGTTCCATCCCCAGCATGGATTTGCCTGAAGAACACACTATAGTGAAAACAACATGTTCCTTTCTTCAGCACCCTGTAGTTCAATCACCTTTTTCTCACTCCTACTCCCCACAATATTCTTCCTAGCAACTAGAACTGCCCCATGGCATTAAGCAAGCATCACAGCAAAAGTATTAAATATAAAGTGCTATAGCCCACACCCTATCTGAGCGGAAATGGCCACCACTACAGCCCAACCAGACCTCTGACTAGCAGTCCATGTTCCCTCTATATTAATCCTGCTCATTACTGACTGCCAAAGGCTGTCTGTCTGTAACTAAGTCCTTCAGAGCCATCAATTTCTGTATTAATTAATAGTGTGATATGATGCTGTGTCCCTTTAAGGCTACCATAGTGTTGAATCCTGATAACTTTAGCAAAGCTGGAAATCTTAGTCCAGTACATAAAATATTAGATTGCTAGAGAAATTGAAGCTCTTTCTTTGCAGAGAAAGAGCTAGCAACTTGTAGGGGGTTTTGTGCATGTGCATATGTACCTCGATGTACTTCCAGAAGACAATACACATGGTACCCAAATAAACTTAATATTTAGGTTCTGAAACAGACTTTAAAATAGGATGAAACAAAGGGAGAAGTTGGTAATCCAACCCCTGGCATCATTAAGGATTAGTTCAGTTGTAGGTCTATTTAAACCTGTGCTAATTATATTGACAACCAGAGGCAAGTGCTACAGATTATTAACTGTAGAATAACCTTCTGATGAACTGAGCTATTTATCCTGCAGAATATGTTTTTAAAATATTTCTCTCTTCAATGACGTGAAAATCCTAGCACAGTTGATATCCGTTAATTCTGCTTGAATTTTAAAAAGGGACTCTTTTGCACCATGGTATCAGCGCATAAGTTTATCATTTAAGAAACAAAGGATGCAAGAACTTGTTTAATCAACCTAGCCACTTCCAGCTGGATTGTCTGGAGGCTATTATGCATGAAAGGTTTGAAATAATTCACAGTGTCTCATTCTTATCCAAAATGTCAGAAAGCCTAACATTAATTGGGGCCAAATTTGGCCCAGTGAAATTTAAGTTTTATACAGCTCTTCCCTCCCCTCCCTGAAAAATTTATATTTCAGACCTAAAATAATTGAAAGCATCTCTTCAGTGACTCTGAGCTAGAATGGTAGTTTCACAGCCATTTAAGAGAGACATACTTTCAGAAACAAGCTTTTCATATGAACTTTCCAGACTCTGTTCAGCTACTTGAGTGAAATGGTGTTGTATACCATAGAAAAGTGTATTGTACTGTATTATATAGTTGGACAGGTGTCACTGGTAGTAAAAAAGATTAATCTTTTTTTCCCTCCTGCAAGAACTTTTGGGCCAATAAACCTTCTAAATCCAAAGATGGTCTGTTTCAACCATCATACAGTAACTCCTCATTTAACGTTGTAGTTAAATTCCTGAAAAATGCGACTTTAAGTGAAATGATGTTAAGTGAATCCAATTTCCCCATAAGAATTAATGTAAATTGGGTTAGGTTCCAGGGAAATTTTTTTCACCAGACAAAAGACTATATTTTGGGGAAACACACACGCACACACACAGTATAAGTTTTAAACAAACAATTTAATACTGTATATAGCGATGATGATTGTGAAGCTTGGTTGAGGTGAAGTCAGATTGTGGAAGCAGGTGGGATATTTCCCAAGGAATACCTTACTGCTAAATGACGAACTAGCTTTTGGGTGAGCCCTCAAGGGTTAACACATTATTGTTAAATGTAACCTCACACTCTACAAGGCAGCACAAATGGAGGGAGGGGAGACAGCATGGCAGACAGACACACACCCTGTGTGAGAGAGATGCACGTTGCCACTTTAAGTAGGCTGACCCCACTCTAAGTACACTGTCTTGTTAAGTAGATCAGCAAGTTGAGACAGCAGCTGCTCCCAGGAAGCTCCTTCCGTCCTGAGCCCTGTCGTGTCACCCCCCACCCCCCGCCATGGAGATGAGGTAAGTGGGGTTCAGGAGCAGGGGGGATGGGGCACCCTGACATTAGTCCCCCTTCCTCCCCCTCCCCCCCGCACAGCACGCAGGAGGCTCCTGGTTGCAGCTCCAAGGCAGAGGGCAGGAGCAGCACATGGCAGTGGGGGGAGGAATTTCTGGCAATCAATAGCCTGTTGGGTGGATGCCACACAGGGAACATAGAGGAGTGGGGAGCTGATTGGGGGGCTGCCGGTCCACCCTGGTTCCAAGCCCCCCAGCTAGCTCCAACAGGCTGCTCTTCCTGCAAGCAGTGGACAAAGCAGGCAGCTGCCAAATGACATTAGAAGGGAGCACTGCACAACTTTAAACGAGCATGTCCTCTAATTGATCAGCCACACAACAACAAAACAATGCTAACTGGGACGATTTTAAGTGAGGAGTTACTGTATATTATTCATTTTATATTGTTCAAATTTTCCATTCTTAAGTCTGGACATTAATGGACAGTTTACCTTAATGAAAAGTGAATAAAGATTTCAGGATCTGGAACATTTCTGAATAAATATCATACACTATCACCAAAAGTCTATAGATTTTACTCTAGATCCTGAATATAATTTTAGTGTCACACTTTAGAAATGTATAAGACCATAGGTATTTTATGATGGTATTGTCCCACAAGTCACTCATGCAAAGGTCTATTTATCTTTATTAGGCCTAGAGATTTTCCTCTCATTTATAGCCTTCAGCATCTTTTCAGTAATTACTCCTTAGGCTAAGGGGTAAAATGCAAAGCCATTATTACTTCCATATTAATTAGCTGATAGGAAGCACTCATGAGACACTTTGGTCAGACTTCCATTGCCCCATCTGTGTTCACTCTTATGTCTGAGCTCTTTTTACGTAGCAAGAGCACCATTTCTGATGCACGTACCAAAATGTAACGGTACTGAATGTTATCACAAAATGGTGAAGTAGTCTTTATGAGTCTGTTTAAGGATTCTGAAGTGCAGCAACTTTCCTTTTGTTTTTCTTTTAAGTCTCTTCTTTTAAAAACAAATGAACAAACAAGAACACAACAGGCCTGAAGTCCAAAATATCTGTGATCTACACTTCTTCTAAATGACCAGTGAGTGTATTACAGATCATGACAACATTTGTGCACTATATTTGGCCTTGCCTACTCTATTATTTCGGGAAATCACTCACCATTGCACTGTAAAAGCAACATGGGAGCACTGGACAGGGCACCAGTATTTTTAGCATGGTAACCTGATTAAAGTTAGTAGTAACAATGCTGATACTCCATCAGCATTACAGTTAACATGCTGCTACCTCCAGTGATAAGGAAGCGATGGGAGATTTCCATTGACTTCAATGAGCTTTGGAACTGGCCTTTCTGTGGGCTTAATGTAACCCCACTTCATGAAACCCTCATCTTTACCCAGTATTTACATGTGATAGGAACCAATTTTCAAGCTCTCTTACTTTTACAAAAATGTAAGTCAGCTAGAAAGTACCTCCTAAAATCCACACCAATGTACAAATATCTTAATTGGAACAAATTCAAACAAATATCTTCAGCTATTTCTCTCTCATCTTTATTTGGGAAAATGTGGACTAGTCAAACACTTTCAATTCTCTACTTTCATCAATAGGTGGCAGTAGTGATATCTACATTTGTAAAGTATACATAGTGGTCACCCTTAAAAACTTATTGATTTTGCCTTAGAGATACAGAAAAAACTTATTTCATTACAAAGCAATGGCCATTTTTAAAGGGTGACCACTGTACTTGGTCTTTCCCACAAGCACAGATCAGCACTATTCTGTTATTCTTCATTGGGCTGGTACTGTAACATCTGCTGAATTTACTTACATAGATTCTAGCACAATATTAAAACCTGACTGAATACAGAGATTCTGTCATTGTATTGTATTTCTATATTTGTTTGCAGATCCAATATGATTTTATTGCAGATTTGTTTAAACTTTGCATCGTAGCAGTGAAAACAGATACAGATTGCAATGCAACATGACACCAGCCCCATGAAAGTTTTATAATGCTACAAGAGCTTGGTCCAGCAAAGAGGTGAGCACATAGGGTGACCAGACAGCAAATGTGAAAAATCGGGATGGGGTGGGGGGCAATAGGAGCCTATATAAGAAAAAGACCCAAAAATCGGGACTGTCCCTATAAAATCAGGACATCTGGTCACCTTAGAACATAACCACAGGATGCTGCTGAGCACCGTCAGCTCCCATTGTGTTCAATGGGAGTTGAGGGTGCTCACCACCCAGGAAGAGTTCTCAATAGCTCACAGGGAGGCACTAGGCAGGTTCCAACATTGCTAGTACTAATAAGCTGACCAATGAAAGATTGAATCCTCCAATATGGGCTGAATGGCTCTGTGGGGAGGAGTTCCCTAGAGTTCACTCTGATTGTTGTGTTAGACATTTTGGTTTCTGACAGGATCTACAAAGCAGGTGTACAAAATCAGCTAGCTATTATGTACAAAGATTTTTAAGAACATAAGAACGACCGTACTAGGTCAGACCAATGGTCAATCTAGCCCAGTATCCTGTCTTCTGACAGTGGCGAATGCCAGATGCATCAGAGAGAATGAACAGAACATGTCATCATCAAGTGATCTAGCCCCTGTGCCCATTCCCAGCTTCTGGCAAACAGAGACTAGGGACACTTCAGAGCATGGTTTTGCATCCCTGCCCAACCAGGCTAATAGCCATTAATAGACCTATCCTCCATGAACTTATCTAGTACTTTTTTGCATCCTGTTATAGATTTTCAAAAGCAAATATGGATTTTGAATGCCTCCATTTTTGACTGCCCAACTCAAGACATCTAAAAAGGTATCGGTACCTAATTTTCATAAAGCACTGTGTATTCACCCAATGAGAAGCAGGCCCTTTATGCTTTATCAGGTTGGGCACCCAAAAATGGGAGTGACCCAAACTTCTAGTCATTTTAGAAAATCTTGGCCATTTTCTAAGAAACATTTTCTATGGCGCATTAATGCATGCTGCACTTAATACTGAATGCAAAGATGAGATTTTTAACACCATAGAAGTTGGGACACTTACTGATAGATCCCACAGTCCCATGATACTGCTTCCTTGTACAAGTACATTACAAATGGATCTTAGTTTACAGAATGGCTGGTCCCTAGCAGAGTATGCCTTATGCTAATTCCAGCAATGCATAATTCATCATTCCAATAAAAGATGACTGATCAGCCACTTTAGCTAGGTTGTAAACATCAGTCATGATATGTCTGTTTCATTCAGATTTGCCCACTAGGTTATAATCAGACAGGACACTTTTTTTTTTAAACTTTTCTTTTTTTAAAAAAAAAATCTGTGCATGGAAAAAAACTGCAGGGATTCTGCTCAATTTTGGAGAGATTTTGTAGGGTTTTATTGAAAGACTTTTTACAGTTTTTGAAGAGAATTTTGAAATGCATTACAATGGCCTCTGACTCATAGCCTGAATCAAGTTACTATAGGGTTCTTGAACCTTTAAAATGCCATGAGAAGGTATAAAACATTAGCATAGTAAAGCACTGGTTTGCAGTTTCTTGGCTCATCTATACTGCAGTGCTAAAGCTTCTTGTAGATTCTGAAGTCAGAAGGGACCACCTGACCATCTAGTCTGACCTCCTGCATAATGCAGGCCATTCAATTTTACCCAGGAATTACCTGCTGTGAAAGAAATTATTCTTTTCTAGGTGAAAACTATCAAGCCCAATAACTTGCAGGTGAACTAGAGTTTACCTTTAATCTTGATTTAAAGATTCCAAGTGATGACGAATTTACAATTTCCCTTATTCCCAATTATATTTTAATCCCTTGTGTAAGCATGTCCACATTACAATAGTACTAGAAGAGGCTCAGGAGTAGATCAGCAGAGCTTTGGCAGAGCTGTGGGAAGAAAGTTTTACAAATATCTGGCTATATAGCTAGCACTGAACAAAAAACAGCCAACATTTTTTTTGTTTGTAGAAAAGCATGCTACTAAAGAAACAATGCAAAATAAACTCCACAGATAATCAAAGTCTAAGATTAGAAGAACACATAAGAGTTGCAAAGAATCAGCACACAGCAATTCAAATACTGATATAATCACAGTTGATGCTACTGTAATCTTTTCAGCTTCCTAGCTTCAACTGTTTGTGGGATGTTCACCATGTGTGAGTACAGATTCATACTCCTTGAGTGAATCACTCGTTGAGAACACACACAGTCTCTAATAACCATAGGAAACATAGTTCACTGGAACCAGATAATCTTCTCCAATGCAAACTTATCAGATCCAGCAGAAAACAATACCTATCACACAGAGTTGCTTCTGACATCAGAGCTGATGTAGTATTTCTGAAGACTAAGAATAAAGTTGGTGATCTCTTCATCTGCTTTGGTAACAATGTCCCATCAACAAACATACAAGTATCACTGGCTCCTTCTAGGTACAAAGGGGACAAAGTGGGCCAGGTCCTGTTCTCAATTATGCCTGTGGAAATGCATATACAAGCGTAACTGAGAACAGAATTTGATCCCATGAATTTTGTCCTGCATAAGTGGTCTAAAAGAATGGTATAAGGAGCTCATCATTATTGACTACTTTATCAATTAGGAAAAAGCTCAGTCTGGAAAATGTGTGCTGTTTCATTCTGAATGGCAGAATGCATGTATGTGTTTGGCTTCCTGCCAAGAAGGCCCTATTTCCTGAACTGTCAAGTTTCACCCTAGACACAGTCATCTGTTGAGTCTCAAAGAGCCTAACTGACATGGAAGGATAATGTCAGGAAGAGACATCTTGTTTGAAAAGAATCTCTATTGCTATATTTTAGTTGAAACTCGGGAACAAAGATACCATCTAACAATTGAAATGTGTGACTAAGGATTTTGGGGCGGCAGAAAATGATTCTGACTGAGACTGCACTTCTTTTCAAGGAGATAATTATTCTAGTCTGATATGTAAAATATTTCCGTGTGAAACACAGAGATAGGTATTGCTTAATAATTCTATTTCTTCAGTGTTAGATCTTCTAAAATGTAACTTTTTGACATGAAATCTTCCTCCCCAAATCAAGTAATAATTAGTCATGATGCAGATTAAGATAGAAGATTATGGCTAGAAAAGCACATCTTTGTCCATATATTCATAAGTTTTAGCTTCATGTGCACAGCCCTTTTATGGGAGATGGGGAAATGGGCTACAATTTTAATTAATGTGGAACTCCGTGAGAGTCTGGGTCTGTGGGTAGGTTTTTGTAGGAGAGTTGAAAGAGCACCCTACGTGGAAAATTCTGCAGGGCTAGTGCCTAAAGTTAAAACTAGGCAGAGTTGCAGAGCTTTATAGCTGAAACACTATAAGCCAGAATTACAGATGACTAAATCACTTAATAAGCACAATAGCTTGCAAGTATGACATTCCTGAAGATAACTTTTTACCCCAGCTCCTCCCGCTAAAAGAACTATATTATTAAGTCATTGAGTTTCTTTCAGAAGAGAAGCCTGTTGTTCCTTGAGTAAACATGTTGATCAGGTCTTCTTTACAGAGGGCAATCTCAATGTCTGCAGTAAACAACTTGAGAAGCTATGTACCAAACCTAGGAGTGCATTTCTCACATCAGTACCTCCTCCATGAATACCTAAGAGAGAAAATGTCCCCTGACAGTGCTTCCTTCTTCTCTGTATTAAGTCCTACATAGAATATGCATGAAAAGGACTAGATGAGAATTTTTCAGGTACAGATTAAGGCTGTGTGAATTGTTCAATATGAACTGCAAAACTATTCAAAATCAGCCTGGCCTTGAGTTAAAACAACTCTGTTCATCTGTTCAAATTTTATTCATGCCCATGATGGTGAAGGGCATCTAAAAGTAAGTAGGCACAGTTCCTCCAGCCCCATCCAACTTCCCCCTCCGTTCCCTGTCCTCTGATGGCCCTCCCCGGGATGCCTGCCATATCCACCCCTCCCTATCCCCAGATCGCCCCCAAAGCAAGGGTCTGTTGCCGTTACAAGTGGGGGCTTGTCCAGGATTTCAACTGGGAAGTCTCTGAAGCTCGGGACGTGCTCCCTCAGCTACGAGAAGTATGTAACTCACACACTCCTGGGTGAAGTGTTCTGTCCCATTTAGTGGCAACGAGACCACTTTGAGAGAGTTAAATGAGTTTGCTCTACAGCCTTAGCTAAGAGACAGTTGGCTTTTAGCTCATACAGTAGAGGCTCCAGAGGTCCCAGGTTCTAGCTTGCCTACAGGTGACCGGGGTCTGTTGGTGTCACATTTGCACAATCTGGAACTTGCTGACACTATCTAGTGGGACTCTCATTCAGAATCAGAAACATTTAACTGCAGTGCTGTTTCATGAGGGAAAACTACCTGACTGTTAGAATTGAAATTAATGGAGGACATTGAAATATTTGAAAGCTGCCACGTAGGGAACTCTCAGAAGGTAAATGAGAATAAAGGGGAAATAAAAAAGGAGTCAACAAAGGCACTTCAGAAAGAGAACTCTTGAAAAATAAATACAAAATCAATCACATTTAGCACATAAAGCTCTCTGAGTCAATCAATAGCATGACTCAATATTGTGACTCTCCCCTTCTCTCTCACTCTCCATACATCCAGCTCAGTCAGAAGTTACACAGCTCATGCGAAGCTCATCTGGACTCTCACAAAACTATCTTGGAATCTGCTGGATACATTTGTGAGTGAAGGACAAGATGGCTCTGTGCTATAATAGTAGATGCTTGTGAAATACAGTATCTACGGTAAGACAGTATGCAATGTTATTATAGCCATGTTTGTCCCAGGTTATTAGAGAGACAAGGTGGGTGAGGTAATATCTTTTATTGGCCCAACTTCTGTTGGTGAGAGAGACAAGAAGTGTCTAAGAAGAGCTCTGTGTAAGCTGCAAAGCTTGTCTCTCTCACCATCAGAAATTGGGCCAATAAAAAGAGATTCTCTCACTCACCTTGTCTCTCTACAGTAAGATAGCTCAATACACAAAAGAATTCCTGCAATGACAAAAATTCCACAAAAATCTGCATTTGCTTATTTTTGCTTATTGCCAGTCTGACAGTATTAAAGAAAGCTTTCACTGTAAAGAAATCCTCAAGAGAAATGATAGGAAACCCCAAAGAGACACTCACTGTAGTTGCAGAGTGAGGTAATGCCTTTTTCACCTACTAAAACTGAGACATGAGTTATGTGCAAATGGCCTATCTGTTGTTGTTGGGTCTAGTTTATTCATGCTGTATCCTTATCAAACTACTTAAACTTTTTTATGTCTTCATCAAAAATACAAAACAGAATAATTTAAGAATAATTAATGCAAAACTGCTTCTTTACCCATTATTGGACCGAATGAGCCTATATGCAGGAGATCAGAAGGGGTGCACATAGTTCAACAACAGAGTTGACCCAAGCTTGCACTCTGTAAAAGAATATGGCAGTGACCACTGGTGTGGATGGTCTTTTTCCTCCCAGAGGTATGCATGGAGCACCTCAGGACACCTCACAGAATCCTATAAGTGATACAGACTCAGTTGATAAAGTCAGCAATTGTATATACTCTAGAAATCTAGACTTCAATATTATTTCCCAACGATCTTTGTTAAAGGGAGGTAAGACTTGGTGAATCATATGATAACATAAAGGGTTTGAGGTTGTTTTACAGCTTCAAAATAAATAACTAATGATAACTAATAATAAAACTAGAACTCATTCTCATAGGTGAAAAACGCAATTCAAAGGGTAAAAGTTATGATTTCTGAATATGAGTAATTTCTTATTCCTTTAGAAGGTATTATTTGAGATTAAATTTTTTTATGCCAAGAATTACATTCTTGTCTATCAGCACTGGGCTTACAAATGCTCATTATTTTTTCTGTACTTTGTTGTCTGCATGGTGTTCATTTTCTTGATGATTTGATACATCATCTAATTTTCTTCTCTTATATGAGATTTTTATTCAGGTCCCTCATTTTTCCTTTGGAAAGAATGCAGACTTGCACTTATTTCAAAAGCTCAATAAAAAGAATCAAACCAAGAATGGAGAAATACGCATGAAGATAATTCAGGGAACAGGCATATACGAATAATAACCACACACAGGATATTTTTTCCTGTTCTGTCTACTTCAAGATGCTATTACATTTCTTGTTCATTAGCTTGTGTTTGCCAGCAAGAATAACTCTGGTATAGGCTGCAATCTGACATGTTCTATCATTTACATACGTTACTTTTGAACATGCCCTGGTAGAACTCAAATTTGGACTGTTTTAGTTCCTTCCACATCTGAACTTCAGTGAAGAAAAAATGATGCTTATTTCCACCTGCCCTATCTTATCTACCACTTACATTTTATGTGGATAATTTTATACCGGAATCACTACTTGGGAATTTATAATCTTGGCATGTTATTTTTGGAGCCATAAGTAAAAGTCTATATAAATACAGAAGTTGTAAAGGCATAAAAATGTTATCTAACTCTACAGAATTGTTGGTATAATCACTCTCTGAATGGGTCATCAGTAGGGTGGAACTTGTAAACTTTTGCATTGCAGCATAGATCTTTGCCATTTGAACTAAAAGAATAACTCCTTAAGTTAGTAGCAGTGGTAAGCTGTTATCTGGTAGTGGAGCAGCCACAAGAGGGAGACAACATACACTTTGCTAGTGTGTGACACTGGCAGCTATATAACCTCACTCCCACCCCTGATCTTCTCACTACCACCCATGATCATAATAGATTTGCTCTTTCCTGTCAAAAGTGAAACTTTCAGCAGTGCCAATCAAAATGGTGAGGACCATAAAATCACGAGATGGGTAGGCGAGAGAAAACAAATGCATCACAAACAAAAATCACGGCAGATGGACCATTTCGAGCTTCAAATTACAATACTGCTGGAAGGGTGTTGTAATTTTCTTTCCAGATATCTGTCATATCCAGTCTCAGTTTTCACAGTGTGAAACTGCCAAGTGATGATAAAATTGTAAGGACAACACAGTTAACTGAGGGCCATAAAATCCACTTACTCCTAATAAGAGAGAAAAAATGTAATTCTATCAACATGGCATGTGTCACAAGGAAAACATCTATAGAATCATGGCGCTACCATTCCTCAGAGCTAAGCCTCTATCTGCAAAAGCATCCCGGATTCAACTCTTCAAGTAAACATGGTAAGAAACAGCTGGCTGAAAATACGCAGCCCAAGTTATTCAGACTGAAAATGTGTAGCATATTAGCCAACTGCTGGTGGGTTTTGTTAAAATCTATGAGCAGCAAAGCTTATGAGGGGAGGGAAGGTGTGTTGGTCATGTCTGAAATAATAATAAGAACTTAAGAATGGCCATACTGTGTCAGACCAAAGGTCTATACAGCCCAGTATCCTGTATACTGACAGTGGCCAATGCCAGGTGCCCCAAGGGGAATGAACCTAACAGGTAATGATCAAGTGATCTCTTTCCTGCCATCCATCTCCACCCTCTGACAAACAGAGGATAGGGACACCATTCCTTATCCATCCTGGCTAACAGCCATTAATAGACTTAAATTCATGGAGTTTATCTAGTTGTCTTTTAAACCCTGTTATAGGTCTAGCCTTCACAACCTCCTCAGGCAAGGAGTTCCACAGATTGACTGTCCGCTGTGTGAAGAAGAACTTTCTTTTATTTGTTTTAAACCTGCTGCCCATTAATTCCATTTGGTGGCCCGTAGTTCTTATATTATGGGAACAAGTAAAGAACTTTTCCTTATTCACTTTCTCCACACCACTCATGATTTTATATACCTCTATCATATCCCCTCCTAGTCTCCTCTTTTCCAAGCTGAAAAGTTCTAGCCTCTTTAATCTCTCCTCATATGGGACCTGTTCCAACCCCCTATCATTTTAGTTGCCCTTCTCTGAACCTCTTCTAGTGCCAGTATATCTTTTTTGAGATGAGGAGACCACATCTGTACTCAGTATTCAAGATGTGGGCGTACCATTGATTTATATAAGGGCAATAATATATTCTCTGTCTTATTCTCTATCCCCTTTTTAATGATTCCTAACATCCTGTTTGCTTTTTTGACCACCTCTGCAAACTGCGTGGACGTCTTCAGAGAACTATCCATGAAGACTCCAAAAGCTCTTTCCAGATTTGTTGTAGCTAAATTCGCCCCCATCATATTGTATGTATAGTTGGGGTTATTTTTTCCAATGTGCATTATTTTACATTTATCCACATTAAATTTCATTTGCCATTTTGTTGCCCAATCACTTAGTTTTGTGAGATCTTTTTGAAGTTCTTCACAATCTGCTTTGGTCTTAACTATCTGAGCAGTTGGGCATTCCTGCAACATTTTCATCCGCAAATGATTAGACCTGCAGAAATCCTAGTTACAGTAACGTTATTTCAATTGGTTGTTTGTGTGTGTTTGCCATAGGACCAGAAGCCCCTACTCTGCCCGAGCTTAGCTGGAGAATAAACTGGATTAGTTGAAGTGGCAGCAACAAGGGTGCTAGTTGTGGTGGGGGTCTGCCTAGACACCAGACCAAGGGAGGATGAGAGGAATGCGGACTTTCTTTCGGCAAATAAACAGGAAGTTCTGATCGCGAGCCCTGGGGTCTCATGGAGCTTTTATCAACTCCTGATTATCTGCTGGAGGAGAGCAGATACAGAAGTGCCAACACGCCATAAGATATATTTGGAACGTTAAGGTGGGACAATAGTCCAGGCTGCACACACTGCTGGTAAGAACAACCTAGGGCGAGAGCTCTTGACCTGCTCGCGCTCCCTAACTTGGAAGACTTTAGTAGAAGAAGCAAATAGTGTGTATGTGGAACCGTGGGGGCGAGCTGCCACGAGATATGGTTCGAGCAGGTCCTCAGGATTCCTTGAACCAACACAGAGAACGCACGGTAGAGCCTGCCGAGATTATCGTTAGCCTCTGACTTCAGAAAAACATCCTGACTTCTCATGGGACCTGGATCGCTGGAGTGCTCCCCTCGTGGCGGGAGAAATATCGCTGACGGATAGTGTCACTAAGGATCGTCGCAGAAGGAGCGTGTAGCTCAGCAATGTTTCGTGATTCTCCTATTGACGCGTGTCATACCGGTCAATACCTCTGACATTCCGTGAGGTGGTCGCTCCAAGTCTAGTATACATGAGCGTGACCCATCTTGAGTTAATCCCGCTCCAAGATGCCTGCTGATCCCCTAAAAAGTCAATAGCGGAACTCGCTTACAGATGCGGAGAGAATGCGAAAGAATGACCTTACAGGCGCAGTGGGGTAAATATAATATGCTCGTTCGCTTGGTGGAGGAGTGAGTCAGGATTGCCAATCACTCGACTTGTACGTGTCGCTCATCAGGATGGCTCCTCACAGAAGAACCATGAACAAAGGGAGTGTTCTTAGAACGCTCTAGCGCATATTTATGGGTCAGAGGGAGCACAAGAATTCGAGTTTCAGGGCAAGCGTGGCCCGCTTACTGATGACTGGGAGGCGATCCGTAGTGACAGTGAGGCATGTGGTTATGGGAGCTTAAAGACGCTACGATGTAGCTCAGATGCATTTTTTGCGGTCTAAGGTTGTCTTGGTCAGTGACGCATAAGGTCGAAGTGACTCCGCTCGTAGCTGCTGCACTTCTTGTGTTTTGGCATTCGCGTTGGGAGGGGAAGCCAAGCATCTGTGAGGACGACAAGGCTGGGCTTTCTTGCGGAGTCATACTATTTCAGAACGCCTGGACTGGCGACGCATTCAGAAATTAACCTACTGGGGGCCAGTGGCGTTCTGCCTCTCCAAGGGTGCGTGACATGAGATTTGGCGGTGTGATCTGGCGAGGCAATGTTGTCCTGTAGGTCTTGTAGAAAATAGCTTGATCGTTAGTGTGCGAAGGCTCACAGCCGGATGCCGACTCGAGAGAACGAAGGCTAATTGTAGTGCCTCAGTCTGTTAATGCAAGAAAGGAAAGGACGTGGTGATCGAGTCAGGTTACGTCTCAAAGGCGCAGATACCGCGCGTGCCCCTCTGCGTACCTTATGGGAGCAGCAATCATTCGCGACAGGCTCCTCAGGATCCTCAAATTCTGCAGCAACGTTTGAGATGGAGACGACAGTGATCAAGGCAACTCCATGTTTTGCATGGCTTACCCCTGCCCACCAAGGGGCCAATGGTCCATGCGTTGAGACTAAGACTTCTATTGTCCTTCTCTATGATGGAGATAACAGTGGTTTTTGGGATTGAGGCGGGTAGGCAACTTGGTTCGCCGTTAGATTTCCGCAGAGATTTTGGAGTGAAGCGGTCTCCCACAGTATTCTTCCCCAAGTATAAAGAATCACCTAATGTCTTATGAAGTGAATCGGCTCACGGGTTTGATGTAAGGTTGGCTCGCAAGAGCTCAGCTAGATCTCTCGGTTGCTGCAGACGGGGATAGTGTATTCGACGCACCGCGACTGTCAGTATAGTGGGTCAGTCGTGTTTCATAGAGTATGGATGATCTCGAACTCGTTTTGTTCAATATCTTCATTCATGCTCTGGAGGAGGGTGGTGGCATCTCCATAAAGTTTGCGAAGACCCTATCTGGAGTGATGGCAGTATAATGCCTGTGGGGTGGTATGAATAAGTGAGTCTTCGAAGGGATTACTGACTAATATGCTGTGAGGCTTGGGCAGAACAGTTAGAACCTTTTGGATGTTCTAACAATAGTAGCACTCGCGTGCCCATCATGTTGGATTGAAGAGATCCGGATTACCTAGCTGCAGGTGCGAGCCGAATGTGTCCGCATCAGTCCATTGACTTGTCAGAAATAGGACCCCTAGGGTTCCAATGAGACAGAAGCCTTGACGATGTGAGTGATGATGTCTCTTCTCTGCCACAGAAGCCTCAACAAGCATTATGGAGTGTTGAAGTATGGAGTATTTCCGCACACAAATAGCAGGAGTGTGATCATTCCCCTGTAAATTGCGATCATTAGGAAGAGCCATCATTGGAGTACTCACCTCGCATAATTTGGGCACCCACACTACAAGATAGTATTGAGCAAATTGCGAAAGAGCGACAGTGCGGGGCCAACACAAATTATGTAGGGGCTGGACGTCAAATGACCTACGCAGGAGATGCGCGTGAAAGGGAATTGAGTTCGTTAGTCGCTAGAAGAGAAGAAATCGAGGGGGGATATGATAGCTGCTCTTCAACTACCTGAAAGGGGGTTCCAGTAGTGAGGCTGGATTGACTGTTTCTCTAGTGATCAGCAGAATGAGTATAACAAGGATAATGGCTCAGTGTGCAGTGGGGGAGGTTTGGTTGATTATTAGGAAAACTATTTTCATAAGGTGGTGGGTTAGAAGCATTGAAATCGAGGTTACCTAGTGGGAGTTAGATGAAACTTTCTTCCTTAGAGGTTTTTAAGGTCAGGCTTGACAAAGCCCTGGCTGGGATGATTTAGTTGGGGATTGGTCCTGCTTTGAGCAGGGGGTTGGACTAGATGACTTCCTGAGGTCCCTTCCAACGCTGATAGTCTATGATTTTAAGTATCCTACCACCTGGAATAGATAGAATATGATTCCGCTGTCTTCATGTTGAGTCAGAACGTCCTTGTAATCAGCTCTCTCATACAACAGCACAAGGGAGTACTAGTGGGTGGACAGGATGACAGGTCTCAATTAATTTGTTTAGAATAACCTATTTATATTGATTACTGTCAACCCCGTTGCATGAACATTTTCAGTTTGGCCTCTGGAATTCAGATGAAACAATTATGGTGACGCATGAGGCCAGCTTCTCTTTCCACTTACACTGATGTAAACCAAGAGGAGACCTACTGAATTCAGCAGAATTACACTGTGGTAAACTCAATGCAAGTTAGAGCAGAATCAGGCCCAGGATTTTTTTCTTCCATAGTTTGCTATTATTACCATCACAAGGGAACCCACCTCCGTGCTCAAATTAGGTTTAGAAATATTCAGGAAATATTAAGAGATACCTGATATGTGGCATGCTTGACAAAGAGTGATCATTAACACTGACTAGTACTGTGACTCTTTAAATAGTTTTAAGAGGTGGCAAACTAACAGATCATTGCAGCATAAAAAATGCCACAGAGAGGGAAAGAACACAGAGCCTGTAATTTCTTCCACTCTGTTCCTTTCTATTGCTTTTATATTACTCCATGTACATTTCTAGCAGTCTGGAAACTGATAGCTAATTCCCCATCATCAGTCACTGTGACGCTCTTTGCTTTTTTTCCCCTTCTGACAGTTATTCTATTGATTTACAAATGTATGTGTTCAGGAAAATTGTAAGGGAATTAAAAAAAATTAAAACATGTGGCCTTCAGAGTATTGTGTCTAACATTAAATAAGCATGCATCACGGCTCTTGGATAAGAGGATAAAGAAAGGGAGTATGACAAAGTGGAGTGTGGAAACAACAATATTGCAAGGCTCAGAAGAGGGGAAAAAAACACACCAGGCCCAAACTCAACTCCTGTTTATATTTATGCAGCAGAAACTTCGCATATGTATCCACAGGCAAAATTGAGTTACACAAAACCAACCACATAATAAATGAGACACATACTGTACAAGTGCAATAAACAATTCCCAGTGTGGCTAAGTAAAGAAGTCCTACTTGTGGGATGGTCTACACTGCCTTTACTAATGAATGAATGCTATGTACTTACCTGTGAATTATATGATATCTCTGCAAATAGTCCAGTGAAAGTGCCAATTCACAAATATATAATTTAACGGTTCCTTCGTTAAAATGCACATTCTGTTGTAGGTGGTAACGCAGATCCCCTCCAAGTAATAGATCTACCACCATGAACATGTCTTCTTCATCTTGAAAAGAATACCTGGAAGAAATAATTATGAAAATGAAAAAAAAACCCCACCTGTTATTCAGTTCAATTCAATAAGTTGTTTTTGGCAAGGAAAACTATTACAAAAACTAACAAACAAACAAACAAACAAGCCAGACCCTTCAGTTATCTAACAGAGGTAGATCTACCCAGGGTAGAATTACATTTTGCTCAAATGCAACAGACGGTAGTACTGGAGAAAACAAATACTAGCCCAACCCCGTGTTCCTTGTGCACCAACACCTCACTCTGACAACAGCAGCTCTCTTGGATGCACAAGGAAAGCAGAATTGGGCCCATGGATGTCACCTGGTATTTTGATTTTGAGAAACATCGAACACCATTTTTAACCTGATTTATTGCTGGGCAGTATTTAGAAAACCTTTTGGTGTTTATGTATTTTAAAATGCGGATGTATCTTCCAAATTCATAAATTGCCCCGGCAAGTAGCAGGAATAAAAATAAGGCCTTTGCTTGGTATTTAGATAAATGGAGTCATAGGTGATGAATCATAGGGTTAGAAGGGACCGCCAGGGTCATCTAGTCTAACCCCCTGCTAAGATGCAGTACTTATTGTGTCTAAAACATCCAAGACAGATGGCTATCCAGCCTCCTTTTGAAAACCTCCAGTGAAGAAGCTTCTTACAGTTCTTAGTTAGGAAGGTTTTCCTGAGATTTAATCTAAATCTGCTATGCTGCAGTTTAAACCCATTGCCTCTTTTCCTGCCCTCTATGGCAAAAAGAGAACAACTTTTCTCCATTTTTATGGCAGCCTTTCAAGTATCTGAAAACTTCTGTCATATCTCCCTTAATCTCCTCTTTTCCAACTAAACATACCCAGTTCCTTCAGCCTTTGCTTATATGACTTGCATTCCATTCCTTTGATCTTCCTTGTCATTCGCCTCTGGATCCTTTCCAGTTTCTCTACATCCTTTCTATACATTGGTGACCAAAACTGGATACACTACTCCAGCTGAGGCCTAACCAACACTGAGTCGAGTGGTGCTATCACCTGCTGTGACTTGCATGCTATGCCTTTCTTAATGCAACCTAAAGTTGCATGTGCTTTTTTTGCAACAGCAATCACATTGCTGACTCATGTTGAGGTTGTGATCCATCCCAGATCCTTCACAGCAGTGCTGCCTCCAAGCCATTTTCCCCCCATTCTGT